>NC_133648.1:159104353-159704353 GCF_009905375.1 Apium graveolens | reverse complement strand
GATACTGAATGTTACTTTTTGCTAAACTAGGAAACCAATCTTCTTTGAAGAATCTGACAGCTTCCTGAAGTAATCTTCCGAT
This sequence comes from Apium graveolens, assembly GCF_009905375.1. Taxonomy (NCBI): domain Eukaryota; kingdom Viridiplantae; phylum Streptophyta; class Magnoliopsida; order Apiales; family Apiaceae; genus Apium; species Apium graveolens. Next base: position 159,704,271 of record NC_133648.1, on the reverse strand, counting down.
CAATCTTACAACCAGCATAATTAGAATATGTGTAGCCGATGAGATCAAAACCTGTATCTTTAGGATACCAGATTCCTAGATTAGGTGTACCCTTCAGAAATCTGAATATTCTTTTGATAGCTATCCTATATGATTCCTTTATATCAGCTTAAAAAAGTGCACACAACACAAGCATGTTGCAAACATGATATCTGGACGACTCTCAGTAAGGTAGAGCAATGATCCAATCATGCCCGGGTATTTAGTGATATCCACCTTCTTACCAGACTTATCTTGATCAAGTTTTGTGGCAGTTGCCATTAGAGTCTTTGCAGGTTTTGAATCTCCCAGATTATATTTCTTCAGAAGATCCACGATATAATTCGTCTGACAAATAAAGATACCATCTGGCTTCTGGCTCACTTGAAGTCCAAGGAAGAAATTCAACTCTCCCATCATACCCATCTTATATCTACTCTACATAAGCTTAACAAACCTTACACAAACTGCATCATTCGGAGACCAAAATATATTATCATCAACATAGACTTGCACAAGTATGATATCATTTTTATGCATTTTATGAAATAGAGTCTTATCTATGACATCTCTAGTGAAACCATTTTTATGACGAAATTCTGAGAGAGTGTCAGATCATGTTTTTGGTGCTTGCTTAAGACCATAAAAATCCTTGTAATGAAAATAGATAAAACCTTCGAACTTAGGATCTACGAAGCCATGAGATTGCTCCATAGAGAACTCTTCTTCAAGCTCACCATTCAGGAAAGCACTTTTCACATCCATCTAATATACTTTGAAGTTTGAATATGCTGTAAATGCTAAAAACATCCTGATAGCTTGAAATCTAGCAACTTGTGCGGACGTTTCATCGTAGTCAATCTATTCTTCTTGAGAATATCCCTTAGCATCCATTCTTTCAATATTCCTTGTAATAAATCCATTTACATCAAGCTTGTTTTTGAAAATCCACTTCATGCCAATTTCATATATATCTTTAGGCCTGGATACAAGCTTCCACATTTTCTGTCTTTCAAACTGATTGAGTTCTTCTTGCATAGAAATCACCCAATCTGGATCTCCAAGAGCCTCATCTACTTTCTTTGGTTTCATTTGAAATAAAAACCCAGAATAAAGACATTCATTTGATGTAACTCTTCTAGTATGAACTGTTGCCTCTGCATTACCAATGATTAGATACGAGTATCAGATTTATTCCACCTGATTGATTTAGGCAAATTAGCTATTGATGATTGAACATGTTCTCCATTTTAATCATTATGACTAGTGGATCCTTGATCTGCTTCTTGTTCAGCCCCCTTGAGTTATTTCCATCTTGATCTCCAGAATATGAAACTTGAGCACCTGTCTCAGAAATAGCGTGACTCCGCTCTTATGCATTTCCACTGTCACCACTGTCATCTGGACCTTTAGAATCAAAATCAGAATTATGATCATTATCAGGATCATTGTTATTGTCATTACCATCTGGAACAACCTCAGGTTCATCTTCGTCATCAGAAAGATCTTCTACATCAAGATTATCATAAACTATCTTCCTTCTGAATACTTGGAAGCTTGGCATCATTAAACAGTACATTATGGCTCTCCATAACTTTTTGATCACTAATTGCATATACCATGTGAGCTTTTGACTCTAGAGAATAACCCAAAAGATACATTCTTCAGCTTTAGCATCGAATTGCCAAGTTGCTCATTATTCTTAAACACAAAGCACTTTCCACTAAACACGTGAAAGTATTTCACTAATGGTTTCATGTTTGCCATTAACTCATAAGGGGTCTTCTCATACATCTTGTTAATCAGGGTACTGTTTTGAGTATAGTATGTAGTGTTAACTTCTTCAGCCTAGAAGTAGGTAGGAAGATTGGCTTCATTAAGCATAGTCCTTGCAGCTTAACCAATGTTTGATTCTTCCTCTCAACCACTCTATTCTGTTGTGGTGTCATTTGTGCTGAAAACTGTCTTGAGATGCCCTTCTCAGTACAGAAATCATTCAACTTTGCATTTATTAATTATGTTCTATTATCTGATATGATAGTACAAACATGCACTCCAGCTTTTAACTCAATTTCTGGTGATGTGATCAATAATTGGTTGCTTCATCCTTTAAATGTAGAAATAACACCCATGTGATCTTCAATAGTCATCCACAATCACTAACCTATACTTATTCCTTGACATTGACATGACGTTGACTGTGCCAAACAAGTCCATGTGAAGGAGTTGTAGTTGTTTAGTTCTTCTTGTGTGATGCTCTTTTTGAATTATCTTCTCACATGCTTCACAAAGTCCATCAGGACTAAATTCCATCTCGGCCAGACGTCTCACCAATTCCCTCCTAACCAAAGAATTCATGGTCTTAGAGTTTAAGTGTGAGAGCTTCTTATGTCATAACCAACTTTCATTTAGAGAAGCCTTACTGTAGAAACATATTACTTGATCATCTTCAGCAGAATTCCAGTCAATTATGAACAAATCACCCTTCTTATTCCATTGAGAGTAAAATTCTCATTTTACTGATTAGATATCAAACACTTCTTCTTTTTAAACAAAAATTCACATCCGTTGTCACAGAATTGACTGATACTGAGGAGATTGTGTATAAGACCTTCAACCAGAGAGAGTGCATTCCTTGAGATCTTGATGGAGACTGAGGTGTAAACATCTTAATGCTAGAGGAGCCAATAATATCTAGTACAAAAGGTATTGGAGCCACATGTCCAGCCATGAGATGATAGGCAACAGGAAACAAAAATCATGGCGACATGGCATTTAGACTTATATTCCTTGAGTTCTTGATGACGAGCGAGGTATAGACATCTATAAGAAAGAGTTTACTTATATAAAATTTTGGAGCCAACATGAATCATAAGGAATGATCTTGTAATTGTGATCCACTGAAGCCTTTTTTCCCTTGAACACTTAACCTTGATCTTCGTGGTCTTCTAAGTTGTTCCTCTTTCAATCTTCAGATTTTTTTAGTCTTCATACTATTAACATGACAATATACTTCAAAATGAATCCCCACTTAACAATCTTCTTCAAGATAATAGTTATGATATCCCGTAAATTTTTGGGAATTAATATTATTAATATCTGGATGAGTTTATATGATTGTTTCAAATTGGGAGAGAATAAAATTGTGGATATTTTATTCCTCTTTGATGAATTCGTGTCTTTAAATGATTAATGTGTTAATTGATAATTGTGATATCGATCCATGTCATTGTTGTGAGAGAATTTAATTACTTTTACTATTTTAAAAAATACAGTCGGTTTTATCTAGATTCTCCCTCGTAGTAGGTGAATTGTGAAAATATTCAAAAATAGTATATAACTACTATTTTGTTACGTGTTAAGTGAATAATATTATATGAGTTATTTGAATTTTATGATATTTATGTGAATTAGTGAGTAAATATTTATAAATAAATTATTCGAGTTTGACGAATCAGTATAAGGTTTGAAATGTGATTAATGATTATATAAAAGGAATTATAAATAAAGGAGTAAATAGAAAAATTGGTGAGTATGAGATATTATTAACTGGGAGATGTGATTATGTGTTATTTGATTCGTACGTGAGTGACATGATTAAAGTTTTTTTAAAATATTTTAATGATTTATCGTGTGAAAAATGGGGTTTAATGGACCTTTAAGTATTTTTATCAAATCATAGATATATGATTAAATCGTGAAACTTGTTTTATTATCTCTAGAATACCCTTAGAGATATTTTAAAAATAATAGTTGGATTTATTTTGAGGTTGGAGTATTTTTAAAATGATTTATTGAGCTTTATTTCTATTTTTGAGCATTATCTTGTAAAATTCTTATAAAATGAACTGTAAGCTCAAAAATTATTTTTAAAATATGGGAAGAAAGGTAATTTCATATTCTATATTTTAAAAATAAAATTCGAATTCCTCCAAAAGATTTCAAGGCAGCTTTATAATTTACAAGTTCATTTTTTCAAGATTTTCAAGATTTAATATGTATAAGGAAAATTCAATTGTAAACTGCTAAAAGACTTAAATACCCCAGGGCTTCATAAATCATACCCAGCAGGCCTGTTTTTTTTTCTTTCTTTTTCGCTGCTTGTAGCCTCAATCTTTCTCGGATTCTCTCGCTTCTCCTTTTTCTCTCTCTCGGTTGTACACCATCACCATCATCCTCTTCATTTTCTTCGACTAAAGTCTCGATTCGAGCCTCCTTTGGTCTTCTTCTTCTAGGTTCTTGCTGGTATGTGTGTATAAGTGTATGTAATGTCCCAATTTTGAAGATTCTATTGTGGTTCGGATTCAATTTTTTGCGAGTTTGCTTCGATTTTGATGAAATTGTGATGGGTCCTTGCTTAAATTAAAATATGTATGTGGTTTCACTTGAGTTTTTTTTTGTTTGAATTTGATATAATTCTATGATTTTTTTTGTTGTGTGGTTAATCTGTGAAGGTGCATGCTTAAATTATTAAATTTCAGATTTTTAAATTTATGGTTTATAGAGTTTTATTTCTATTTCAAAGAATATAGATTCGTTTGAAAATGAAAGTCCGCTATATATAAGTTTTTGGATTCATTGGTGACGACTTTTAACCAAGTCATGATGTTATTAGTTGTGTTATTAGTTTGTTGGTAGATATTGTGTTTATATTTTTGTTAAACCATAGTTTGAGCATTGATGAAATTGGAGTAATAGTTGTTGTGATTGTGGATTAATTGGACATTGTATATTCAAATATATCATGCCGAATTTTCGGTAGGATTTTAAAAATATATATAATGTTATAGTGACAAATGTTGAGATATTGAGATTTGATTATATGATTTTCATGTTAAGTTTTTGATGATTTGATTAATAAAGATTATGGGTTCAATTAATTTCTAAAATTTGATTAAAGTTGCTACTAAAGTTTAAGTGCAGAAAATTCAGCATTTGCCAGAAAATTATCATGTTTTGGGTGACTATTTTGAGATATTTAGAGACCTAATCGCTTTATGGTTAAAATATAAGAATTATAGGATTACGTCTGAATTATATGTCTGCAAAATTTGGTTACTACCAGACTTGTAAAAATTGAGATACAATTTATTTAGTACAAGCTGTGCAGAATTTCTGGACCGGGTCTGTTGGCCATATTGACGACTCTGTTCAGGGGCTCTAAACACCTTACTTTCATCTGCAATTTTTATGGTAGCTAGCTATGTGACTCAGCTAACTCTCCACCAAATTTCAACTAAACAAACCTGTTTTCCAAATTCCTAAAAATCGTAGAGTGGGACTGACTTATAAGAAAATAACATCAATTGCATTTGGTATAGAAATAGAGGATCATTGTTGGTTCCAAACTATTTGACTTGAATTAAATGGTTTATGTGTGGTGAGTATAATATGATTATGTGCATACATGGACAACATGGTAAAAATTTAAGTAAATAATATTTCAGATTTTTTTTTGGTGTAATTAGATTTTGGGTTGAATCATAAATTGTTAATTAATTTATGTTTAATGAAGAATGAGAATTTGATAAGGAATGGATTAAGAATTTAGAAATGGAAGTCATGTTTATGTATGCTTAGGTTTTAAATAAATTCTTAAGTGCTAAATGTCTGCTAGTTAAGCTAGTACGTAATTCAATGTGTTAAGCGATAATATATACAGTCCAATGATTGTTTACACTCACTTCTACTTCCTGTATGTGAATATAAATACTTAATTATTTGTTTGTATTGATCCTGTATATGAACATAAATACTTGAAATGAAGTTGGACATTTGTTCACTTGCATTTATATGATTAAATGTGGGTGTATAATGATTTATGGTTACATGCTATTAAACACTTGGTTAGGTGCACTTATTTGTCGGGTGATTATATGTGAGCCTCTACTTGATAAGTTGTTAATATAATGTGATTAAGATGAGGCAACTTAATAATATATCTGAAATATTTTCTTATGTGTTTACTGCAAGTCAAGGCAGATTTTCTTATGTGTTTACTGCATGTCAAGGCAGATTTTCTTATGTGTTTACTGCAAGTCAAGACATATTTTCTTATGTGTTTACAACAAGTCAAGGCTATTTTTTTACTATATATTGGGTTGTTGATTGAGATTGGAAACAGGTGGATAGTCCGATAAATAGAGGAAAATTTTGCAAAATTTTTGGTAGATTTCCCATCCATTTATTGGATATAAATAAGTTTTTTTATAAATAGTTCGTTAGTGTTCATATCATTAAAACATGCCTACGTTTTATGTGTTTATATGTTACGTGAATTACATGCGTATGTGAGTCAAAATTCTTGTGTTTGTCTGTTTTCCTTATGTAAGGGCTATCGTATGGGTAGACGATAGGGTTTTGACGCGCAGTTCGGCGAGTAATTATAGTTTAGATGATTAAAGTGTTATTTTATAATTATAGATTGGAGTCGATCGAGACAATCAGGACCAGACGAAATGGATGAAGAGTAGAGTTGAATAGTATGAAATATTGGGTTTGTAGCACTGCATGAGCAGCAGGTCAAAGAATTAGTAGAATAAAGACGATGATGTCTTGAGACAGAATGTCAGCATAGATGTGTCATTGGGAGTGTGACTAACTGCTAAATCCCAAAGACAAGTATCCTTATCTTCACTTATCGTTCAAGTGATGTTTATTTTGAACCCTGTTATGCAAGTTTTCTAGGATATTCTAATTTTCAGAATAGTTCAGTATTTTTCATATCCAACAACTTATCATTATGCAAGTATTGCTTTCCTATTCTCAGTTCAGAATTAATGAATATTTTGCATATCGCTGAATTAAATGCTTATTATGCAAGTACTCTTCTAGTATTCTATGTTCAGAATAGTTAAGTGTTGTTACTTATCAAATTAATGGATTTATAAATATTTTCGATTTTGAGAAAAATAATTTGATTGTGAGTATTCCTGCCCAAGTGAATGGGGGAATAAAAATTTATAAGGGTGTCGATTTTTATGACCTTTTTCAAACAAATGTTTTAAGATTGGATGGTAGCATAAGAGGCCGTGGCAGCGGTCCAGTGTGAGCTATGTATTATATAGGATATAATACCTTGCCAGGCCAATATGTGCCTTGGGTACCCTTTATTTAGTTGGATATGCTTCGGCATACCGGTGTTGCATCGCAGCTGATCACCGGCGGAAACACACCGTCGTTCGAGGATTCCAATCTAAATAGTTATTTCTAAATTATTGTTAGATATATTTGTGATGTCATGTCTAATATGATTTATGTTTAGTTTTCAGATCTTACTTAACAGGACAAATCAGTACTTAACTGGAAATCAGTACTTATACTGAAGTCAGTACTTAAAATATCAGAACTTAAGTTATCGAAACTTAAGTTATCAGGAGATATTTATCAGGAGATAATACCAGGACTTAAGGAGACGTTCAGATAAGGAAGGCGGCTGATTGAATGGAAAGAAGATCAAGACAAACATAGGAAGAGATATGCATGGAGAAGAATTCTATAAGGAATAGAATACATGGAAGAAAAGATAATTGATTGATATATATTAGGAAGCAGAATTGTATTCAATATCAATTAGAAGATTATCTTGTAATTGTATAGTATATAAACACAGATATAGGGTTTACACTATATGTGTTATCTTAATCGAGAATATTATTTATTGTAACCCTAACAACTCTCGTGATAATTTGTTCATCACTGAGAGAGGACAGTTCTTTGTAACAGAGTTTATTGTGTTGAATAAAATTTGTTTTCTGTTAATTGAGTTCTTATATTCGATTTGATTGTAGTAAACACTGTATTCAATCCCCTTCTACAGTGTGTGTGACCTAACAAGTGGTATCAAAGCAATCTGTTAACATACATACAGTAAAGATCCAAAAACAATCATGTCTGAAGAAGTACAAACTCCAACCAAGCCCACCAAAACTGAAGAAACTCCAAAGACTCAAATCCATAATCGATATGAGACAATTAGGGTTCCCATACTGAAACCTTTTGAGTATCCCATATGGAAGGTGAGGATGTCTATGTTTATGGAAGCTACAGATCCAGAATACCTTGACAGAATTAATGAAGGACCACACAAGCCAACCAAGCTCTCTATTATAGTTGCAGATCAGCCAGCACAGACTGTACCAAAGGAGAAAAGTGAATATACAGCTGAAGATATCTCATCTATTGAAAAGGATGCAAAGGTAAGACATTTGCTGCACAGTGCCATTGATAATGTCATGTCAAACAGGGTAATTAACTGCAAGACTGCAAAAGAGATATGGGATGCCTTGGAGACAAGATGCCAGGGAACTGATTCAATTAAGAAGAACAGGAGGACTATATTCACTCAAGAGTATGAGCACTTTGACTCAAAACCTGATGAGTCATTGACTGGTTTATATGATAGATTTGTCAAACTCTTGAATGATCTGTCACTGGTGGATAAGGAATATGATCTTGAAGATACTAATCTCAAATTCCTTTTAGCTCTTCCTGAAAGTTGGGATTTGAAGGCCACAACTATAAGAGACAAATATGCTCTTGATGAAATTTATGGTATGCTCAAGACTCATAAACTTGAGATGGATCAAAGAAGCAAGAGGCATGGGAGAAAGTCAACGACAGTTGCTCTTAAGGCTGAGGAAGAATCCCCTAAAGTGGCTGTCTCAAAGAAAGGAAAAGGAAAGGCACTCATCACAAAGTCTGATACTGAGTCATCAGGTCCTGATAGTGATGAGGATTCAGAAAGTGAAAGTCTATCTGAGATGGACCCTGACGAAGAGATGATGAAGCTATGTGCTCTTATGGTGAAAGGAATCACAAAGATTGCATACATGAAATTCAGAAGGGGAAAGAAGTTTTCCAGGAAAGGTATAAGTTCTGATAAGAAAGGTTTCAGAAAATCTGAAGGCAAAGGAGGAAAGTCTGACAGAGGAGATTACTCAAATGTCAAATGCTACAATTGTGGTGAGAAAGGCCACATATCTCCTGACTGTAAGAAAGTGAAGAGTGACAAAGGCAAGGCTCTTGTCACAAAGAAGAAAAGCTGGATAGACACTTCAGATTCTGAAAGTGAGGTGAACTATGCGTTGATGGCAAATGCTGATAGCAGTTCTGAAGCTGCTGAGTTAAAGGTACCTCAAACAACCTATGTTTTTCATACTGATGATATTACTGAGTTGAGAAGATATCTTAAAACCATGTTCATTAGTTATAGAGATCAAATTTTAACATGTGAAAGATTAACTTCTGAAAAGAGGAATAATTATTTAGAAAAAGAGTTAGTTATGTTCCATCAAACTCAGAAAGAAAGAGATGATGCTTTCTATGTTAGAGATGAAGTGCTTAAAATGAATGAATCTCTAAAAAATGAGTTAGAAAAGGAAAGAGAGATTATCAGGACTTGGACTAACTCTGGTAGAATAACTCAGAATTTGTTAAGTAGTGGAAACTGGAAAGACGGTTTAGGTTATGGAGATGATAAGAATGATAAAGGAACTGTAGAAATTGAGCCTATAGTTGTTAAACAAAAGCCAAAGGTAAATCCTGTTAAGTTTGTAGCTGTAAAGTCTGATATTGATAAATCAGAAGTTAAAGAGAAATTAACTTCTGACAAACCAAAATAGGATAAGCCAACTGAAGTAAACATAGGCTTAATGACAAAGAAGCAGCTTAAACATAAGTTGAAAGATGTTAAGAATGTAAACAAGGTAAAGCCACCTAGGAAAAATAGGAATGGAAAAGTAGGTGTGAATAAAAGCAATGATTATAAGCCTGTTCCTAATGCTCCTAGAAAGAAATGTTATAACTGTGGAAATTCTAACCATCTGGCTTCTTTTTGAAGGAAGAAAAAGAACATAAACTCCTTACCTTCAAAATCAGGAGTTAAGAGTCAGTCTGCTGGATATAGGCACAAAATTTTTTGTTTTCATTATGGTAGTTTATGGCATTCCATTTATACTTGTAAGGAATATCATAGTTTGTACTATGATTATTATCAAATAAAACCTTCTTTAAAGAAATTTAGCATTATTCCTTCTAGTGTAAGTTCTGATACAAAGTCTGATATTGCAAATTCTGATGAGAAAACTGTTTGCATAAATTCTGATGCTAAATCTGCTGCAAATGTTAACAAACTTAATAAGGCCAAAGGATCCAAGCAAGTCTGGGTACTTAAAACTAATCATTAGTAGTCTTTGTGATTGCAGGGAAACAGGAAAAAAATCCTCATTCTGGCCAGTGGATGTTCAGGATATATGACTGGAAATAAAGCCATGCTATCAGACTTTCTGGATGTTATTCTCAAGGAACTAACAATGAGATTTACAGAAGGGGGGTTGAATGTAAATCTCAAAACATTTTAAAGTTTTGAGCAGTTTCAAAGGCTAGGTGTATAATGAACAGATGTTTGTGAATTGCTTTAAGCAAGTACAGACAGATGAATATTCAAAACACAAATGTAAAGAACACAGAAGCTTTTAAAACTTTTTTGGTGGATTTGTTGTTCCACTAGAGATGTGTATTTCAGAAAATATGTGATAAAAAGAATTGTTCACAGCTGCTTCCTAGTACAAATTAGATGATTTTCTCTCTAAATTTTTCTAAACAGCTCTTGAAAATTCACGCCTAAATACTAGCTGCAACTTGGTTTATATATCACCAAGTTTTACAAGTGAAGACAAAGATAAAATACAATTATAAAAAAATCCTTCGCATGTTTCTTCTTCATTTCTCTATCCAATGCAATTTAAGATAATCTGTGAATCTTTGAATACTTCCTTGTTTGCACCAGAATGGAAATGCTGCTTTTTCTTGATTCATCCAAGAGGCTACCACATTCCAATTGTCTCTGTCAACCCATGTGCCTCTGTCAGCTTATGAATTGTCACTATCAGCTGCTATGGAACTGAGCATCCATTGAAGCTTTCATCCGTTCATGCACTAATCCGTTGATGGATGTTATCCATTGAAGCTTTAGAGACATCCGTTGAGGCTTTATTTCTCATCCGTTGAAGGCCTTTAATTTACCAGTTGATACTACTTCATTTATACAAAATTACAAGGCATGAAATATTTACAATTAGCCCTCCTATTTGCATATCCACTAGTAGTCAACATGACTTATAATTTCGTACAACTTCTAAGAATTATAACTCATTTACAAAGACTGAAATGTGCTACAATACTATACTTATTTCTAAGTAAAGATACTCCATCAACGGATAGCCAAAGTGGTCTTATCCGTTGAGGCTACAAATACTAGTTTTCTACTTAAGTGTTTTGTTTAACTCATCATCAAACTAATACACATATATTCCTAACAATCTCCCCCTATTTATGTCTACTAGAATTGTAGGCATAAATTCAAGGTTAACTTGATGATAACAAGACACTTAACAAATATATGAGTTGAAACTAAGTAGAAATTCAAAAGTGCTGCAAAAGTGTTTGTACTGAGATAGAGTTGAAGATTTACAGTGATTCCAAGGGTGCTCCTTTAGTCTGGGCAAATCATTTTATTTTCCTTTGTTCCCTTGTTTTCTTCCCTAGCCTCCTGTCATTTTCCTCTACTTAGAGTTGGAGTTGTCTATAGAATTCAGCTTCATCTTCATAACTGATATCCAACTTAGATTGCATGTCCTTGAGAGTTTCATTACTGGCAATCTTAAGCTGGTCTTCAAGTCTGAAAAATCTTCTGACTCCTTTATTGTCTCTGATCTCCATCAACCAATGAGGTGATTTATGAATTGTAGTTCCATGCTCTGGGATGAGTAATGTTCTAGGCAAGGAATTTGACTCTCACCAAGTCTTCCTTATGCTGGCAATCTTGTTGAGAATCTCAGTCTTGGTAGTCCTGGTAAAACCAGTGTCCCTTTTTATAGCTGAATAGACTCTAATCAAGGTAGAATAGCCCTCATTTAGAATTCTTTGAAGAGGCCAAGTCCTTTCCATACTTCCTTTATACTTAAACACTAGCCTTTCTGGTAGCTGTCCATAGGCATTTATTCCCCTTACTTCCTCCAGCTCATCCAGGTAGAGTTCAATATCTATATATTCTTTTATGTCACAAATGTGAACATAATCATCCTTTGAGGCTTGTGGCTTAGGCTTAGGTTTATATTTCTGAGAGAATTTCCTTGAGGTTGGGGGAGGTGTGGATTTGGATTTTCTTTTCAGTTCCTTTGGTGGTGGACAAGTAGTTAAGAAGGTAGGCAATTTGATGGTGTTCCAATCAATAGGTTCCTCTTTAGGGATGATTGGTTCACCATGGATATTGATACTGGGATCAACAATAAAAGGTTCAGGAATGGAAGGTAGTGGTTTGAATTTTGATTGGATTACTTCAGTGTCATCTTCACTTCTACCATTTCTTTCTTTCCTCATTTTTTTCTTCCACACTTTCACCAACCACATTCCCCATATCCACATTTATATTTTCAGTCTTGTTTCCTTCACTCTTGTCTTCAATCTTCTTCTTATCTTCAAGTTGACTTGACTTTAGCTTTTTTTCAAGCTTTTCTTGTGTTCTTTTGTCAACCTTCAGCTTTTTAGCTTCTTCCTTTAGCCTCATGGTCTCTTCCCTCTTGGCTATTGAGAATTTGGGATGTCCTTGAATCACACAGATACTTTTTCCCTCTCTATAGATGATAGCCATATTCATTCTTTCCACTACATCCTTGGTCTCTTTGTGCCTTATGATATTACCACCCAAAACTTTGTCTTCATCAGGCTTTGGAAGAGGAAAATCCACATCTTTTAGCTGAGCAGGAGTTAGAGGGTTCTTTGCAGAGGCCTTGTTGAATCTAGTGGTTGGCCTGAGTACCATGGGCTTCAGGTTCCTTGAAGAGGTTTCTCCAACCTTATTCCTCCTTACTGGCTTGTGCTCCATAATGATTGGCTCAACTTTTGTGTTATGTTTCACAGATAGAGATTTTGCAGTTGTAGAACTAAACACTTGTTGCATTCTTTCATCAATTTTCCTCCTTTGCTCTTGCATCTTCATCTCAGCCGCTGCTAGCTAGATTAGATCAATTCCATCAAGCTTTCCTTTGATTTAAAGTGTTGGAGAAGTAGTGATGGCAGGAACTATCACTTTGGATATTTGAATTTGTATAGATGGCTCCCCTTCCCCTTTATTCTCCCCCTTTTTATTATCATCAAGGAGAGGGGTCAAGCCCTGTGCTTTATCCAGTTGCATTAGAAGACATGTCTGAGACTGTTGATTTTGAAGAATGGTCACCATAGAGTTCTCAATAATTTGAACTCTTTCCTCCAATTTGGCCATCTTCTTTTCAGCATCTGATTCTCTTCTCAGTCTCAGTAACAGTTCCTGCATAGTACCAAAGGGCATAACTGCATCCAGTTTCTCAGTAGTGTAAGACTTTAAGTCAGATATATCCTTTTTGAGTTCATCCACACTTAGATTCTGTCATAAAATTTGTAGCTTTATGAGGTGTAAAGAATCTAAGTGTGCTTGGAGAATGGCCTTGGTACTAGCATTGGAAGTTTCCTGAATTGCCTTTTGGATAGCCATGACTTGTTTGACTAAGGATACATTGAAGTGCCCTGGTGTAGACTCCTTTGTCAATGCCCATTCAGGTAACTCTGAATAGAGCTTGGGCCTTCATCTCCCCCTAAGCTCATGCTTCCATCAAAAGAACCAAAGTCATCATCATTAGAATTTGCTCCAAATTCTTTAGATGGCTCTCCAGCTGTAGAATGCATCATATTGACAGCAGCTTTATCCCTTTGTAGAGATTCTGAAGTATGTACTAGGTTTAGAGTCTTTTCTGCCTCCTCATTTCCCTGAGTAGCCAATAGTTGATAGGCTGACACAGGATGAGTAAAAGTGTCAGCATCCAAGCAAATGTTATCAATTTCAGCTCTGTAATGTTGCTAAAATTGTCTTCCCTTGTCAGCATCATCCACAATCATTGACTCACTAGCAATGGCTGAATACACCCTTATATCTCCTGTACCTGCTTTTCTCTCAATTTTTCTCTTTTCTTGCATCAGGGGCTCCCCCTGGCTCACACTCCTCATACCTTCACCTTCACCTACTAAGGTGGTACTCCTCTCACTTTCTTTTGCCATGCTGGAAGAAATAGCATGCATATTTATACTCTCAAGCTCTCCTCAACTGCTTGCTCCTTTCCTTTGCTTGATTCTGATTTGCTTGTGCCAATTTAGAGACTTGGCATTGTCTTTTCTTCATTCCTGGCTTCAGTTCTCTCATTTTCAGCTACAAGTGCAACTGATCCACATTTTCTCTTTCCCTTCTCCAACTGCTCATCTTGCTCCATCTCAAGTTCATAGGTCTTCAAAATTCCATATAATCTTTCAAGTGTGAAGTCCTTATAATCATGAGAATTCCTTAGTGAAACAATCATAGGCTTCCATTCCTTTGGTAGAGACCTTAGAAATTTTAAGTTGGAATCCTTGACTTGGTACACTCTGCCAGACAGCTTCAATCCATTCAACAGTTTCTGAAATCTTTGAAAGTGTCATTCAATGATTCTCCTTCTTCAGAATGAAAATATTCATATTGTTGAATGAGAAGCTGCATTTTGTTTTCTCAAACTTGCTCAGTACCTTCACAGATAAGTTGTACAGTATCCCAAATTTCCTTAGTAGAGAGGCTGTTAATGACATTATCAAACATATCTTTGTCTAGGCCATTAAAAAGAATGTTCATGGCCTTCTTGTCCTTGTGAACCTCTTCAATATTTTCAGGAGTCCATTCTGCTCTTGGCTTGGGAATAGACTGTCAAACAACAATTGTGGCAGTAGCAGTTGTGGCCACTTTATGAGGGATATGAGGACCATTCTCAATGCAGTTTATGTAGCTTTCATCTTGAGAGAGAAGATGTAGATGCATCTTCACTTTCCAGTGATGATAATTATCCCTTTCCAGGATTGAAATCTTCACTCCAATATCCTTCTTACTCATGATGTTAGTAGAATAGATCTTTAAACTCTTTGTATGTCAAGAGCTTGCTCTGATACCAATTGTTATTCTCAAGGAATTGACAATAATGAGATTTACAGAAGGGGGGTTGAATGTAAATGTCAAAACTTTTTAAAGTTTTGAGCAGTTTCAAAGGCTAGGTGTATAATGAACAGATGTGTGTGAATTGCTTTAAGCAAGTGCAGACAGATGAATATTTAAAACACAAATGTAAAGAACACAGAAGCTTTTAAAACTTTTATGGTGGATTTGTTGTTCCACCAGAGATGTGTATTTCAAAAAATCTGTGATAAAAAGAATTGTTCACAGCTGCTTCCTAGTACAAACTAGATGATTTTCTCTCTGAATTTTTCTAAATAGCTCTTGAAAATTCACACCTAATTACTAGCTGCAACTTGGTTTATATATCACCAAGTTTTACAAGTGAAGACAAAGATAAAATACAATTATAAAATAGTCCTTCGCATGTTTCTTCTTCATTTTTCTATCTAATGCAATCTAAGATAATCTGTGAATCTTTGAATACTTCCTTGTTTGCACCAGAATGGAAATGCTGCTTTTTCTTGATTCCTCCAAGAGGCTACCACATTCCAATTGTCTCTGTCAACCCATGTGCCTCTGTTAGCTTATGAATTATCACTATCAACTGCTATGGAACTGAGCATCCATTAAAGCTTTCATCCGTTGATGGCTTTATCCGTTGATGCTTTAGCAGTTGAAGCTTTATCCGTTGATGCACTCATCCGTTGATGGATGTTATCCGTTGAAGCTTTAGAGACATCCGTTGAGGCTTTGTTTCCCATTCATTGAAGGCCTTTAATTTACAAGTTGATACTACTTCATTTATACAAAATTACAAGGCATGAAATATTTACAATTAGCCCTCCTATTTGCATATCCACTAGTAGTCAAAATGACTTATAATGTCCTACAACTTCTAAGAATTATAACTCATTTACAAAGACTTAAATGTGCTACAATACTAAACTTATTTCTAAGTAAAGCTACTCCATCAATGGATAGCCAAAGTGGTCTTACCCATTGAGGCTACAAACACTAGTTTTCTACTTAAGTGTTTTGTCTAACTTATCAGCAAACTAATACACATATATTCATAACATTGGAGAAAGCTGGCCCAGGTGTTTCTTATGGAGATGGAAATATGGGAAAAACTCTGGGAAATGGAAATATCAATCTTGGGAATGTCATCATTGAAAAAGTAGCTCTAGTCTCAGGACTTAAACACAATTTGCTGAGTGTTAGTCAAATCTGTGACAGAGGTTATCATGTAGATTTCTTTGAAGAACACTGTGAAGTTGTTAGCAAATCTACAGGAAAAGTTATTCTGAAAGGATACAGGCATGGTAACATTTATGAAGCCAAGCTTTCAACAAGTACTGATGGTTCTGCAATTTGTCTCTTAAGTAGAGCATCAATTGAAGAAAGCTGGAATTGGCACAAGAAACTCTCTCATTTAAATTTCAATAATATAAATGAACTAGTCAAGAAAGATCTTGTGAGAGGACTTCCAAAATCAGTATTTGCTCCTGATGGCCTTTGTGATTCATGTCAAAAGGCAAAACAAAGAAGATCTTCATTCAAGAGCAAGACTGAATCTTCAATTCTTGAGCCTTATCACCTTCTACATGTTGATCTATTTGGTCCAGTGAATGTCATGTCTATTATAAAGAAGAAATATGCTATGGTCATAGTGGATGAGTTCACCAGATACACATGGGTGTATTTCTTGCACACAAAAAGTGAAACTGCATCTATCTTGATTGAACATGTCAAACAACTGGAAAAAGTGGTTAAAGACTCTGTGAAAATCATAAAAAGTGATAATGGCACCGAGTTCAAGAATTTGATCATGGAAGAGTTTTGTAAAGACCAAGGAATTAAGCAGGAATTCTCTGCTCCTGGAACTCCACAGCAAAATGGAGTTGTTGAAAGAAAGAATAGAACTCTTATTGAAGATGCACGAACTATGCTTGATGAAGCAAAGTTACCAGCCTATCTTTGGGCTGAAGCTATGCAGACTGCTTGTTTTACTCAGAATGCAACACTTATCAACAAGCATGGAAAGACACCATATGAGATGGTGAAGAAAAAGAAGCCAAATCTGAAGTATTTTCATGTGTTTGGATTTAAGTGTTTTGTTCTTAAGACTCATCCTGAACATCTATCCAAATTTGATCTAAAAGCTGATGAAGGAATTTTTGTTGGATATCCACTTTCCACAAAAGCCTTCAGAGTCTACAATTTAAGAACAAGGGTTGTCATGGAATCTATCAATGTCTCTTTTGATGATAAGAAGATTACTGGACTTGAAGATTTCAATGATCATGATCAGCTGAGATCTGAGAATGAAGTTTTAAATTCTGATTTTGTAAATCCTGATAGTCTAAATTCTGACAGTCTAAATCCTGATACTGCAAATTCTGATGTTATTGAAACTGTGGTGACTATACCATAGGAAAATGCACCTGTGCAGGGGGAGCATATAGGAGATCCAATCACATCTCAAGAAGCATCAGAATCTAGAACATGCTCCTCAAGTTCTAATTTATCAAGTTCTGATGAGCCAAGTTCTGATAATTCTAGAAACTCAAATTCTGAAGGATCCAACTCAGAGAGCATATTTTTCAGGGGGAGAATCAGAAAATGTTGATGGAGACAGCATGGATCATGGGTGAGCATCCAGTTCTAGAGATAACATTTCATCTATAAGGAAGTGGCCTAAAGCACATACACCTGACTTGATTATTGGAGATCCTGAAGCAGGTATAAGAACTAGAACAACAACATCAAATGAATGTCTCTATCACTCTTTTCTTTCTCAGACTGAACCAAAGAAAGTGGAAGAAGCTCTTCAAGATGCTAATTGGGTGCAAGCAATGCAGGAAGAGTTAAATGAATTTGAAAGAAATAAAGTCTGGACCCTAGTGCCAAGACCAAAGAACAGATCTATTGTTGGTACAAAGTGGGTGTTCAGAAACAAAACTGATAGTGATGGCATAATTACAAGGAATAAAGCAAGGCTGGTTGCAAAAGGATATTCTCAACATGAGGGAATTGATTATGATGAAACATTTATACCAGTTGCTAGATTGGAAGCCATAAGGATATTTTTGGCTTATGCTGCTCACAAAAAGTTTACAGTCTTTCAAATGGATGTAAAAAGTGCTTTTCTTAATGGAGAATTAGAAAAAGAAGTATATGTTGAACAACCTCCAGGTTTTGTAGATTCAAAATTTCCTCATCATGTCTACAGACTTGATAAAGCACTTTATGGCCTTAAGCAAGCTCCAAGAGCATGGTATGAGACATTAGCTCAGTTTCTTCTGGAAAGTGGATTTAACAGAGGAACTATTGACAAAATATTGTTTTATCTCAACCATGGAAATGACTTACTTTTGGTACAGATCTATGTTGATGATATCATTTTTGGTTCTACAAATGACAGACTTTGTAAAAGGTTTTCCAAGCTAATGCAGTCAAGATATCAAATGAGTATGATGGGAGAACTTAGCTATTTTCTGGGCCTTCAAGTCAAGCAGAATGAAGAAGGAACTTTTATTTGTCAATCTAAGTACACCAGAAATTTGTTGAAGAAATTTGGAATGCAAGATTGTTCAAGTGCATCCACTCCTATGGCCACTGCAATAAACTTGGATAAAGATACTGGTACATCAGTAGATATTACTGATTACAGAGGTATGATTGGCTCACTACTCTATCTCACTGCAAGTAGACCTGATATCATGTATGCTACCTGTCTTTGTGCAAGATTTCAAGCAGATCCAAGAGAACCTCACTTAACAATTGTGAAAAGAATTTTCAAGTACCTTAAGGGTACATCTGATCTGGGATTGTGGTATCCTAGAGAATCAAACTTTAAGCTAATAGGTTACTCAGAAGCAGATTTTGCAGGATGCAAAATTGACAGGAAAAGCACAAGCGGAAGCTGTTGTGCATAGATTCTTTGGATGAAGAATCAGTTACTAGATTATGGATTAACATGTTCTAAAATCCCTATTTACTGTGATAATCAAAGTATTATTGCTATGACATGTAATCCAGTTCAACACTCAATGACAAAGCACATCAGCATTAGGTATCACTTCATAAGGGAACATGTGAATGAAGGTACAGTGGAATTGCATTTTGTTCCAACAGATTAACAACTAGAAGATATCTTCACAAAACCACCGTGTGAAGCTACTTTTACAAGATTGGTAAATGAACTTGGAATGGTTTCAGGTTCTTTCTCTAATTCTGCTTAAGTTTATGTTCTGATACATCAGACTTTATGATCAGTATTTATAGATATTACTATCTTTGTGTATTCTGTGCTTAAATTGAAAATTACTTAAGTGCTGATTGTTGTCTGATGTGAATTTCTAAACTCTGATAGTGATATGAATATTTCTGTGACTATTCAATCCAATGAGGATAACTGTGCTAGATGCTAACCTAGTAATCTTTAATATACTAAAGATCCCATGTTTGAAGTAATATTTATGTGGAAATCTTTTAACACAAGCAAATTCTGATATTGAGCTTAGTTAAGTTTACTTTGTGTATCTTATTACTAAGTCAAAAACTAGAATAGTGCTTCTTATCTGTTAAGTTCTGATGTTAGTAAATCTGGTGAATGTACTAAGTGCTGATAAGCCTCACTTATCAAAAGAAAAAGAAAAGAAATAAAAATCAGGTACTCCTTTGAGATCTAGAGAAAAGTATATGTTGAAGGGAAGACCCAAGTGCATTGCTGGTATTAAGTAATATGCATCAGAAAAGTAAAATAAAATTTTCTTGGTGACTTTTCACATTCTCTGATTACTGGAGAAATACTCAGATAATAGCATAAATACTGATAAGCAGTTGTGATTCACTTACACTAAGAAGCCACTTTAAAAGGAATTTCAAAAGATGCATAAAATGAGCACAAAACAGTTGAGGTGGACTCATGCATGAACTCATTCTATAGTAGACTTTAGAATAATGACAGATTTTAAGCAATGTTCTTAGTTATGCCTTATTTCTAAGATGTATTGAAGTGAATCAGACTTTACTCTTTGTCTGATATTTAGCTTAATGCACACACATACACTCCATATGAATGATGAAAATTACTGTGCTGATAAATGTTATTTTAGATGAACAGTTTAAGTGTCAGTTGCATAAATTCTGAGAACAAGTTCTGATGGAAGTTCTGATGATTAAGTTCTGATGTACCCATATCAGTATTTGTGTGAAGAATAACATGAATAAACATTCACTTTTCGAGTAAAAGAGCCATATTCTGATGACTTTTAAATCCTGATAAGAATCAAGTTCTGATGCTGAAGTGGTAGTATTTATTTACTTGGTTTATTTTTGGTCATTACTTGAACGATCATATTTATACAGAATATTGGTTTATGTGAGATAAAGCAGTAATAATCATTTGTTTAGTGGGAACAGTTTTTTTTAAAAAAAAAACTGAACGTGCAATGTAATTATTACTTATTTACCGTGCCCATTAACTTTTGCCTTAACTGCTGCATGCCTGACAGGTGTAAAGGTCTGTTCCACTTCTTATTAACTACTGTCACGTGGGGTGTCTAAGTAAAAGAGATAAAAGATTTTCAAATCTTTTCTTTTCATTTTTATTATACTCTCTCTCTTTTCTTATTCTCTCTCACATTTTATGACGGTTTTCTTTACAGACATTTTCTCAAACACCTTACAGGCACTCTAACTTCTCACTTATTTCTGATGCCACCCAAGGATTTAATTGTTGATGGAGCCAAGTTTGTCCTAAATAATTATGCTGCAATCCTGACCAAGGCTGAAGCTCCATCAGATTTACACTTTGTGCAAGATTTATTAGCTCATAGTGAGGTTGGGTATGCTTTGACCCAACCTTAAACTATTTCAAGCCAACAAGTACTGACATTTTGGAGAACTGGGCTTTTTGATGATGGTGGTGCTACTGGTACTCCAAGCATTATTTTCACATCAGGAGATATCGAGCATGTGGTTACTCCTGGAGCAGTTCGTAAAGCTCTCCACTTACCTGAAGGTTGCACATTCTCAATAGTGGAGGATCCTATCTTACTGTAGCTCATGGCCATTTTAGGCTATGAGAAAAGTTTGGGAAAGTTGGGTCAACTGAAAAGAGCAAATATCAGAAAGAAATGGAGCTTTTTCTTTGATTGTATCACTAAGGCATTCGCCAATAAGTGCTCCAACTTTGATGCTATTCCCATCATGAGTTGACAAATCGGGTATGTCCTTATTCATCAAACTCATTTTGATTTTACAAGTGTTGTGCTGGGTTTCATAGGGGATAGGATGACAGAGGATAAGAATGTAGTATACTTTGCTAGATTCTGTCAGCTTATATATACATTTTGTTGTGCTGATGAACCCCAACCTACCAGTGATTTAATTCCACCCTTTAAGCTTGCAAAGAGGGCCTTAAATGATTTGTTAAATGCTGACATTAAGAAACAAGTACAGAGACCATTATAGATACCTCAGTTAGTAAAACAGATTCTGGTAAATACTGATCCACAAATATACACATTTGTTTACCCTGATGTTCAACCTACCAACACATCACAGCCAACTCAACAGCCATCAGAACCTACCATCACTCATCAACCTCCAACTTCTCAACCTCAACCTACTCAACCCTCCATCAGGACATATTTCAAGCCATCACAGTCATCTCAACCTCAACCTTCAGCACATCCTGTGAAGCCTTCATCTTCAAAACCCAAGAGGACTAAGATAGTACCTTAATCTCAACAGAAGAGAAGGAGAATTGTTCTGAGAGATGAGTCAGACAATGAGGAACAGGTTCCCATATCAGAACATGTTGTTGCAGAAGCTGAGAATATTTCTTTTCAGAAAGACACTGAAACTGGGAGTTCTAGGCCCCTCAAAAGGCTTAGAATGCTAAATTCTGATGATGAAGCTCTCAAAGGTTCTAATTCAGCAAAGAGACTTAACAAGCAAAGAGCCATGAGGGCTGTAAGTGTATCATCACACTCTGAAGCAACTCTGGAAGAAGCAGCTCAGGAAAGGGGTCAGGAATCTCTGATCCCAACAGAACCTATAGTAATTGAATTACTTCCCACTGCTGAATCAGCTCAAAAGTCTCATATTCATGAACAAAAGGATATTCCAGAGAAAGTGCCTACACCTCCTGAGTCTCCTGTAATTGATCTAGTAAATACTGATGACCCAGGTACAAGTGCTGAAATTGATATTCATAACTTGATTGTGCATGAGGTTTTGTACTTGGAAGCTCCACCAACTCAACTCACTCCACCAACAACACCACTTCTAGATGCTGATTTCCATGAAGATATTCCAACCACACCAATTCTGAATCTGGATGATGAAAATCAGATTTTAGGTGGGCATCAAGATTTGGCTGTTGATCAGAACTTAGAGGATGATGTTGAAGCCTCTATAGCCTCACATACTGTTCTTTTATCAGAGGATGTTGATGCTGCATGCTCTGTAAGTTCTGATGCTGATAATGCTGAACTTAATGGTGAAGTTGCTGCCAATGTAGATGCTGATGTAGCTGGTCCATCAGGATATGCACCTCAACAAGCTCCAAACAAAACTGATTTAATCAAGAAGTTTATTAGAGAGGATGCACCAGTACCTTGGAGTGAAACTCCTAGAGGAAAGGAGTGGACTAAGGAATGGAACTCAGTTAGTTTTGTTCCTGCTGAAAAGTTCTTGCTGAGCACCTTGCCAAAGCTGAGAAATGCTGATAAATGATGATTTCAAGGCTCAACTGAGAGTTACTGCAATGAGTACTAGGCAACTTCAAGGTCAACACTCAATAACTCATGACAAGGTGAATAAAATTCAAGAATCTTTGATGCAGCAAGATATGAATATAAAATTGGAAAATAACAGATTTTTCAAGCCAGCCTTTGACAGAATTGGGTATATTGAAAAAACTCAGGAGAAGCAACAAGCTCAAATTGATGAAATTATAAAGAATCAAGATTATCATCAAACTCAACTCAATGAGATCCAATCCTCAGTGGAATTTCTTGTCTCTCTTCTTTTACCCGCTGATGCCAAAAAGGGGGAGAAAGTAATTAAGTCCAAATGCAAATCTACTCAATTACTGAAAGGAAAGGATGATGGAAATAATGACCAGGGAAACTCTGGAATGGGTAGAGGTCATGGTCAAGGCAAAGGTGGAAAAGGTTCTTCATCAAAGACAACTGAAATTTCTACATAAAGAACAAGTTCTAATACTGGGAGAAGAATAAGTTCTGATACTGGTAAAAGGATAAGTTCTACTGAACATCTGGAACTTGATGAAGAAATTTCAAGGAGATTATTTCTTAAAGAAAATCCTGGAATAGACTTTAAAAGTCTAAAGGAAGAAGAAGCTAGACATAAAGCAGAAAAAGTCAACTCCAAATCTAAAGCTTCTGTTGTTGAAAAGAAACTTCCAAAACTTAAGGGTATTTTGATTAAGGAAAGGGCAAATTCTGAGGCAACCAAAGCCAAATCACAAGTGTAGGTAGATCCAAGATCCAAGGGCAAAGAAAAAATTGATGAACCTGTAAAGGTATATGTGCCAGTCATGGATGAAGAAATATATGATGAAGATGCTAGTCTTACTCTGATGAAAAGGAAGATTTGTCAAGCAACCTCGGACATAGCTCAAGTTGGCTTGATATCAGAAGATAAGGAAAAGGAAACCTCTGACATTGCTCATGTTAAACCTTCAAAGATGCTACTACCAGGATTCACCAAAGCTCAACAGACTCAACCTTTAAAGACTATATCAAGTGGTTTTGAAGCAAGAGTTGTTACAGAAAAGGAAGCAAGAGACAAATCTGGATTGGGTAGTTCAAAAGAGAAGAAAGTAAGCAATACTACCAATGATCCAACTTCCTTAAGTGAACCAGGTGTAGAAGCAACGCCTGAGAGATTGAATCAACTTGAATCTGTATAAATGGTTTACCATTCTGTTTAGAAAGAAGACATCATGTTATACTTAATAACAGATGGGAGGGTATTCCAGATCAGGGAGAATGCAATTTCATTGAAGTATTTTGAAGAACTGGAACATGTTCTATTTCTGCTTCAAGTTAAAAATAGTTCAACAGATGGTGCCGCAGGGTGTTTAAAGTCAAATATTCAAAGACAGAAGAATTTTTACTCTGTAAAGTCTGACAGCCCATACTGTCCCAAGTACAGATCTCACAGTGGAGAAATTGTTGAAATGAAGCCTAATACTGCTAAAATCATCACTACATTTTCTGGTATTAAGGGACTTGAATTCAATCTTGAGTCTGACAAATCCTACATAATTAGACTAGATCAGGATATAAGGAAAGCTAAAATAAATGATCTCAGGGCTGCTACCTTTCAAACTGGTGAAGATACAGTTGAATTGAAGAATGTTAAAAGGAGGATGGTCAATGAACTTGAATATGCTGAGAGATGTTTGTTGAAGAACTATCTCAGGACAACTCCTGACATCAAAGAGATCAGAAATTGAAGCCAAGTCAAAGATCTACAACTGCTTAAATTCTGAAGTTTATACAGACTGAAGCTGTTATCAGACCTTAAGGATGGTAAAGCTACAAGGACTGTAAGTTGTAGTTATCTAGTCAAATTCTCATGCATTTGTACTTAATGTTTTTGACATCATCAAATATCTGTTAAACTTGTATATTATGCTAATTTACAAGTTGGGGAGATTGTTAGATATATTTGTGATGTCATGTTTAATATGATTTGTGTTTAGTTTTCAGATCTTACTTAACATGACAAATCAGTACTTAACTGGAAATCAGTACTTATACTGAAGTTAGGACTTAAGATTTCAGAACTTAAATTCTCAAAACTTAAGTTATCAGGAGATATTTATCAAGAGATAATATTAGGACTTAAGGAGACGTTCAGATAAGGAAGGCGGCTGATTGAAAGGAAAGAAGATCAAGACAAACATAAGAAGAGATATGCATGGAGAAGAATTCTATAAGGAATAGAATACTTGAAAGAAAAGATAACTAATTGATATATATTAGGAAGCAGAATTGTATTCGATATCAATTGGAAGATTATCTTGTAACTATGTAGTATATAAACACAGACATAGGGTTTACACTATATGTGTTATCTTAATCGAGATTATTATTTATTGTAACCCTAGCATCTCTCGTGATAATTTGTTCATCACTGAGAGAGGATAGTTCTTTGTAACAGAGTTTATTGTGTTGAATAAAATCTGTTTTCTGTTACTTGAGTTCTTATATTCGATTTGATTGTAGTAAACACTGTATTCAACCGCCTTCTATAGTGTGTGTGACCTAACAATTATTTTGATAATCATAAAATAAATGATTTATCAAGTGTTTCTGTTTTGGATAAAATATGAGATACAGTTTTTATTTAGTTTCTGATTGATGTTGATACTTAGGTTGTTCTTAAATATTAAAAGTGGTATTAATATAAATGACTGATGTTGACTTCAGTATGGGATGTTGTCAGCATCAAAGTTCGTATTGATATCTAATTTGATATGACATTAAAATGTGTATTAATATCAAGAGTTCGGTTTTGAATGAGTTTATGATTTAGTCCATAATCACTGTTCATGTTCTTGTTTATGATATTCCCGTAAACATTATTTTATGAGTTTTATTCTCGTCAAGATTCAAAGTATTGTTGAAGCATTTCGCTCAAAAATATAAAAAAGGATTTGAATACAGATGAGGAATCAATTCTGGGTGTCACACCCCCAACTTAAATAGCGAAATAAATATAGTTATTACATCATTTTAATGAAAGATACATAACCAATCCAAGATCTTACAGTTTAGGGTTTGGAACAGCCCATCACTACCAGCTATTACATCTGATTACAAATACCGAATCCTCACAGCTATTATTACTTATTCTACCTGAGCTCGAACATAAGCATCAGCATCACAGGTCTTACGGGCAGTCTGCTTGAATCTAACCATAGCTGTTAGCTGTAATATCAGGGTAAAGCAAGAAGTGAGCCAAAAGCTCAACAAGTGCTAACAGTACAACGCAAAACATAAATCGAGATATACCTTTAGGAATGACAATGGAAAGACGTAATCAATGATAAAGAGAGATAAAACTTATGTGAGTTGGCATCATTTTGCTTGCATCAAAACAAATTTTAAAATCATTCTTAATCAAAATCATTTTATGACGCTACGGATTACAGCCGGTGATCAACCGCGAAGTAATCCCGAACCTCGCTGGGTTCTAAAACATTATTGGGAATCCCTAGGCAACTTTTAAGCCTAATATAAGTGTGGAAAGGACTCGCGTCTCAGTCCAGATCCACCATTCAAGAAAACATTTATCCCCCTTTGGGACTGAAAATCCACATTTTATTTATTTCAAAAGCTGATGCCGAATTGTAACAAAATCTCTTTTAACAGTAAATATTTTTATTAAGGAATTATAGATCAACTCGAAATACGGGAAACAAGGTACTGAATATCAGAGCCATGATTCACAGAACTATTCTATATTCAAGTAATTGAATGGTTTTCATATATCAAAGATTGGACAAGAGGATTTAGTGAGGCTAATGGATAATATGAAGGGTAATGCCAATTTGGGCTCAAAGTAATGGTTTCTCATCAAGGTTCAAGTGCTGGATCATTAAGAATGTAAGCTTCATGAATATTAAGGGTGTTAAGGTATGAAGAATGATTTTTAGCTCAGGGTATATCAGAATTTTCAAGCTTTAGGATAAGAAAGAGGGTATCAATTAATGAGGAATCAAGCTGGGAAGTATCTGACTATCAGAATTCAAAGTAAGGTTCTATAGGGGTTCAACTATCAGGATGAGATATCAATGCATAGGAAACATCAACATGTTAATCAAGAGGATCAATCAAGAAAGATATTAACTCTTCATTTTTATCATGGCATTAAACTATCATGAAAGACTTTTGAACTACTTGCAATACGTACTCGAGGGTTCATAGCATCTCTATGTAACTCAAAGATAAACAAAAGATACGCTTGATTTAAATATATCAAAATGACTCAGGATAATTGCATCGATATATATATGAACTATTTACAGTAAATACGAAGGTCAAGTTGAATCACTTGCCTTGAGATAGACTGGTCTGGTCTGACTGGTAGGAGCAACAACTGGAGCTTCACTCGACTTTTATGGCAAGTTTTCCCTCGTCTCGAGATCCTACATAAATAATAATAATCCTCATTATAATATATTCTTACCATCTTAACCTATTTACAACCCGAAATTAAACATGGATGGCACTTAGGCCTATACGCACTTAATTCATATCCACCATTATATTTTCAAATGTACACACGTAGCCACATAATCACATATCGTATATTAATACCAAATAACATCATATACACCATAATGCCACACTAGGCTTGGATGATCTCGACTCACCACTTAAGTCACTTGGTCACTAACTAAACAAAGTCTTCAAATTTGGGCTTCCTAACTCAATGTGCCTTTCCTAAATTATCCAAAACCTATTGACCCTCACTTGTGCCTTTTGCTCTACTGACCTTATATTATCTTACAATTATGGTGGTCGACCTAATACTCACTTCTAAGTGTTCTAAAGCTATGTGATAAGTGAAAGTGCTCACTGGTGCAAATTTCAGAATGGTAACTAAGGTTTCTTGAGTGCATTAGACACTCTTAAACTACAATTTTTTCTTCAAAATTTTTACACAAGACTCTCCTGACCTAAGGGCATCTCACAAGCTTGATGTGGCTCAAAGGCCTGGCTTGGGCCTTCTTGGGCCTAAGCTAAAAGTCCAAGGTTCCCCTGTTTTTCTGGGCAGAAAATGCCCTGACTTGAATTAACTTGTGACACATGGTTCTAGCTCATATCCTATGAACTATGGTTGGAAAAACTTCTCTGACATACCCTCTAACTAAGGCCCAATTGGGCCTAATGAGGGCCTACCCATGACATGGCCAAATCTCCCTATTTCTAAGTTGCAACAAAACTGTCCCCTGCTGGACAGATTTTGTTATTCTACTTGTGCACCTAACCAAATGACATGCAAACCTCCAACCAACTCCTAAAACCTATTATATACTCCCCATACTAACTTCTGGTAGCTTGGGCCTCAAAGTGCACATCAATGACATGGTTAAAACTCACTCTAAACCTCAGGGTACTAAACTGATTTTTCTGCAGAAACTATAACTCTCATTTTTCCAAGGCTTTGACTTGACAAACCTATCTAACAACAACTCAAAACTTAAACAAAGACTTATACATGGTATTCTACTGAACTAACTCCCTTTTTCTCAAAATAACCTTGGTGAGATCATCCTTACCTAAGGTGCAACTATGGCAAAACAAAAGAGACTACTCTTTACAAATCACAAACCTTTATGCTCTTGAAGCAACAAGATATATATATTTTTTTATAATAGATAACCACGAATTATTACCATGCAATAAGAAGTATAAATCAATATTAATACATTATTCCTACTGAAATTAAGGCTCACTAACATCATGAATCTAAATGATCAAAACTTCCAAAAAAAATCAAAAGTGATTTACATGCATGCATGCTTTCGGATCTTTCAAGCCAAAGCAACATGATTTCCAAATAAATTTTTATCATAATTCAACATGCAAGCCTAACATGGATTACAACTAAATGATCAACTAGCATGCAAAAGGGTTTTATCAAGCTTTTACTATAAAATTCACGTTATCATCACAAAATACACAAAAATGTAACAAGGCAACAAAACACCATCCATTCGGCTCCTATCAAGTCATGGCCGAATGGATTAGGGTAAGAACAATATTTCATAAGTGTAACTCTCTTATGTCTAGCCATTCTTGACCCTATGATACTATATCTCATGGTGAAAGCCTTAGATTCACAAGAATCAAGGAGGTTCACTTTGAGTTTAACAAAAACATCACCATGCAAGGTCAAAACATAGGTTTTTCACTCTAAACTTTTGAAATATATATAAGAATAACATATAGGGAGTAAAATTACTTGGATATAAGATGATTGTTTGAGTGAGAGTTGAAGAAAGAAGGGGATGGGGCTCGGTTTTGGTGGTTGCCGAGAGGGGAGGGGAAAAACCGAGAGGTGAGGGAGGAGGGAGGGAGAAGAGAGTGAAGTGGTGGGGTGAAGTGAGGTGATGATCACTTCTTGGACTTGTTTTTATGCATTAATTTGACTATAATGTGAGTGGGTTTGAGATTTTACAAGAATAACCCTCCAATATAGTTAGGTAGATTTGCATGCAAGGGTAAAGGGGTAAATTGGTTAGCAAAATGTGAGTTAGTGGGGTTGGGAATGTCTTCTTTGCCCTTTGATTAAATAGAAGAGAGTTTGCATGCAAGGTTATTCATGTAATTTGGTAAATATGACAACTAAAATTTATAATGATTTATTTTTATAAAATAAAATACAAGTTCAAAAATTATAAAATTTATACCATAAATTAACTTGTATTTTTAGAGACTTTATAAAATCATTTTCGAAATTTGTGAACAAAATGCCTTTTAAAAGAAGATTTTTCCAAAGCTTAGAATATTCCTTATAAATCAAAAATAAAGAAATTAAATAAACTCTTGCTTTGAAAAATCATATACTACCCAAAACAAATTTATAATGCAGAAATTTTCACTCACACAAACGTACAATCATTGAATATATTTTCATTTGACTTAATATTATACCAAATTCACAAATAATATTACATAAAATGCTGGTCGTAACACTGGGATTCCTTAACAAAATTTTCTGATTCAGTAATTCGAATTAAAATGTTATGCTCTAGTGCAGATGTCGGTTTTACATCGAAAAGACCATATATTATGTTATAATGAACTTGCTGAGCATTTCTTTCGCTCATACTTGCCTATTTTTAAATTTAACCTTCCAGTGAGGAATAACTTGCGCTGTTTAGCTGCGTAATTTGAGAAAGTAAAGGAAGAAGCTTTTGGAAGGTGGTTGGTCAAGGATTTGCGGAACTAGAGTAAGTTCTATTGTATAAAGTTGTTTGTATGTGTATTAGTTGTGTTATTATATGTGGGCCTAGTATACTTCTTTTTGAAGTTATACTAGCGGGTTAAGTTTTAAGGTTTGGGTTTGTTGAAAAGAGTTTGAAAAGAAATTGAAAATTTATTTATGGAAATTGGGTATCTTTTTTCTAGAACTGTAACCTAAAAGGATCTTGGTGTAGTTCGGGGTCATAAATCCTATATTTCAGTTGCTGGCATTTATTTATTGATTTAACAGTTTATTTTGGATTGAGGTTTCATCGTGACGACCAAATCTTCTAACCCCGGATTTGGGGGTGTTACAGGTTCGTATCAGAGCCGAGGTTATAGTAAACTAGAAATAAGAGTGTGTAGGAGTGTGTATAGTTATGTAAGGACGTTTTAGCTCATATCGAGTTCGTGTTGGACTATCGAATATAGTACCAATGATTAAGTTAAGATAAGGCGTATTCGCTTGAGTTGGTTGTGCTTAGCTGGATAGAACTCGTAGCAGCTACAAACTTCTAATATGGAATCTTCCGAGACTACGATTCAACGATGATGGAGATTATCGATATTGTTAGATATATTTGATAATGTCATGTGTAATATGATTTGTGTTTAGTTTTCAGATCTTACCTAACAGGACAAATCAGTACTTAACTGGAAATCAGCACTTATACTGAAGACAGAACTTAAGATATCAGAACTTAAGTTATTAGAACTTAAGGTTCAGAAGATATTTATCAGGAGATAATATCAGGACTTAAGATGACTTTCAGATAAGGCAGGCGACTGATTGAAAGAAAAGAATATCGAGACTAAGACAGAAAGAATTGGGCATGAAGAAGGAATTCTATGAAGAATATAATACTTGGAAGAAAAGATAACTAGTTGATATATTTTAGGAAGCAGAATTATATTCCATATCAATTAGAAGATTATCTTGTAACTGTGTAGTATATAAACACAAGCATAGAGTTTACACTAAAAGTATTACGATTATCGAAGTTATTATTCTTTGTAACTCTAGCAGCTCTCGTGATAATTTGTTCATCACTGAGAGAGGACAGTTCCATATTGTAACAGAGTTTATTGTGTTTTATAAAATCTATTTTCTGTTACTTAAGTTCTTATATTCGATTTGATTGTGCTAAATACTGTATTCAACCCCATTCTACAGTGTGTGTGACCTAACAAGTGGTATCAGAGCCTTCTGTTAACACACAAATAGTTTAAGATCCAAAATCAATCATGTCTGAAGAAGAAACTCCAACCAAACCCACCAAAACTGAAGAACCTCCAAAAACTGTAACTCATAGTCGATATGAGACTATAGGAGTTCCCATGTTGAAACCTTCTGAGTATTCCATATGGAAAGTAAAGATGGCTATGTTTCTGGAAGCTACAGATCCAGAATATCTCGACAGGATTTATGAAGGACCACATATGCCAACCAAACTCTCGGTGAAAGTTACAGGTCAGCCAGCAAAGTCTGTACCAAAGGAGAAAAGTGATTACACTGTTGAAGATATCTCATCGATTGCAAAGGATGCAAAGGTAAGACACTTGCTGCATAGTGCCATTGATAATGTCATGTCAAACAGGATAATTAACTGCAAGACTGCAAAAGAGATATGGGATGCTTTGGAAACAAGGTTTCAGGGAACTGATTCAATCAAGAAGAATAGGAAGACGATACTCACTCAAGAGTATGAGCACTTTGACTAAAAGCCTGATGAGTCATTAACTGATTTATATGACAGATTTGTCAAACTCTTGAATAATTTGTCACTAGTTGACAAAGAGTATGATATTGAAGATTCAAATCTTAAATTCCTATTAGCTCTTCCTGAAAGATGAGATTTGAAGGCCACAATAATAAGAGACAACTATAATCTTGATGAAACAACTCTTGATGAAATTTATGGGATGGTCAAGACTCATGAACTTGAGATGGAACAAAGAAGCAAGAGGAATGGAAGAAAGTCAAGGACAGTTGCTTTTGTGGCTGAGGAGGAAAGTCCCAAAGAAGTTGCCTCAGGGAAAGGCAAGGGAAAGGCTCTCATCGCAAAGTCTGATACTGAGTCATCAAGTTCTGATAGTGATGATGACTCAGAAACTGAAAGTATACCTGAGATGGACCCTGATGAGGAGATGATGAAGCTGTGTGCTCTTATGGTGAAAGGGATCACAAAGATTGCATACAGGAAATTCAGGATAGGAAAGAAGTTTTCCAGGAAAGGTGCAAGTTCTGATAAGAAAGGTTTCAGAAAATCTGAAGGCAACGGAGGAAAGTTTGATAGAGGAGATTACTCAAATGTTAAATGCTACAACTGTGGTGAGAAAGGCCACATATCTCCAGATTGCAGAAAAGGGAAAAGTGACAAAGTAAAGGCTCTTGTCACAAAGAAGAAAAGCTGGTCAGAATTGATGGCAAATGCTAATAGCAGTTCTGATACTGCTGACTTAAAGGTACCTCAAACTACTTATTCCTTTTATACTGATGATATTACTGAGTTGAGAAGATATCTTAAAACCATGTTCATTATTTATAAAGATCAAACTTTAACATGTGAAAGATTAACTTCTGAAAATCTTGCTTATAAAAAGAGGAATGATTATTTAGAAAAAGTGTTAAAAATGAATGAATCTCTAAATACTGAGTTAGAAAAGGAAAGAGAGATTATCAGGACTTGGACTAACTCAGGTAAACCAACTCAGGATATTCTTAGTAGTGGAAACTGGAAAGAGGGCTTAGGTTATGGAGATGATAAGAACAGTAAGGGAACTGTAGAAACTGAGCCTATAGTTGTTAAACAAAAACCAAAGGTAAATCCTGTTAAGTTTGTAACTGCAAAGTCTGATATTGATAAATCAGAAGTTAAGGAGAAAGTAACATCTGACAAACCTAAACAGGATAAGCCAACTGAAGTTAACATAGGCTTAATGACTAAGAAGCAGCTTAAGCATAAGCTGAAAGATGTTAAGAATGTAAACAAGGTAAAGCCACCTAGGAAAAATAGGAATGGAAAGGAAGGTGTGACCAAAAGTAATAATTATAAGGTTGTTCCTACTGCTCCTAGAAAAACATGTCATAACTGTGGAAATTCTAACCATCTGGCTTCTTTTTGCAGGAAGAATAAGAATATAAACTCCTTACCTTCAAAATTAGGAGTTAAGAGTCAGTCTGTTAGATATAAGCCACAAAATCCTTATTTTCATTGTGATAGTTTATGGCATTCCATTTATACTTGTAAGGAATATCATAGTCTGTACTATGATTATTATCAAATAAAACCTTTTGTAAAGAAAGTTAGCATTATTCCTTCTAGTATAAGTTCTGATACAAAGTCTGATATTGCAAATTCTGATAATAAAGCTGTTAATATAAACTCTGATGCTAAATCTGCTGCAAATGTTAACAAACTTAAAAAGGCCAAAGGATCCAAGCAAGTCTGGGTCCTTAAAACTATTCATTAGTGGTCTTTGTGATTGCAGGGCAACAGGAAGAACATCCTAGTTTTGGACAGTGGATGTTTAGGACATATGACTGGAAATAAAGCCCTGCTATCAGACTTTGTGGAGAAAGTTGGCCCAGGTGTTTCTTATGGAGATGGCAACATTGGAAAAACACTGGGATATGGCAATATCAATCTTGGGAATGTCATCATTGAAAAAGTAGCTCTGGTCTCAGGACTTAAATACAATCTGCTGAGTGTGAGTCAAATCTGTGAGAGAGGTTATCATGTGGATTTCTTTGAAGAACACTGTGAAGTTGTAAGCAAATCTAAAGGCAAAGTTTTTCTGAAAGGATACAGGCATGATAACATTTATGAAGCCAAGCTTTCAACAAATACTGATGGTTCTGCAATCTGTCTATTGAGCAGAGCATCAATTGAAGAAAGCTGGGATTTGCACAAGAAACTCTCTCATTTAAATTTTAGCGATATAAATGAATTAGTCAAGAAAGATCTTGTGAGAGGACTTCCAAAATCAGTATTTGCTCCTGATGGCCTTTTTGATTCATGTCAAAAGGCAAAACAAAGAAAATCTTCATTCAAGAGCAAGACTGGATCATCAATTCTTGAGCCTTATCACCTACTACATGTTGATCTATTTGGTCCAGTTAATGTCATGTCTATTGCA
Organism: Apium graveolens; assembly: GCF_009905375.1. Lineage (NCBI taxonomy): Eukaryota > Viridiplantae > Streptophyta > Magnoliopsida > Apiales > Apiaceae > Apium > Apium graveolens. The sequence goes on along the minus strand of NC_133648.1, from coordinate 159,670,080 downwards.
AAGAAGAAATATGATATGGTCATAGTGGATGAGTTCACCAGATACACATGGGTGTATTTCTTGCACACAAAAAGTGAAACTACATCTATCTTGATTGATCATGTCAAGCAACTGGATAAATTGGTCAAAGATTCTGTGAAGATCATAAGGAGTCATAATGGCACTGAGTTCAAGAATTTGATTATGGAAGAGTTCTGCAAAGACCATGGAATAAAGCAGGAATTTTCTGCTCCTGGAACTCCACAGCAAAATAGAGTTGTTGAAAGAAAGAATAGAACTCTTATTGAAGCTGCACGAACTATGCTTCATGAAGAAAAGTTGCCAACCTACTTTTGGGCTGAAGCTGTGCAGACTGCTTGTTTTACTCAGAATGCAACACTCATTAACAACCATGGAAAATACCATATGAGATGGTGAAGAAAAAGAAGCCAAATCTGAAGTATTTTCATGTATTTGGATGCAAGTGTTTTGTTCTTAAGACTCATTCCGAACAGCTATCCGAATTTGATCTAAAAGCTGATGAAGGAATTTTTTTTGGATATCCACTTTCTACAAAAGCCTTCAGAGTCTACAATTTAAGAACAAGGGTTGTCATGGAATCTATCAATGTCTCTTTTGATGATAAGAAGATTACTGGACTTGAAGATTTCAATGATCATGATCAGCTGAGATTCGAAAATGAAGTTTTAAATTCTGATTCTGTAAATCCTGATACTGCAAACTCTGATGGATTAAACTCTGATTTTATTGAAACTATGGTGACTATGCCTAAGGAAAATGCACCTGTGCAGGGAGGAAATACTGAAGATCCAACCACATCTCAAAAAGCATCAGAACCTACAACAGGCTCTTCAAGTTCTGATGGGCCAAGTTCTGATAATTCTGGAAACTCATGTTCTGATATTTCTGGAAACTCAAATAATGAAGGATCCAACTCAGAGAGCATAAGTTCAGGGGGAGCATCAGAAAATGTTGATGGAGACAGGATGAATCATGGGGGAGCATCCAGTTCTAGAGAAAACCTTCCATCTGCAAGGAAGTGGACTAAAGCACATACACCTGACTTAATTATTGGAAATCCTGATGCAAGTGTCAGAACTAGAACAGGTACATCAAATGAATGTCTTTATCATTCTTTTCTTTCTCAGACTGAACCAAAGAAAGTAGAAGAAGCTCTTCAAGATGCTGATTGGGTGCAAGCAATGCAAGAAGAGTTAAATGAATTTGAAAGAAATAAAGTCTAGACCCTAGTGCCAAGACCAAGGAACAGATCAGTTGTTGGTACAAAATGGGTATTCAGAAACAAAATTGACAGTGACGGCATAATTACAAGGAACAAAGCAAGGCTGGTTGCAAAAGGATACTCTCAACATGAGGGAATTGATTATGATGAAACATTTGCACCAGTTGCTAGATTGGAAGCCATAAGGATATTTTTGGCTTATGTTGCTCACAAGAAGTTTAAAGTCTTTTAAATGGATGTGAAAAGTGCTTTTCTTAATGAAGAATTGGGAGAGGAAGTATATGTTGAACAACCTCCAGGCTTTGTAGATCCCAAATTTCCAAATCATGTCTACAGGCCTGATAAAGCACTTTATGGCCTTAAGCAAGCTCCAAGAGCATGGAATGAGACTTTAGCTCAGTTTCTTCTGGAAAGTGGATTTAACAGAGGAACTATTGACAAAACACTGTTCTACCTCAACCATGGAAATGACTTACTTTTGGTGCAAATATATGTTGATGATATCATTTTTGGTTCTACAAATGACAGACTTGGTAAGAAGTTTGCCAAACTGATGCAGTCAAGATATCAAATGAGTATGATGGGAGAACTTAACTATTTTATGGGCCTTTAAGTCAAGCAGAATGAAGAAGGAACTTTTATTTGTCAATCTAAGTACACCATAAATTTGTAGAAGAAATTTGGAATGTAGGATTGTTCAAGTGCATCCACTCCTATGGCCACTGCAACTAAGTTGGATAAGGATACTGGTAAATCAGTAGATATTACTGATTACAGAGGTATGATTGGATCACTACTCGATCTAACTGCAAGTAGACCTGATATCATGTATGCTTCCTGTTTTTTGCAAGATTTCAAGCAGATCCAAGAGAACCTCACTTAATAGCTGTGAAAAGAATTTTCAAGTACCTTAAGGGTATAGCTGATCTGGGATTGTGGTATCCTAAAGAATCAGATTTTAAGCTAATAGGTTACTCAGATGCAGATTTTGCAGGATGCAAAATTGACAGGAAAAGCACAAGTGAAAGCTTCCAATTTCTTGGAGGCAGATTGGTTTCTTGGTTTAGCAAGAAACAGAAGTCAATTTCCACATCAACTGCAGAAGCAAAATACATTGCTACAGGAAGCTGTTGTGCACAGATTCTTTGGATGAAGAATCAGTTACTGGATTATGGGTTAGAATTTTCTAAAATCCCTATTTACTGTGATAATCAAAGTACCATTGCTATGACAGGTAATCCAGTTCAGCACTCAATGATAAAGCACATCAGCATTAGGTACCATTTCATATGGGAACATGTGGATGAAGGTACAGTGGAATTGCATTTTGTTCCCACAGATCAACAACTAGCAGATATCTTCACAAAACCACTGTGTGAAGCTACTTTTACAAGATTGGTAAATGAACTTGGAATGGTTTCAGGTTCTTTCTCTAAATCTACTTAGTTTATGTTTTGATACATCAGACTTTATGATCAGTATTTACAGATATTACTATCTTTGTGTATTCTGTGCTTAAATTGAAAATTACTTAAGTGCTGATTGTTGTCTAATGTGAATTTCTAAACTCTGATAGTGATATGAATATTTCTGTGACTATTCAATCCAATGAGGATAACTGTGCTAGATGCTAACCTAGTAATCTTTAATATACTAAAGATCCCATATTTGAAGTAATTATTTATGTGGAAATCTTTTAACACAAGCAAATTCTGATATTGAGCTTAGTTAAGTTTACTTTGTGTATCTTATTACTAAGTCAAAAACTAGAATAATGCTTCTTATCTGTTAAGTTTTGATGTTAGTAAATCTGGTGAATGTACTAAGTGCTGATAAGCCTCACTTATCAAAAGAAAAAGAAAAGAAAATAAATAAAAATCAGGTACTCCTTTGATATCTAGAGTAAAAATATGGAAGGGAAGACCCAAGTGCATTGCTGGTATTAAGTAATATGCATTAGAAAAGCAAAATAAAATTTTCTTGGTGAATTTTCACACTCTATGATTACTGGAGAAATACTCTGATAACAACATAAATTCTGATAAGCAGTCGTAACTCACTTACACTGAGAAGCCACTGTAAAATAGAATTTCAAAAGATGCATAAAATGAGCACAAAACAGTTGAGGTGGACTCATGCATGAACTCATTCAATAGTAGGCTTCAGAATAATGACAGATTGTGAGCAAAATTCTTAGTTATGCCTTATTTCTAAGATGTACTGAAGTGAATCAGACTTTACTCTTTGTCTGATATTTAGCTTAATGCACACATACACTCCATATGAATGATAAAAATTACTGTGGTGATAAATGTTGTTTTAGATGAACAGTTTATGTGTCAGATTGCATAAATTCTGAGGACAAGTTCCGATGGAAGTTCTGATGATTAAGTTCTGATGAAACCATATCAGTATTTGTGTGAAGAATTACAGGAATACACATTCACTTTTCGAGTTAAGGAGCCATATTCTGATGACTTTTAAATCCTGATAATAATCAAGTTTTGATGCTGAAGTGACAGTATTTATTTACTTGGTTTATTTTTGGTCATTACTTGAACGATAATATTTTTACAGAATATTGGTTAATGTGTGATAAAACAGTAATAATCATTATGGGTTAGTGGTTAGCGTGTATGTCTTGAAAAAATGCATGCGCACAGTAATTATTATTATATCCCGTGTCCATTAACTCTGGATTTAGATCTTTTACTGACTGTTATTATTACACATCAGTCTAGGGAGTCGAGGGGTCATTATTCTTACTTATAATGTTTAACTAGTCCTCGTGTCCCTTAGTATTCCATTGCCTATTTAAATGACTGATCATTCATCAGTAAAACCACATCTGGTCATTTCTCTCAAACAATGGCTCATTTTAGTTGGTGTTACAGCTATGGTACAGAAACTGTGTTCATTTTTCAAAATGGAATTCCGAATTCATATCCTATCAACAACATTCCATTTGTCATCTGGATTCAACTTCCAGAGAACATTAAAAATGATCTGTTGTCTTTCCGAAGAGAAGCTCATCTTCGTATTCCTAGACAGCAGGAGCAAATAATTCGACTTGATGTTCTCTTTGTTGAAAGTAGGAAGAGGAATTAATTGTTATCCATCCGTTTCTCTTCACCGTCAGCTTTGTCAGGCTTCTTAGCTTAGGACTAAGGCTGTTGATGTTAGGAATCGTAGTATAGGACCATCTTGTAGTTTTTGCATGTAATTGATAAATTTCATCGAATGTAATCATCTGATATATCAATGAAATTTTATTTAAATTGCAAGATTTGTTCTTTGTTTCTCAAATTATGTGACTGTGCATGTTTAATTGCAATTTATTAATCTTTACTTCATCGACTTTTAATTTTATGTTGTGATGAATGTTTTGATCAAATTCTGTTGATTTGAGAAAACAATTGAGGAACAGGTTCCAATATCAGAACCTGTTATTGTAGAAGCTGAGAAGATTTTTTCTCAGAAAGATATTGTAACTGGGAGTTCTAAGCCCCTCAAAAGGCTTAGAAAATTAAATTTTGATGATAAAGCTCCTACAATGTCTCCACCTTTGAGGAAATTAAAGAAACAGAGAGCTCATAGGGACATAGTTGAGTCAAATTCAGATGTAGTGGAAGCAACTAAGGAAGGGGATCAGGAATCTCTGATCTCAACAGAACCAGTTGTTATTGAATTACTTCCTTCTGCACATCATGAAACTGCTCAAGCAAAAATACCTACACCTCCTATGTCACCTATGGTTGATCCAGTACATACTGAAGAACCAGGTACAAGTGCTGAAATTGATATTCATAACCTGATTGTTCCTGAGGTTTTGTACTTGGAAGCTCCACCAATTCAACTTACTCCACCAACAACATCACTTTTGAATGTTGATCAGAACCTGACTGCAAATCAGAATTTAGAGGAAAATGTTGAAGCCACTATAGCCTCACATACTACTATTTTTGAAGGGTGTTTAGCACATAAACGCAGTGAAAACGTAAATTTAAATCTTAAAAAAAACGAAACCCTCCGCAGGATCCATGCGAAAAATAATATTTAATTCGTAGTTCAGTATGTTTACCTTAAGAAGCTTTACGTTAATGGAAAGATGGAGGTCTTTAATGGCGATCCAAAAACGATGAACGAAGATCCTTAGCAGTTGCTCCTCAAGTGTAAAGCACTCCACCGGTATCCACCAAGAAAACGATGTAATGAAGGAGGAGGAGATGGAGAGAATTAGGCTTTTGTAAATCTTTTTGGTTTAGACAAAAATAGGGTCTATAATAGTATATTTATAGGCAAAATTTTCAGCTGAAAATTTTCTCATAAAATATTATTATTATTAACCCTTTATTATTCTCATTAATAATTAAAACACCTTTTAATTATTAATCCTTTTTCTAAACACTTTAGAAATAATTCTCTCTCTTCATTTAATTTCCAAAAATTAAATTCTTAATTAATAATATTAAGAACCTTTTATTAATTAATTTATAATCAATTAAATCTCATTTAATCAATTATTAAATTTGCCAACTAATTATTTATTTCATAAATAAATAATTATCAGCCATTATTAATTAATTCCTCCACCATTAAATCATTCTCTTTAATGGTGTGACCCTGTAGGTTCAATATTAAGCTGGTAGTAGAAATAAATAATAATAAAACTATTTTATCATTATTTATATAAATTCTCTAATTCATTAAATATGATTAATTAATTAATCATATTTATTCTACATCGTGAGGGATACTTCTCAGCATATCGCGACTATCCGGATAATACGAATTCACTGCTTAGAATACCAAGAACCTATTCAGTGAGTAGTTACCGTACAATTAATTCCTTCTACCCTGCAATATCAGGATTAAATACAAGGTATGGAACTTGTGTCAAGACTATCTTATTTAATCACTTGCTTTCCCATTCACTATGCTTAGTTCTATTTAATGTAAATTAGAAACTCCTTTCTAATTTCATTCACTCTGGCCAGAGATTTCTGAACTAAAATAAGTGGATCGGCATTGAACATTCTCTTCCTACACTGGAAGGGGTAGATCCTTTATTGATCATACACTATCTTCGTGTATAAATTCCTAGACCCAGTAGAGCCCTTATAATTGTTCCTTGTGACTAAGAACTAAACCAAAGCATAGTTCAGTGTACACAAGATGACTATAATGACCTCAAGTCCAAGGATACTTGTATAACTATCACTATATGAACAACTGCTGACACGTGAGTGAACTCCATCACTTGTTCAGCTGTGTGAGTCAAGTTCAGTGAACTTATTCTATAATAAGCACCTACATACTAGCTATAGTGTCACCACACAAATGTCTATGAGAACAGACATCCTTCATAATGAAGCAAGCATAGTATGTACCGATCTTTGCGAATTATTAATTACTAGTTAGTAATCCTACGACCAGGAACTATTTAAGTTTAGAGTTATCATCTTTTAGGTCTCGTTATTATGATCTCATCATAATCCATAAAAAGCTTTACTCTAAACTGTGGTATATCTTATTTAAACATTTAAATAGATAGAGCCCGCAATAAAAAACAAAACAAGTCTTTTATTAATATCAATGAAATCAAAACAGATTACATAAAAGTTATTCCTAAATCCTCATACATGATTGGACTTAGGACATATCTCTTTCAATCTCCCACTTGTACTAAAGCCAATCACTCTGGTATCTAATACTCATCTTGTCTTTATGATAATCAAAGTAACTCTGAGAAAGCGGCTTTGTGAGTGGGTCTGCTACGTTGTTATGTGTGTCGACTCTCTCGACGTTGACATCTCCTCTATTTTCAACTCAGATTCACCACCAAAAACAAGAAAAATGTCTTGAGTCCTTCGCAAGTACTTAAGGATGTTTTTCACTGCTTTCCAGTGGTCTTCACCTGGATTGGACTGATATTTGCTCGTCACACTAATTAAATAAGCAACATCAGGCCTTGTACACAACATCGCGTACATGATATATCATATTGCTGAAGCATAAGGAATCTTACTCATACGCTCTCTTTCCTCGGGTGTCTTAGGAGAAATTTTTTTCGGAAAGGGACACTCCATGGCTCATCGGTATGAGACCTCTTTTGGAGTTTTCCATGCTAAACCTTTTAAGCACTTTCTGGATGTATGTACCCTGGGTAAGACCTATCATTCTTCTAGATCTATCTCTATAGATCTTCATACCGAGAATGTAGGATACTTCTCCCAAGTCCTTCATGGTCAAGTTCTTTGATAGTCATACTTTGACTGATTGTAGCATCGATATATCATTTCCTATAAGAAGTATGTCATCCATATACAATACAAGGAATGTTACCTCGCTCCCACTAACCTTCTTGTAGACACATGGTTCATCTATGTTTTTGATAAAACCAAACTCTTTGATTGTCTCATCAAAACGGATGTTCCATCTACGAGAAGCTTTCCTTAAACCATATATGGTTCGCAGCAGCTTACACACTAGGTGTTCATTTCCCTTGGAAAGAAAACCCTCTGGCTGTGTCATATACACTTCCTCCTCAAGTTCCCCATTGAGGAAGGCCGTTTTCACGTCCATTTACCAGATCTCATAGTCGTGGTAAGCAGCAATCCCAAGCAAAATCCGAATTGATTTTAACAGGGCTACAGGCGAAAAAGTTTCATCAAAGTCAATCCCTTGCCTTTGTTTGAATCCTTTTGCCACGAGCCTGGCCTTATAGGTCTCCACCTGGCCATCTGCTCCAATCTTTCTCTTGTATACCCACTTGCACCCAATAGGATTAACACCTTCAGGCGCCTAAACCAGAGTCCATACTTGGTTGGTATACATAGATTCCATTTCGGATTTCATGGCACTATGCCATTTCTCTGAGTCAACACTACTCATAGCCTCATTATAGGTCACAGGGTCGTCATCATCAATGATTGACAACTCATTGTCATTCTTACTGACAAGGCCATAATACCTCTCAGGTTGGCGAGACACTTTCCCTGTCCTACGAATGGGCTGTTCCACAGAAGGTTGTTCAGTCTGAACAGGTGTTTCCACTTGATCCGTAGTAGTTTGTGCTTCTTGAACTTCATCAAGTTCAATTTTGCTCCCACTGTTTCCTTCAAGGATAAACTCCTTTTCCAAGAAGGTAGCATGTCTGGAGACAAACACCCGATGATCGGTGTAAAAGTAATACCCCAAAGTCTCTTTAGGATATCCCACAAAATTACATTTTACGGATCAAGATTCCAGCTTATCTGGGTCAACTTTCTTGACATAAGCTGGACATCCCCAAATCTTAACGTGTTTAAGACTCGGTTTCCTTTCTTTCCATATCTCATATGGTGTTTGAGGAACAGATCTGGAAGGCACCTTATTCAGTAAATATGCTGAGGTTTCCAATACATAACCCCATAGGAATACTGAAAGATTCGCATAGCTCATCATGGACCGAACCATGTCTAACAAAGTTTGATTTCTCCTTTCAGATACCCCATTCAACTGTGGAATATATGGAGGAGTCCACTGGGAGACTATACCATTTTCTTTGAGATAATCTAGAAACTCTCCATTCAAGTATTCACCACCTTGATCTGATCGAAGAGTTATAATACTGTGTTTGGTTTGTTTCTCCACTTCATGTTTATATTCTTTGAACTTTTCAAAGGCTTCAGACTTGTTTTTATCAAATACACATATCCGAATCTAGATCTATCATCTATGAAAGTAATGAAGTACGAAAATCCACCCATGGCTTGCGTAGACATTGGTCCACATACATCTGTGTGTACCAATCCTAGCAAATCTGCAGCCCTCTCTCCATGTCCACTAAATGGAGATTTGGTCATTTTACCCAATAGACAAGACTCGCATGTAGGATATGATTCAAAATCAAAGGGGTCAAGTAACCCTTCCTTATGCAATGTCCGCAGTCTATTTTCACTAATATGGCCTAGCCTATAGTGCCATAAATAGGTCAGATTTTCATCATCTCGTTTTCTTTTATTAGTTTGTTCAATCTGAAGTAAATCATGCTCTACGTCACATACATACAGACCATTATTTATAATACCACGTCCATAAAGAACATTATCTTTAAGGATAGAACATTCATTATTCTTAATAATAAATGAAAACCATCCAAATCCAACATAGGGATAGAAACAATATTCCTCACAATAGAGGGAATGTAATAACAATTATTCAGAATAATAGTCTAGCCTGTAGGCATATGTAAACTAAATGATCCTACAGATATGGCCGCAACCCTTGCTATATTGCCCATACGTAGAATCACTTCATCTTTTTCAAGAGTCCTACTTCCCCTTAGTCCTTGAAACGAATTACAAATATGAGAACCACAGGCGGTATCTAATACCCAAATAGAAATTTGACCTAGTGACATATTAACTTCGATCATGAACATGCCTGAATCAGAAGCGGTAGTCTTACTACCCTTCTTCTTCTTCAATTCTGCAAGGTAAACCTTGCAATTCCTCTTCCAGTGCCCCAACTTGTTACAGTGAAAACAAACAGCTAAATTAGGACCAGTCAACTTGTGAGCATCTAGTATGCTTCAGAGTGATATTGCAGAAGACATGACGAATATAGTAAATCTGTAAATGATAAACACATAACAACATTTAGCAAATATTCAATTCCATTTCAAAATACTATATGAATCGGGTCTTTATTCATAAGTGTCTCCCACTAGTTTATCTAATTTATTCAACCCTCTAAGTAAAAAATAAGCATTCATAATGCTAGTGGGAATAGGGATCCCACATTCCATCACACAACCTCGGCTGTGGCACGAAACGTCATGTGATGTTCAATAGGTAGACAACTCTTGTCAATTACATCTTATGTTATTCCCTAATATAACTTTAGCCTCTTGAATAATTGAGTCACGGTTGTGGCACGACAAACTCAATATTCTAAGTCAAGTCTAACCCAACATTTCGTACAATTAAATCAGTCTCCAACGGCCCATGGATGTGGCACGTACCGACCTTTAGATTCTAATTCAATGTACACATCTCTATATAATAGACAAGTATTTCTTATTTCGAAATCAAAGCCCTCGGCTGTAGCACGAAACGACAATGATTTAAAAATAAGAACCACTTTCTACCATGTTGGAAGGCTATGACCGACACAAGCCCGTTGTGTCATTGGCCAATTACTACTTGATATTATTTAATTTTAGAGGGATTATATTACGTTACAATCATAATCATATTATAAAGAGATTATTCCTTTTAAATTAAATATTTCAAATCAATAATCGATAATCAGATGATTCCCAGATCGGGTGGAGCATTGTCAAGAGGCGTCACTTAATAACCCTTTCTTACAGATAGAAATATGTTGTTGACAGAATCATCCTTTCTCTCAATATTGAAAATTCATATTCAATTACGTGTTTCATAAACACAAGAATCTCATGATCGTATTCATAATATTTATTGTTAAGGCAAGAAACGATTCCTATTCTAGATTTTCTAGAGCACGCCTTATATTGATTTAAGTTCACCTAAATCTATCATCGCATGGTAAACATAGGCATATATCTCATATATAAAATTAAATAAACAAGTAAATGTAAAGTGCAATAAAGTAAATATGTTTGGTTATGGCCCCATCCTATGTGATCTTTATCAAGCTCATGATAAAGATCAAAGTCAATCTAATATGGTGATGGAAATAAATACAACTACTTATTACATAAGTCTTCTTGTATACCTCGTCTTCTTCTTTGTATCACCTCCATTGGATAGCCTTCTTGAGTCTTCAATTACATTACATGATTGAAAGTAAAACTAATCTAATGAACTTACAAGAATAACTCGAGTTACATTCGAGATTTATAATTACAAAGATTGACGACATGCAAGTCGTATTTAAAACCAAAACCAAAACCATTACACTAAGGTCGAAAGGCCATAACCATCCACCATGCTCATACAACACATAAAAGCATGTTAAAACACATAATCTGATCTTAACATATCATAGTATCCATGATCTAATCATAAAAAGAAAATATGACAAAAATCAGAAAAATCAAAATCAAATCAGAAAAACAAGAATCACTGTTTACGGGCAGTAAACGACGTCAAACGCCTTATAGATGAGTCGTTGATAGCTTTAGCTATCAGTTTTGTTCAGACGCTCGTTTACCTATATAAGCATATTATATCAACATCAAATCATGGCGAATCACGTACATGCTCATATATCGAAAATAGTTAAACACATAAATGAATTAAAAACTTTTTGCAAGTAGCTCTGATGCCATTGAAGGGTTTTTAGCACATAAACGCAGCGAAAACGTAACTTTAAATCTTAAAAAAAACGAAACCCTCCGCAGGATCCATGCGAAAAATAATATTTAATTCGTAGTTCAGTATGTTTACCTTAGGAAGTTTTACGTTAATGGAAAGATGGAGGTCTTTAATGGCGATCCAAAAATGATGAACGGAGATCCTTAGAAACTGCTCCTCAAGTGTGAAGCACTCCACCGGTATCCACCAAGAAAACGATGTAATGAAGGAGGAGGAGATGGAGAGAATTAGGGTTTTGTAAATCTTTTTGGTTTAGACAAAAATAGGGTCTATAATAGTATATTTATAGGCAAAATTTTCAGCTGAAAATTTTCCCATAAAATATTATTATTATTAACCCTTTATTATTTTCATTAAAAATTAAAACACCTTTTAATTATTAATCATTTTTCTAAACACTTTAGAAATAATTCTCTCTCTTGATTTAATTTCTAAAAATTAAATTCTTAATTAATAATATTAAGAACCTTTTCTTAATTCATTTATAATAAATTAAATCTCATTTAATCAATTATTAAATTTTCCAATTAATTATTTATTTCATAAATAAATAATTATCAACCATTATTAATTAATTCCTCCACCATTAAATCATTCTCTTTTATGGTGTGACCCTGTACGTTCTATATTAAGCCGGTAGTAGAAATAAATAATAATAAAACTATTTTATCATTATTTATATAAATTCTCTAATTCATTAAATATGATTAATTAATTAATCATATTTATTCTACATCGTGAGGGATACTTCTCAGCATATCGCGACTATCCGGATAATACGAATTCACTGCTTAGAATACCAAGAACCTATTCAGTGAGTAGTTACCGTACAATTAATTCCTTCTACCCTACAATGTCACGATTAAATAAAAGGCATGGAACTTGTGTCAAGCCTGTCTTATTTAATCACTTGCATTCCCATTCACTATGATTAGTTCTATTTAATGTAAATTAGAAACTCCTTTCTAATTTCATTCACTCTGGCCAGAGATTCCTGAACTAACATAAGTGGATCATCATTGAACATTCTCTTCCTACACTGGAAGGGGTAGATCCTTTAAGATCATACACTATCTTCGTGTACAAATTCCTATACCCAGTAGAGCCCTTATAATTGTCCCTTGAGACTAAGAACTAAACCAAAGAATAGTTCAGTGTACACAAGATGACTATGATGACCTCAAGTCTAAGGATACTTGTACAACTATCACTATGTGAACAATTGCTGAGATGTGAGTGAACTCCATCAGTTGTTCAGCTGTATGAGTCATGTTCAGTGAACTTATTCTATAATAAGCACCTACATACTAGCTATAGTGTCACCACACAAATGTCTATGAGAACATACATCCTTCATAATGAAGCAAGCATAATATGTATCGATCTTTGTGGATTATTAATTACCAGTTAGTAATCCTACGACCAGGAACTATTTAAGTTTAGAGTTATCATCTTTTAGGTCTCATTATTATGATCTCATCACAATCCATAAAAAGCTTTACTCTAAACTGTGGTATATCTTATTTAAACATTTAAATAGATAGAGCCCACAATAAAAAAACAAAACAAGTCTTTTATTAATATCAATGAAATCAAAACAGATTACATAAAAGTTATTCCTAAATCTTTATACATGATTAGACTTATGACATATCTCTTCCAATTTTATCAGAGGATGCTGATACTACAGGATCTACAAGTTCTGATGCTGCTAATGAAGAAACTACTGGTGAAGTTGCTGCTAATTTAGATGCTGATGTAGCTGGTCCATCAGGACATGCACCTCAACAAACTGTTCATAAAGCTGATTTAGTCAAGAAGTTTGTTACAGGGGAAGCACCAGTACCTTGGAGTGAAACTCCTAGAGGAAAGGAGTGGACTAAAGAATGGAACTCAGTTAATTTTGTTCCTTCTGAAAAGATTCTTGCTGAGCATCTTGCAAAAGCTGATGAAATGCTGATAAATGATGATTTCAAGGCACAACTGAGAGTTACTGCATTGAGTACAAGGCACCTTCAAGGTCAACACTCAATAACTCATGACAAGGTGAATAAAATTCAAGAAAACTTGATCCAGCAAGATATGAATATGAAACTTGAAAAGAACAGATTTTTCAAGCCAGCCTTTGACAGAATTGCCTACATTGAGAAAACTCAGGAGAAGCAACAAGCTCACATTGAAGAAATTCTGAAGAATCAAGCTTCTCACCAAAATCAACTCAATGAGATCCAATTCTTAGTGGAATTGCTTGTCTTTCTTCTATTACCTGCTGATGCCAAAAAAAGGAAGAAAGTGATTAAGTCCAAATGCAAATCTATTCAGACACTGAAAGGAAAGGATGATGGAAATGATGACCAGGGAAACTCTGATAAGGGTAGAGGTCAAGGTCAAGGCAAAGGACTTTCGTCAAGTAAAGCTAGAATTACAAGTCAAGGAACAAGTTCTGATACTGGGAGAAGAATAAGTTCTGATACTGGTGAAAGGATAAGTTCTGGTGAATATCTAGAACTTGATGAAGAAATTTCAAAGCAGTTATTTCTTAAAGAAAATCCAGGAAAGGACTTTGAGAGTCTAAAGGAAGAAGAAGCTAGACTCAAAGAAGAAGGTGTCAAGACAAAATCTAAAGCTTCTGTTGTTGAAAAGAAATTTCCAAAGCCTAAGGGTATTGTTGTAAAGGAAAGAACAAGTTCTGAGGCAACCAAGGCCAAATCACAAATGGAAATTGATCCAAGGTCCAAGGGCAAAGAAAATGTTGATGAACCTGTAAAGGTTTATATGCCAGTCATGGATGAAGAAATAATTGATGATGAAGCAGATGCTAATCTTACTCTGATACATAAGAAGATTTTTCAAGCAACCTCTGACAAGGCTCATGTTGTTCAGAGTCAAGATATAGTAAGTTCTGATATGACAGAGAAGCAAGCAACCTCTGACATAGCTCAAGTGGGCTTGATATCAGAAGATAAGGAAAAGGAAACCTCTGGCATTGCTCATGTTAAACCTTCAAAGATACTCCTACCAGGATTCACCAAAGCTAAACAGACTCAACCTTTGAAGACTGCAACAAGTGGTTTTGAAGCAAAAGTTGTTACAGGAAAGGAAGCAAGAGATAAATTTGGGTTGGGTAGTTCTGATGAAAGAAGAGTACATAACACTACCAATCATCCAACTTCCTTAAGTGAACCAGGTGTTGGAGCAACTCCTGAAAGATTGAATCGACTTGAATCTGTACAAATGGTTTACCATACCTTCTTGAAAGAACATATCTTGTTATATTTTATGACAGATGGAAGGGTATACCAGATTAAGAAAATTGTTATACCATTAAAGTATTTTGAGGAACTGGAACATGTTATATTCCTATTTCAAGTGAAAGACAGATTAACAGATAGTGCTGCAGGATATTTAAAGTCTCAAATTCAAAGACAGAAGAAGCTTTATTCTGTAAAGTCTGACAGCACATACTATCCCAAGTACATAGATCACAAAGATGATATTGTCAATATGAAGCCTAACTCTGCTAGGATTATAACTACTTTTCTAGGTTATAAGGCTGTGGAATTCAGTCTAGAGTCTGACATGGCATATATGATTATACTAGATCAGGAGATAAGAAAAGCTAAGATAAATGATCTCAGAGCAGCTATTTTTCAAACTGGAGAAGATACAGCTAAATTGATAAATTCTAAAAGGAGGATGGTCAATGAACTTGAATATGCAGAGAGATGTTTGTTGAAGAACTATCTCAGGACAACTCCTGATATCAAAGAGATCAGAAGAAATTGAAAGTTGAAGCCAAGTCAAAGATCTACAACTACTTAAATTCTGAAGTTTGTACAGACTGAAGCTGTTATCAAAAGTTAAAGATGGTAAAGCTGAAATGACAGTAAGTTGTAGTTATCTAGTCAAATTCTCATGCATTTGTACTTAATGTTTTTGATATCATCAAATATTTGTTGAACTTGTATATTATGCTAATTTATAAGTTGGGAAAGATTGTTAGATATATTTGATAATGTCATGTGTAATATGATTTGTGTTTAGTTTTCAGATCTTACCTAACAGGACAAATCAGTATTTAACTGGAAATCAGCACTTATACTGAAGACATAACTTAAGATATCAGAACTTAAGTTATCAGAACTTAAGGTTCAGAAGATATTTATCAGGAGATAATATCAGGACTTAAGAAGACTTTCAGATAAGGCAGGCGGCTGATTGAAAGGAAAGAAGATCGAGACTATGACCGAAAGAATTGTGCATGAAGAAGGAATTCTATGAAGAATAGAATACTTGAAAGAAAAGATAACTAGTTGATATATTTTAGGAAGCAGAATTATATTCCATATCTATTAGAAGATTATCTTGTAACTGTGTAGTATATAAATACTGGCATAGAGTTTACACTAAAAGTGTTACGATTATCGAAGTTATTATTCTTTGTAAATCTAGCAGCTCTCGTGATAATTTGTTCATCACTGAGAGAGGACAGTTCCATATTGTAACAGAGTTTATTATATTGAATAAAATCTATTTTCTGTTACTTAAGTTCTTATATTCGACTTGATTGTGCTAAACACTGTATTAAACCCCCTTCTACAGTGTGTGTGACCTAACAGATATCCTTGGAACGTGAAGAAGTGTCTAGAATTGGATAATGTGTCAATAGAAGAGTTCAAATAGAAGATAAGTATTAAGACCTTGGAAATACCTTCTCTTTCTATAACTTCTTTTGTCATCTCTCCAAAGAGGTATTTGTTAAATGACATAATCCATAACACCCGTTCTCAATCACGTAATGTGCCAGAGGCTGTTCATAAAACCTATTTCCAGGTTTTGATAGCTCTGCAAAGTTTTAATAATTTAACTTTCACTTCTCTTATATGCTGGATAGTTTATTGGTGATGTGACACCATTTGCTCATTTTGTGCCATAATTTTATTTTTTGGATTTCATTTCCTCCAGAAATATTAACTTTGAATTTTTTTTCAGTTTTGATCCAAGGATTGCATGATCAAGTCATTTATTAGAAACCCTTGAATATTCATTTGATTTTGAATTCCTTTTATATTCTTTTATTCTGACTGAGATGAACAACCCTAACTATAGGGGACACAAGGTATACTTGTCTATGTGATAAGAGTTGGATGGGACGCCATCACTTGTGTATGTTGTGACTACAAGAAGGTTAACAACCTTTAGTAGTGTCTTAAATTGGGCACGCAACACCAAGTTCATTTGATCATATTGATCTCTCAGTTATTCTTTTATTTTAACAATACGTTATCACCAGTTCAGATTTTTGGCAACTACAATGGTGGGATACCCGTCATGATATGAAATTCTTTTCTCTTTGAAATTTTGTGATTTTATATCTCAAATGTATGCCAATCGAGTTGAGCTGAGTTATCTTGGTCAAGTCAAAGCAAGGCTATGTGATAGGATTACCGATAGCAACGATGGATTGCAATGCGATTAAATTATCAGTGTCGTACAATGAAGTCAGTCTGTTTCTTTATTTCTCTCTCTAATTTTCTCCCTCTTTCTTTTTATTTTTCTTTATCTTTCTCTCTATTATTCTTTCTCTCGATCAGTAAAAGCGATTCTATTGAAAAATTAGTCAAATGATATGTGAAAGGAACAATGGTGCGGAGTGAAGCTCCAGTGGTAATTGTGTGGTATAAGGAATTTCAGTCTTATTTGAAATTTTGAGAAAAGTTACGAATGCAAGATTGGAAAATTGACAAGAAAATCCTTAGTTCTTTCTTCTACTGATTCCGAGGACGGAATCCTTATAAGGAGGGTAGATTGCGATATCCCATAAATTTTTAGGAATTAATATTATTAATATCTGGATGAGTTTATATGATTGTTTCAAACTGGGAGAGAATAAAATTGTAGATATTTTATTCCTCTTTGATGAATTCATGTCTTTAAATGATGAATGTGTTAATTGATAATTATGGTATCGATCTCTGTCATTATTGTGAGAGTATTTAATTACTTTTACTATTTTCAAAAATATATTCAGTTTTATCAAGATTCTCCCTCGTAGCAGGTGAATTGTGAAAATATTCAAAAATAGTATATAACGACTATTTTGTTACGTGTTAAGTGAATAATGTTAAAATTTAAACTTGAATAATCAGGAGCGAGTCATGAGTCATGTGTCAAGAGATGTCAACCTAGTTGGAGTTGAAGGGATAGTTGCTGAATAAAGTAAAACCAGAAGTCTCATATACATGCTATGAATAAAGGAAGATCAGAAGTTTCATTTATTATAAATTCATGTATCTAGTTTTATTATGCAGTCATGTATCTGATATATAAGAGCTATAAATAATAAGCTCTAATCATTTTGTTGTGTAGAGCAAATCATCAAGAAATATATTATTCTTCTTTTCCTACAGAAAATATTTTTTTGTCCTACCAAAAGAGTGGTATTAGAGCCTTGAAAGTAATGAGTAATTCATTTCCTTTTGTTGTTCCTAAACTTACAAAGGAAAACTATGGTCATTGGTGTCTCCATATGAAAGCTCTGCTAGGCTCACAGGAATCCTGGGATATTGTTGAGAAAGGTTATGATGAACCTGAGAATGAAGGTACCTTGAATCAAAATCAGAAAAATGCCCTTGGAAAAGCCCGCAAGCAAGATCAACAGGCTCTCTCAATCATTCACATGGGCTTAGATGAAGCCATGTTTGAGAAAGTTGCTACAACAGCAAAAGTGAAAGAAGCCTGGGAAATATTACAAAATAATTTTAAAGGAATCGAAAAAGAAAAAAGGTACGTCTTCAAACTCTTCGTGGTGAATTCGAAGCATTAAAAATGAAGGAGACTGAATCAGTCCAAGATTACTTCACAAGAGTATCACAAGTGGTAAATCAAATGAAGCAATTTGGAGAAAAAATTAATGATGTACGTATTAACGAGAAAATTTTCAGATCTCTTAATACCAAGTTACGACTTGTGGGAGTTACCATTGAAGAGGAAAATGACATTGATACCATGCAAGTGGATCAACTCATGGGGTCATTACAAGCTTATGCAGAAAGGTAATAGAGAAAGAAGAACCTGATTCTCAAGCTCTTCAAACCAAGGTCTCTCTTGGAGAAAATAAAGAAGAGGATCAATTTAAAAAAAGGTCAAAATCATGGACGAGGAAGAAGTGCAAATTTTAGTCGTGGCCTTGACCGTGGTGGTTCTACAGAAGGCCAGACTTTTCATAGTGAAAGAACAATGGCTTACTCAAGAGGATGTGGGAGTCAAAGTGCTAACAGAGGTTAGAGGCAGAAAGTATAACAAAATAAGCATTCAATGTTATGCTTGTCAAAAATATGGCCATTACGCCAATGAATGCAGAAGCTCAAATCATGATAAAAAAAGATGAACGGGCCAACTATGTGGAAGCAAAAGAGGATGAAGAATTGCTCTTATTAATGAGAACGAGAGAAGAAAAAGATCAAAATGCTTGGTATCTTGATACAGGAGCTGCAAATCACATGAGTGGAAACAAAGAGTTGTTTTCAACTTTTAATGCGATGGCTTCAGGAAATATTACTTTTGGAGACGACACCAAAGCACCAATCAAAGGAAAAGGTGATGTTCTTATTTATTCTAGAAGTGGAAATCATATTTTAATTTCTCAAGTTTATTATGTTCCTAATTTAAAGACAAATATATTAAGTTTGGGACAATTGCTTGAGATGAGTTTTGAGATTCACATGAAAGATAATTATCTAACCTTGAGAAATGACACAAACTTGCTAATTGAAAAAGTTCCAATGGAGAAAAACAGAATGTTCTTGTTGAGAATTGAAATTGATCATCCAAAATGCTTGAAAACTTGTGTGGAAGATACTTCTTGGATATGGCACTTGAGATTTGGCCATCTTAATTTTGAAAGTTTGAAGCTGCTGTCAAATGCAAATATGGTGTATGGACTACCGAAAATCAATCATCCTAATCATATGTGTGAAGGATGTCTCTTTGGTAAACAATCAAGAAGAAGCTTTCCATAAAATGTGGTTTTTCGAGCAACTAAGCCTCTAGAACATGTTCATGCAGATATTTGTGGACCTATCAGACCTACATCATATGGTCAGGCAGATTATTTTTTGCTTTTCATTGATGATTTTTCTCGCCAGACATGGGTTTATTTTTGGAAAACTAAAGATGAAGCCTTTGGAATTTTTAAACAATTTAAGCTCTTGTTGAGAAGGAAAGTGGATATTTTATCCAAACCTTGAGAACAGATCGAGGAGGAGAATTTACTTCTACTGATTTTAATCAGTATTGCAAAAATAATGGAATTCGCCGTTTTCTCACTGTGCCAAGAACTCCGCAGCAAAACGGAGTTATGGAGCGAAAAAACAGAACCATTTTGAACTTGGTTCGTTGGATGCTTAAAAGCAAGAACATGCCAAAAGAATTTTGAACTGAAGCAGTAGCATGTGCAGTGTATTTATCAAATCGATCAACATCAAAAAAGTGTTCATGGAATTACACCAGAACAAGCCTAAAGAGGTAAAAAGCCTACTGTTTCTCATTTTCGTGTCTTTGGATGCATAGCCTACATTCACGTTTGATGAAAAAAGATCAAAACTTGAAAATAAGAGCGAGAAGATGATTTTCATCGGTTATGATCCAGGTACGAAGGGGCACAAATTCTACAATCCTATTAACGGAAAAATTATTATTAGTCGAGATGCTTAGTTTGATGAAAAAAATAGCTGGGATTGGGATGTCCCTCAAAATGAAGAATTTGTAGTTTTTCCTCTGCAAGAAGAAAATTCAAATGAAAGAGAAATTATAGCCACACTACCTCAGTCACCACCTCACTCACCTAATGATTCCCAATCATCAAGTGATAAATCTTCTGAAGGACCACTTCGTACGAGAAGACTTTCTGATATTTTTACAAAAACAAATGCAGTTGATAATCCAAGTTTTTATATCGATGACAATCTGAGTTGCTTTTGTTTGTTATCTGAAACAAAACCACTGCATTTTGAAAGTGCTAAGATGGATAAAGATTGGAAGCTTGCAATGGATGAGGAAATCAAAGCAATCAAACGAAATGATACATGGGAGCTCACTACACTTCCTGAAGGTCATAAAGCAGTTGACGTGAAATGGGTGTATAAGGTGAAGAGGAATGCACAAGGAGATGTGGAGAAAAATAAAGCGAGACTCATCGCCAAGGGATATAGTCAGAAGCAAGGAATTGACTATAAAGAATTTTTTGCTCCTGTTGCGCACTTGGAAACGATTCGATTAATCATCTTTATGGCTGCTCAAAATATGTGGGATATATTTCAAATGGATGTGAAGTCTGTGTTTTTAAACGGCTATCTCGAAGAGGAAGTATACATTCAACAACCTGAAGGATACGTTGTTAAAGGTCATGTAGATAAAGACTTAAAATTAAAGAAGGCGTTGTACGAGTTGAAGCAAGCGCCTCGAGCATGGTATAGTCAAATTGATAAATATTTTCTAAATCAGGGATTTTTCAAGTGTCCAGATGAGCATGTACTGTATGTTAAAAATGATGAAAATAGAGGTTTCATGTTGGTGTGCTTATATGTTGATGATTTAATATTCACAGGAAATAATGCTCAGATGATTGAAGGATTCAAGAAAGCAATGACACTAGAATTCGAAATGACAGATCTTGGTCTCATGTCATACTACTTGGGAATGGAAATAAGACAAAAGAAAAATCAGATTTTTGTTTCTCAGAAAGCTTATGCAGAAAAAATTCTCAAAAATTTTGGAATGGAAAATTATCATCCAACAAGTACTCCAATTCCTTCTGGCACAAAATTGTCCAGATATGACAATGGTACCAACAAAATTGATTCAATATTTTATAAAAGTTTAGTTGGAAGTCTTAGATATTTGACGTGCACAAGACCAGATATTCTCTATGGAGTAGGTTTGATAAGTAGGTTTATGGAAGCACCTACCGTGACCCATTTGAAGTTAGAAAAGAGGATACTTCTCTATATTAAAGGTACGCTTGAATTTGGTGTTACTTATTTTCCATCAAAAAATTTTGAATTGTATGGCTATAGTGATAATGACTGGGGTGGAGATATTGATGATAGAAAAAGCACTACTGGGTTCATTTTTTTTCTAGGAGATAATTCATTTACATGGTGTTCAAAGAAACAGCCTATAGTGACACTCTCCACTTGTCAAGCTGAGTATAATTCTGCTGCGTCATGTGTTTGTCATGCAATATGGCTAAGAAGGTTGTTAAAGATGATTCAAGTTCCTCAAAAGAAGGAAACCTCGATATATGTTTATAATAATTCTAGTATTTCTCTAGCAAAGAATCCAGTTTTTCATGACCGTACTAAACACATAGACACCAAATATCATTACATAAGAGAATGTGTTGAGAATAAAATAGTGGAGCGGAACTATGTAAAAATAAATGAGCAAGTTGCAGATATTTTTATAAAACCCTTAAAATTTGAAGATTCTTTCAGACTCCGAACTTGGATTGGTGTTGGAAAGGAAAATCAAGTTTAAGAAGGGGAGTTGAAAGTTAAACTTGAATAATCAGGAGTGAGTCATGAGTCATGTGTCAAGAGATGTCAACCTAGTTGGAGTTGAAGGGATAGTTGCTGAATAAAGGAAAACCAGAAGTCTCAGACACATGCTATGAATAAAGGAAGATTAGAAGTTTCATTTATAAATAATTCATGTATCTAGTTTTATTATGCAGTCATGTATCTGATATATAAGAGCTATAAATAATAAGCTTTAATCATATTGTTGTGTAGAGCCAATCATCAAGAAATGTATTATTCTTTTTTTCCTTCAGAAAATATTTTTTTGTCCTACCAACAAATAATATTATATGAGTTATTTGAATTTTATGATATTTATGTGAATTAGTGAGTAAATATTTATAAATAAATTATTCGAATTTGACGAATCAGTATAAGATTTGAAGTATGATTAATGATTATACAAAAGGAATTATAAAAAAAGGAGTAAATTGAAAAATTTGTGAGTATGAGATTTTATTAACTGGGAGATGTGATTATGTGTTATTTGATTCATACGTGAGTGACGTGGTTAAAGTTTTTAAAAAAAAAATTTTAATGATTTATCGTGAAAAATGGGGTTTAATTGACTTTTAAATATTTTTATCAAATCATAGGTATACGATTAAATCGTGAAACTTATTTTATTATCTCTAGAATACCCTTAGAGATATTTTAAAAATAATAATTGAATTTATTTTGAGGTTGGAGTATTTTTAAAATGATTTAATGAGCTTTATATCTATTTTTGAGCATTATCTTGTAAAATTCTTATAAAATGAATCGTATGCTCAAAAATTATTTTTAAAATGTGGGAAGAAAGGTAATTTCATATTATATATTTTAAAAATAAAATTTGAATTCCTCCAAAAGATTTCAGGGTAGCTTTATAATTTACAAATTCACTTTTTCAGGATTTTCAGGATTTTATATGTATAAGGAAAATTCAATTGTCAAATGCTAAAAGACTAAAATACCCCTAGGCTTCATAAATCAAACCCAGCAGGCCTGTTATTTTTTTTCCTTTCTTTTTCACTGCTGGTAGCCTCAATCTTTCTCGATCATTTTCGGATTCTCTCGCTTCTCCTTTTTCTCTCTCGGTTGTACACCATCACCATCATCCTCTTCATTTTCTTCGATTGAAGTCTCGATTCGAGCCTCCTTAGGTCTTCTTCTTCTAGGTTCTTGTTGGTATGTGTGTATATGTGTATGTAATGTCCCAATTTTGAAGATTCTATTGCGGGTTGGATTCGATTTTTTGCGAGTTAGCTTCGGTTTTAATGAAATTGTGATGGGTCCTTGCTTAAATTAAAATATATATGTGGTTTCACTTGAGTTTTTTTTGTTCGAATTTGATATAATTCTATGAATTTTTTTTGTTCTGTTGTTAATCGGTGAAGGTGCATGCTTGAATTATTAAATTTCAGATTTTTAAATTTATGGTTTATAGAGTTTTATTTCTCTTTCAAAGAATTTAGACTCGTTTGAGAATGAAAGTCCGCTATATATAAGTTTTTGGATTCATTGGTGATGACTTTTAACCAAGTCATGATGTTATTAGTTTGTTGTTAGATATTGTGTTTATATTTTCGTTAAACCATAGTTTGAGGATTGATGAAATTGGAGTAATAGGTGTTGTGATTGTGGATTAGTTGGACATTGTATATTCAAATATATCATGCCGAATTTTTGGTAGGATTTAAAAAATATATATAATGTTATAATGACAAATGTTGAGATATTGAGATTTGATTATATAATTTTCATGACAAGTTTTTGATGATTTAATTAATAAAGATTATTGTTAGTCCCTTAACAATGTAACAAGAATTATAGAAGGGGGGTTGAATGGAATTCTTGAAACTTTTTCTTTAATAAAAATGTTCTAACTCAAATATACTCAAATATATATATAAGTGTGAATTGATTAGCAGCGGAATAGTTACTTGAAATGAATCCAAACACAAGTAATTAAAAACAAGAGTCTTTAAAAACTTTCTGGTGGATTTGAATGATTCCACCAGAGATATATAATATATATCGAGAGAACTCTGTGTGCAAAAAGCTCACAGCTGATTAAAAAATGATAACAACTAAGAACGAGAGAAATGCTAAGAATACAGCTTACAAATGTTTCTCTCTTGGTTGCTTAGTTCCTTAGTTACTATTATATTGATGCTTCTTGGTTTATATATCACCAAGATTATAAAGTAATAAGACCGGATAATAAAACAAAAACTATCAAGTCTAATACAATGCTACTTCATTACTCTATTCCAGCATCTTTGAATATCTTCATAATAGCATGGAAATGGCAATGCTTCTTTGTTCTCGAAAACTCAGTTGAATAGGCTACCACATTCCATTTGCATATACTTGACGCATGTGACTGTGTTGTCACTGTCAACAGATATTTGAATTCTTTATCCGTCGGGTTTATGATCATCCGTCGAGTTATTGATCATCCGTCTAGTTGTTAATCATCCGTCGAATTCATTGTTGTTTATCCGTCGGGTAACAATCAGGCACTTGACTCCATTTTATTTATACAGAATTACAAGACATCATCTATGTACAATTAATCAACCTATTCTGCATATCTAGTTAAAGTCAACATGACTTAAGTACTACTACAGATTCTAAACAATTTGTATACAAAAATGTGCTATAGACTTATTGTTATATAAGCTACTCACTCGATGGATAATAAGTCATCATCTGTCGGGACTGAAATGAGTTATCCGTCGAGACTATAATCCTTATCCGTCGAGTGCTACATTTTCACTAAGTAAAATCTACCAAGGTGTTTTGTTCATGAAATCATCAAGTACACAACATATACACAACAATCTCCCCCAATTTATGTCTACTGGAATTGTAGCCATAAATTAAGAGATACTTGATGATAACAAAACACCCTAAAATATAACTTTAAAAGACAGTAGATAATACTGAAAAGTGCTTCAATTAACAAAATGTACAAAGTTTTGCTCATAGTCATTTTCAAGATGCTTCTCTAGCCTGAGCAGATTTATCTAATTTCTTGAAGGTCTGGATCTCTTTCCAAGCTTTTTGTTATTTTCTTCAATCTGATTTTGGAGCTGCCTGTGGAATTCCAGTTCATCATATTCTGAGAGATTTAGCTTTTCTTGCATTTCCAAGAGAGTCTCATTGCTAGAGATACTCAATTGGTCTTCTAATCTGAAAAATCTTCTCACTCCTTTGTTATCCATGAACTCCATCAGCCAGTAGGGCCTTAGATGCACTTTTCTCCCTGTGTAAGGGATGATTAGAGTCTTTGGGAGTGCATCTTTAGCTCTAACACTCCTTAGTTCTTTAATCTTCTTCAGTACCAATCTTCTTGCAATAACATTGAACCCAAAGTTCTTCTTGAAAGATGAATAAACCTTAATCAGTACAACTTAGCTTTTTTGAAGGATCCTGTGAAGTGGCCACTGAATCTCCTTTCCTCCCTTGTACTTGAACACTAACCTTTCAGGTAGGTTTCTGTATGCATCAATTCCTCTCACTTCATCTAGTTCATCTAGATAGAGATTTAGATCAAAAAACTCCTTGATGTCACACAAGTACATATAATCTCCTTTGTTGACTTTAGATTGAGCTTTGACTAGAGATTTGGATTTGAGAGGTGACAACTTCACTTTCTTGACTCCTCTTGACTTTGTTCTTTTTGGCTTGCTGAGGATTGGTAAATTGAAATCAGGAATTGGTATGTTTTCCTATTCTATTGGATCATCCCTAGGCACAATAGGTTCACCATGAATGTTCCTGTAAGGATCCACCACCTTGATATCTTCAAATACCACAAAGGGTTTTGATGCTTGAGTTGTAGTTGAAGTGGACTCCTTGGGAAACTGATTCTCCAATTCCTTATCAATAATGTCCAGTTTCCTTTTGGTTCTTTTAGCCAATTCGTTGATTCTTGGAGACTTCTTCTGTTGTTCAACTTGCTTCTTTGGATCTTGAGATTCAATGATTTCAGATAGCTGAGCAGGAATTTGTTGTGATGAATTTACAGTATGTAGCTTGGCCAAGATAGCAATTTGCTCTTTCTTTTGTTTAGCCTTTTAAGCATCTAGAGCAGCTTGCTTCTTTTCCTGCTTCTCTCTAGCCTTTTCTTCTCTCTTTGCTTGAGCAAATTGAGGATGTCCAGCCACCACACAAATTTCTTTCCCATTCCTGAAAATTTTAGCAATTCTCTTTTTGGAAGCTAAATCAGCTGGATCTTTGTAGAAAGTAATTGACCTTGACAGAAGCTTCTTTTCATCAGGCTTAGGTGTCTCATACACAGTATCCAAAGGGTTCTTCAATGATAATTTTGGATAATTTACCCTTGGTTTCAGAATTATTTCAGCCTTTGGAGATTTGATACAGGATGATTGTCCCCTTTCCAGATAGTCCATGCTCATCTCATTCACAGAAATTTGCTTGACTTGAGAGTGATGGATGGCTGACTTTACTGGCTCCTTGACTAGTCCAAACTTCTTTTGTATATCCTCATCAATCTTCTCCTAGTTGATTGGCTTCAACTGCTTCATTTCAGCTGCTCTAATGTTGGCTGCTGCTTCATTTATCAGATCTATACTGTTTGTAATTGGTGGCTTTGAGATAGTAATTGAAGGCACAATCACTTTACTGATTTGAATTTGAAGCTTCTCCCCCTCACTTGGTCCTTTCTCCCCCTTTTTGTTATCATCAAGTTGAGCAGAGGAGGGGGTTTGAGCAGCCACCAGTTTTTGAAGTAAATCTGTCTGTTGGGCTTGATGAAGATGAATGGCTGTTAAAGATGCTTCCATGGCTGACATTCTTGTATCCAATGCATCTATCTTGGTGGCAAGATCAGAATTTTTCCTTAATTGCCTCTTGATGTCAAACATTGTAGCTTCTGGAAGCTTAAAGTCCATTTTGTCTGAAATGGCCTTCTTCATCTCCTCAATATCACCCTTGATGGTGTTTACATCCCTAGCATGTTGGAAGCCTTGAATTTGTTGAAGTTGCAGAGAGGCTAGATGTGCCTGAAGGAGCTTCTTGGTGCTGGCATTTGAAGGGGTTTGAAGAGCAGTATTTGTCTGATTGATTAGTTGGATCAGGGTTGTCTTGAAGTAGTGCTCATCACAGTGCTTTGAAAATGTCCATGATGGCATACCTGATCTTGAACTGGAACCTACTTCTCCCCCTATGTCCATTGCTCCATCTTCACTATCCCCACTTTCATCACCAAAGAAATCAGCTGAGCCACCAGTCTCATAATCCACATCACCAGCTGTAGAGGGCAAAGCTGTGATGGCATCCTTAGCACTTATCATAGACTGTATGGTATGCACCAGATTGAGCATCCTTTCTGCATTGTCATTTCCCTGTTCAGCTAGAAGTTGATAAGCTGGAACAGGGTGAGTAAATGCCTCAGCATCAAGGGAGGTGGAATCTATAACAGCTTTAGGTTGCTGAGATAGTCCATCCCTATCTGCATCCTGGACATTCATTAACTCATTAGCAATGACATTCATCCTTATAGCTCCAGTACCTGCATTTCTCTCGTTTTCTCTCTTTTGTTGCATCAGGGTCTCACCCTGGCTCCCCACCCTCACACCCTCACCTTCACCTTCTAAGGTGGGACTCCTCTCACTTTCTTTTGCCAATCCTGAAGAAATGGATTGCATAATTTCACTCATTTCCTCTCCTTTTTCCTTGGAGCAACCCAGACTCTCACTCAAAACACTCTTCTCTCTCAATCCTAATAATGACTCTACAACCACTAATTCTTCTGCACTTGAAATAAATGAAGTTTGAAGCTGTGCAGAGATACTCGACATATGAGTGATATCCAACGGGTGAGTGGTTTTGCTATCCGATGGATAACTGCTGTTAAGCTTATCCATCGGGATACAATCACTACTCGATGGATGAGCAATATCCATTGAGAGAGTAGAAATAAATGAACTAAGAATGGAGACTATTGTGGACTCTGTGCTGATTGAAGATATTTTGGGCACAGATGATTCAACAGTTCCTGAAAGAATGGGCAAGTGAGCCAACAAATCATCTAAAAGATGATGCTCACTTGCACTAGATTTTGGCTTCCCCACCAAAGTTAAAGAAGGGGAATCAGGAATTGATGTGTTTATCATATCCACATCCAGTGAGTTTGTGGGTGAGTTTGGTGTTTGAGGTGCTTCTATTACTAGAGATTTTGGCTGTGACTCCACATTTATTGGAGTCACATCAAGCTGAATTTGTGAAGGTGCAGTGACTGTGTCTTTAGCACCAGTTTGCACAGTATGTGTACCCTGTGCATCCCCAAGGGTTTTAGATTTCTTCTTTCTGGCATAAGTTTGGGGTGAGCTTGTGTCCCTAACCCTCTTGGCCTGTGCTCTTGGTTGAGAGCTATGTTCAATAACTACATCCTTTTGGGATGATGCAGCTAGAAATGAGCTTTTATCCTTTTTAAGCACTG
The DNA here is from genome assembly GCF_009905375.1 of Apium graveolens. NCBI lineage: Eukaryota > Viridiplantae > Streptophyta > Magnoliopsida > Apiales > Apiaceae > Apium > Apium graveolens. Next base: position 159,641,457 of record NC_133648.1, on the reverse strand, counting down.
TAGTTTGTTGGGAAACTGCAGTGTGGCTAGGATGGGAACCACTCAACTTTCCATCCTTATCCTTAGGGTTTCTTTTATGTTCACCCCTTCCCTCACCTGTCTTACCCACCTGCACCCTCCCCTCTTTGGTTTTGGTGGATTTTGCAACTGGCATCTTTTGAGAGATACCAGAGGGGACTTTCTTTGATTTGGATTTTGAAATATTTGCAGGTTTGGTAGCTTGGGTAGGCAACTGTTGGGTCATTGACACAGTTGCCATAGCCACACTAGAACTCAAAGAAATTAGTGAGGTTGGAATAGTTGTAGGAATAGATGAACTTACCTCACTTACCTGAGGTGCTTCCATTACAGGGAAATAGATCAGTGGCACCTCCTTGTGATGATTGGCCCTGTTCAAATCTGCAATGAGCCTTCTCTCTTGAACCCAACAATCTAATTTGTTATTAGGATTCTCAAGCATAATACCCTCAGAGAGATGGTTAGCTAACATCATAAAGAATCTAGCATAATACACATTCTTACCTCTCTTATTTAACTCTCCTAGTTTAAAACCTAACTCAAACAAAACAAGGTCACTAAAATTATAGAAATTATCTGTAACTAGCATGTAGAACATGTTAAGCATGAAGATATTGACTGAATCAAAATTACTAACTTTACCTGAAAAGACCTTTGTCACTACATCACACATAAAACTCCATTCTTTCCTAAGGCCCAGTCTCCTAATGTCACTTAACTTAGAAGTAGAAAGAGAATAGTTCATGGAATTAAGCATATTGATCATATCAGTGTCAGTATATGGTGAGGTCACAGTGTTATCATGAATCTTGAAACATGCTTTTATAACATCACTATTGATACAGAATTCTTTACCTTTAATGGTGAGTGTGATTGTCTTATCTGTTGAGTTGTCTGTAGCAGTGGTCCACATCTCTTCAACAACTTCACAAAAGATTATGGGTGATTCCAGCATGGCATAGCTAAGCTTGCAATTCTTCACAAAGTCCATCATCTTGTGATAGTCACCAGATTGCTGAATACCCTTGTTTACTAATGAAGTGAAATTGTTCTTCTCATAAATAAACCCAGTTTGAGACATAATCTTGACAACGGGCGCCATTGTTAGAGAATGAGAGCTTGAAGAGAAAGAGTAAGTGCTTTGAAAGATAAAGAAATTTGAGCATTTGATTTGGGAATGATAAAAGAAAAACAATTGAAATGAAATAAGCCTTTATACTATCTTAAAGAATAACTGGTAAAAATAATAAAGTAAAATAAAGTAACCAATGAAAATGGCCTAAAATAGCCATTTAAAAATAAACTGTAAAAATTCCACCCATTATCCGTCGTGTTATTCTTACAAACTATAAGTATACTCGATGGATAATGTTCAGGGAATTAACGGATGAGATTAAGACAATTCGACGGATGAGGATAGACTGTTATCCGTCGAGTCATAAAATATTCCACAAAAATAATTAATTTTTGTTAGAAAATAGTGTACCGACGGATGATCAAACTCGATGGATAAGGATCATCCGTCGAGATGTAAATTTTGACTTAGCCAAAATTTCATCCAAGACTGAAAAATCAATTGAATTTCTGGCTGCATATCAACTTGCAAATTATCTCATATAGATTTAAGAATAATTAAGCATACCTAACTCACTTACCAACCTTGAAAAGGTGGATTCATCCAGTGGCTTGGTAAAGATATCTGCAAGCTGCTTCTCACTTGGAACAAAGTGTAGTTCCACAGTACCATTCATTACATGTTCCCTTATGAAGTGGTACTTGATATCTATGTGCTTTGTCCTTGAATGTTGTACTGGATTTTCAGTGATGGCAATTGCACTTGTGTTATCACTAGAAAATAGGAATCCTCTCAACTTGCAAACCATAGTCTAGCAATTAATTTTTCATTCATAATATTTGTGCACAGCAACTACCAGCAGCAATATATTCAGCTTCAGCTGTAGAAGTAGAAACTGAATTTTGCTTTTTACTGAACCAGGACACAAGCTTGTTCCCTAGAAATTGACAGGATCCTGTTGTACATTTTCTATCAATTCTACAACCTGCATAATCTGCATCTGAATAACCAGTTAGATCAAAACCAGAATCTCTAGGGTACCAAATGCCAAGTTTTGGTGTTCCCTTGAGATATCTGAAAATTCTTTTAATAGCTATTAAGTAAGATTCTCTAGGATCAGCCTGAAATCTAGCACATAAATATGTAGCAAACATTATATCTGGCCTACTAGATGTTAAGTACAGAAGTGAGCCAACCATGCCCCTATAACTTGAAATATCCACAGACTTTTCAGTAGTGTTTAATTCAAGCTTAGTTGTAGTGGCCATGGGAGTTTTTGCAGATGTGCAATCCATTAGATCAAACTTCTTTAAAAGATCAAAAATATATTTAGTTTGACTAATGAATATTCAATCACTAACTTGCTTAAGTTGCAAACCAAGAGAGTAAGTTAGTTCTCCCATCATACTCATTTCATACTTACTTTGCATCAATTTGGAAAACTTTTTACAAAGTTTCTCATCTATAGAGCCAAAAATAATATAATCTACATAAATTTGAACAAGTATACTAGAGCCATTAACAATTCTAAAGAATAAAGTTTTATCTACAGTACCTCTTGTGAAATGATTTTCCAAAAGGAACTTTGATAGAGTGTCATACCAGGCTCTAGGTGCTTGCTTTAATCCATAAAGTGCTTTCAAAAGATAATAGACATGTTCTGGAAAATTTGGATCTTCAAAACCAGGAGGTTGACTGACATAGACTTCCTCCTCCAAATCTCCATTTCGAAAGGCACTTTTGACATCTATTTGATAGACCTTGAAATTGGCATGGGCTGCATAGGCTAAGAAGATTCTGATGGCTTCAAGTCTTGCAACATGAGCAAATGTTTCATCAAAATCTATTCCTTCTTGTTGACAATAACCCTTAGCAACCAATCTAGCTTCGTTCCTGACTACTATGCCATTTTCATCCAACTTGTTTCTGAATACCCATTTGGTGTCTATCGGATTCTTTCCTTTAGGCTTGGGCACCAGCTTCCATACATTATTCCTTTCAAATTGGTTTAGCTCCTCATGCATAGCTAAAACCCAATCAGGATCCAACAAAGCTTCTTCTACCTTCTTTGGTTCTTCCTTGGAAAGAAAGCTGATGTATAGACATTCTTCTTGAGTTGCTCTCCTAGTTTGAACTCTAGAAGCAACAGCACCAATTATGAGCTCAAAGGGGTGATCTTTTGTCCATTTTCTTTGTTGAGGTAGATTAGCTCTAGATGAAGAGGCCTCATTGTTGTCTTGATGTGTGATTGAGTTTTGATTGTTAGAAACTCCCTCTGAGTTTGTGGATCTTTGATTTGAAAAGGGGGAACTTTCTATAGGTGATCTATCCTGACTTCCTGCTCCTTTTGATAACCCGATGGATGGTGAATTTTGAGTACCGACGGATGAAGATGGTTATCTCCCGACGGATAACGCAGATTGCCTCCCGACGGATGAAGCATTATGCAACTCGATAGATGTTGAGTTTTGTGCTTCATTGGTAGTAGATTTTTCTGCATTATCCTTTGATACTGTTTCTTGATCACTTTCATCATCACTGTCATCATTAACCATCTCCACATTGTCGAATTTGAGGCTCTCATGGTAATCTCCATCTTGAAGTCCTTCAATCTTTTTATCATCAAACACAACATGTATTGATTCCACAACAATGTTGGTTCTTAGATTGTAGATTCTATATGCTTTACCAACAGCATATCCAACAAAAATTCCTTCATCTGCTTTAGCATCAAACTTCCCATTTTGATCAATTTGATTTCTCAGAATATAACATTTACAACCAAAGACATAAAGGAAATTTAGAGTTGGCTTCTTGTTCTTGAATAATTGATAGGGAGTCATGCATCTTGCTTGATTAACCAGGGAAATATTCTGAGTGTAGCATGCAGTATTTACAGCTTCAGCCCAGAAATATGTTGGCAGTTTAGATTCTTCAAGCATTATCCTTGCAGCTTCGATAAGTGATCTGTTCTTCCTTTCCACTACTCCATTCTGTTGTGGAGTTCTTGCTGCTGAAAACTCATGCAGAATCCCATTTTCCTCACAGAATGCTCTCATGACTGAGTTTTTGAACTCAGTTCTATTGTCACTCCTGATTCTTCTAACCTTGAAATCAGGATGATTATTGACTTGCCTTATGTGATTGATGATGACTTCATGAGCCTCATCTTTAGACTTTAGGAAATATGTCCAAGAGAACTTTGAGAAATTATCTACAATTACTAGGAAAAATCTTTTCCTTGAGATGGACAACACATTGACTGGTCTAAACAAATCCATGTGTAGCAGTTGCAAAGGTTCTTCAATTGTTGAATCAAGTTTCTTCCTGAATGATGTTTTAATCTGCTTCCCTTTTTGACAGGCATCACACAGTCCATCCTTAGAAAACTCCACTAGAGGAATGCCTCTAACCAGTTCTTTCTTTACTAGCTCATTCATGGTCTTGAAGTTTAAATGGGATAGCTTCTTGTGCCATAGCCAACTTTCATCCTGACTTGCTTTACTGAGAAGACAAGTAACAGATTCTGCATTAGATGAGTTGAAATCAGCTAGGTACACATTTCCTTTTCTCACACCAGTGAGAACCACTTTGTTGCTTCTTTTGTTAGTCACAACACAGGCTTCTGAGTTGAAGGTTACTGAGTTGCCTTTATCACAAAGCTGGCTGATACTCAACAAGTTATGTTTGAGACCATCCACTAAGGCAACTTCCTCAATGATGACATTATCCTTTGAAATCAAGCCATATCCCACAGTATAACCCTTGCTGTCATCTCCAAAAGTAATACTTGGGGTAGCTCTCTCCTTGAACTCTGTGAGCAGGGTAGAATACCAGTCATGTATCTTGAACAACCACTATCCAAGTACCAAAGATTCTTTCTGTTTCCCTGCACACATCAAAATCAAATCAAGTTGATTTTGGTACCCAAGTTTCCTTAGGTCCTGCCTTGTTAGCTTTCTTTTTCTGTTTCATAGGCTTTATCTCATTTAACTTGGGGATATCAGATTCATCATTGGTCATTTGAGTTGGGCCTTTGAAACCATTCATTGCAATAGAATTATCATGCATATTATAATCAATAGGGAATGGCATGCTATTAGTGAATATGTTATTCCAGTAAGGCATGCTAAATGGCATTTGTGGCATACTAAATGCAGCATAATAGGGATTAGGTGTAAATGGTATAACGACTCGTGTATTTTTATTTTTATTTTATACTTGGAAGTGTAATAAAAGTTTAAGTAAATAAATAAAAGCTGTGTATTGATTTTGGCAGCGATTATTGATTGTTATTTAATTAATTATGATTTGTTGATATGTGGGATTGGAATTATGTGATTTATTGGTGAGTTATGTGATTTTATTTCGTTTGTAAAAGTGATTTTATTGTAATTTTAATTCCATAAATATTTGGGGTTGTCTTTAAAATTTGTTTTCTAATTTTATAATTTCAATAATTATTTTTAGGACTTTATAAAATTGAGAAATCAATATTTTGTTAATTATTCATTTTTTAAATGAATTTCTGAGTGTGTTAAATGCTAAAATCCATATTTAATTATGAGAATCTTTAAAAATTATGAAACTTATATTTTATTAAGTTCGTATTATTTTGAGAATTTTAAAATTATTTTGGAAATTTCCAGAAGTCGTTTTATCCACGCGTTGATTCGTTTATTTGTTAAAAACGGGTATAAATTGTGTTTTAAAAATTAGTTTAAAATTTCGAAAGTTATGTTTTTAATTATTTCGGGGTATATCGAATCTTTTTGGATTGGTTGGAATCTATTTCAACATGTTATCAATATTACTTGGTTCGTTAAAAGTGTAATATCGGGATATAAACGGGGTTCCGGGGATTCAGAATTCTGCATTAATAATAAACCAACATGTATCCCATTTTCACAGGACACGTGTTGGCTGCAGTTGTTTTTCTTTGTGCTATTTCAGTCTCTCTCTCAGTCTCAATCTCTCGCTCTCTCTCATCTCTGTCTCTCTCGCACTCCATCTCTCTCAAAATCCCTCTTCTCTCATCTCTCTCGTTATCTCTCTTCACTCTCTCTTCCCGTTTCTTGTTTTCTCTGTGTTTCGGCTGCCCTGTTCTGTCGCCGTTTCTGTTTTCCGGCCGTTTTCGGTGAGCCGCCGCTTGAATTCCTTGCTTGGCTGGTTCGATTGTGCTGTTAATTTGTGTATATGCATGTGGTTATATATGTGTGTGTGAATAAGTGTGTGTGTGTGTTTGTGATGTGTGTGTGTTCTGCGCGGTGGCGCGTGTGTTGGTGTGGTTGCAGTCGTCTGCTGTGGCTGTGTGCGATGCTTCTCTGTGGTTTGAGCTTGCAGTTGGGCAGGACATTTTGGGCCTTACCGTTGGGCCTGTTTTTGCAGTTGGGTTTTTGTTGTTGGGCCTTGTTTGGCTGTTTGAGTGTTGTTGGTTTGGATTTTGTGGGCTGTTTATGTTCTGTTGGGTTGGATTATTGCAGATTTTATTTTTTTTAAATTCCATTATTGCAGAGAATTATTGATTAATATTCGTGATATTAATTTTTCATGTTGGAATTAGTTTTAAAATAATCGGTATAATTTATTTGGGAAACCGTAATATATCGGGCGCCAATAAATTGTGCCGCCGTTGACGATGAACTTCGGTGCGTCAACGGTGGAAGGTGATGACGATGTTCTGAGTCCTAAATTCTATAAATAAATAAAATAAAATAATTATGTAAATTATGTTTGGATTTAAATAACTAATTTTGATTGGTATTGAATTGTACGGAATAATGTTGTGGATTGTTGAGAATTGTTGACGTCGATTATAATCGACGGGTAGTCTTATAAATAAAGAAGTTGCTGCCATAATTTTCTAAAGTATATTTGTAATCGTACATAAATATGTTTTACGTGATATCCCTATTTATATTCGAGAAATATAATTACATGATTATATGTATACTAATGATACGAGTCGGGTTGTCGGATTTGGGGTTATTAGGATTTGAGGATATCAAGCATGTCGGTATAACTAATTAGGGTATTCTGTAATTGTAGATCCCAGTCGAGTTGTTCCAAGATCAAAGTTAGCGTGAAAGCTATTTAGGGTTTGTAAAGCGTTATAAGGCAAGTACCCCTGACCATTCTTTTATGGTTCAGTGCATATGAATAGCTAAATGTTTTATTCTCGTAATGGAACAGAAACGTTTTAAGTTACGTATCCCCTGTAGTTATAAAATCACGGTTTTCGAATTATTTTGGGGAAAAGTAACTTCGAAAGGTACCTGTCTCGAATGGAATGATTTGCGAAACGGATTTTAAATGTGTGCTGGCTAAATAAATGATTTTGAAAATGAGATAGGTACAAGTGTTTTGAAAACTGGATAAAACGGTCAGATATGGGATACATTTGGGCCAGAGTAGGCCTATTGAGGTGGCATAAGAGGCTAATTCGGTTGCGCGCATTATAAAACCGATTAGTCCAGCAGGTCAGAGACCTAGCTAGTCTCTGAGTTCCGGAACAGGTAAATGGGATGGCAGTTAGAGCTGTCTGGTGTTGATAGCCTGATCAGCTGTCTTTACATATCCGCTATGTATCTGATTGGGATTTGTGAATTATATAAGAGCATGAATAATTGATACAGCGGTTTTATAAAATGAGTAGCATGCTAAAATTGGACTCTGGTATTACACAGCACACTACTATGTTGTTTTCGCAAAGCATGATAATTAGTGATATCCAGTTACTTTGATTATCATTATGAAATGTTGATATTATGATTACAGCTCTGTTCCCATTATTGTTACATTACTGTTTAATTTGTTATTCATATTTGGTACTGCTGAGCGATTATGCGCACCCTTGCAAACTGCTATGTATATTTCGCAGATGCCTAGAAGATCAGTCAGACCGACCTGTGTTCCCGCCCCTACCGGACCTGGCTCCTCTGAGGTAGTTTGTATCAGACCATGAGGTCTGAGGAGTTGCTGAATAAAGTTAGTATGTCTTAGATATTGAATAAAGAGTTTGTAATAGTGAGAACCTGGATTATATTTGAACCTGGATCGGATCTTGGTTCGGGGTCAAGTTAGTATATTTTAATAATAATTCTGTTGTTTATGTTATTGGTAATTGTGTTTAGTGACGTCAACTCCTGACCCCGGGGTTGAGGCCGTCACAAATGGCATATTAGCAAAGTGTGCATTCAAATTTTGTGTACACATAGCATTCATAGGCATGGGAGGCATGGCATTCATGTTAGGAAAGTGAGTTGGCACAGACATAGAAGTAGTCATGGCAGATTTGCAATTAACAGACAAATGATTTACACTACCACACTTGACACATATTTTTCTAGGAGCATATTTATCAGGTGTGTAGTTATTGTGTTTGTTAATCCCTACTTTACAATTTCTATTATTTTTCTTTTTAACCTCTGTTTTCACCTCAATCTTTTCAAGTCTGTCACTTAACTGTTTGACAGTCATGTGACCAACATTAGCCTTTTTCCCTTTCTTAACTTGACTCGATTCTCCTGAAACAAAGTTCTTGGAAACAGATCCATACTTTTCATTCAGCTTAACAAGTTTGGCTTTACTGATAGGCTTGCTTACAGCCGACGGATGAGGATTTTCATCAGTCGACGGATGACCGTTTTTGTTATCCGACAAATGATCCTCATCATCCGTCGAGTCTACATCTGTTAGCACTCCATCCACCAAATTTGGTTCTAGTTTCTCCTTGTTCTTTTTCCAGAGTGCATCACAGAAGGACTCGATTCCTTGAACTTTGGTAATTTGAGCATGGACATCTCTAGATGTTTTCTATGCCTTAATCACCTCCTGTTCACGCTCGAGCTGCTTCTTCAAAATTTCTTCTTTCTTCAAGGACTCAGTTAATTCCTCCTTGGCAATATTACACTTAATTCTTAATTTTTCAAAATCAATGAACTGAGACTCTAGCACATTATTTCTCTCACTCAAAAATAAATTTTTTTCTTTGATTTTAGCATTTTCTTTAGTAAGAGACTTAAGTGTAACATGCAAATGATATAACTCTGTAGACATGTCATTTATAGCAACATTACACTTAGCTTTAGATAAATGTGCAAGGTTTGTAGTAATTACCTGATTACTTGAAGAACTTGTTTCTGTTTCATCAGACTTGGCCATTAGGGCTAGATTGACATAGCTGACACCTTCATCTTCATTCAGACCATCTGCTGCCCAGTCGTTTTCTTGTGTAATGAAAGCCCTTTCCTTTTGTTTGAGCAGCTCAAAGTATTTTTGCTTATAATCCACAGGCTCAAACTTTTTCTTACTGGGATCTGACTTCCTGCACTCACTGGCAAAGTGCCATGCCAAGCCACATTTGAAACATTTGAATTTTGATTTATCCACCATGTTTCTATTTGGCTTGGCTGCTCCAAAGTTCTTTTTGAACTTGAGCTTGGCAAATCTTCTAGAAAAAAATGCTAAATGTTCATCAATATCTTCCATATCATCTTGGCTCAAAGAATTTTCACTTTCTACTGCAAGCCCTTTGCCCTTGCTTTCACAGACCCTTGAAGTTGACTCAACAGCTTCCATCTTCATCTCCTTCTCTTTCTCTAACTCAGCAACTAGAGCAATGGACCCTCCTTTCTTCTTTCCTCTCTCCATCCTCTCATCTTGCTCTATTTCAAGCTCATAAGTTTTCAGGATGCCATACAGTCCCTCCAAAGTAAACTCCTTATAATCTTGTGAGTTTCTTAATGAGACTATCATTGGTTTCCATTCCTTTGGAAGAGATCTAAGGAATTTCAGATCGGAGTCTTTTGTCTGATAGACCCTTCCTTGCAACTTTAGAGCATTTAGCAGTTTTTGAAACCTACTAAAAATGTGAGTGAGAGACTCACTTTCTTCATTATGAAAATGCTCATATTGCTGAATCAGTAGCTACATCTTGTTTTCTCTAACTTGCTCAGTGCCATCATAGATGATCTGTATTGTCTCCCAAACATCCTTGGCAGTTTTACAGTTGATAATGTTGTCAAACATATCACAATCAACTCCATTAAATAGGATATTCATGGCCTTTTTATCCTTCCCGACTTGTTCAATATTAGGATCAGACCATTCATGCCTTGGCTGGGGACAGATGGCTCATTTCCAGTTGCAGCTCTCATTGGAACATGAGGGCCTCTTTCTATGCAGTCCACATAGGCCTCATTTTGAGAAAGCAAATGAAGATGCATCTTTACCTTCCAATGATGGTAATTATCTTTATCCAGAAAAGGAATCTTGACTCCAACATCCTTCTTGTTCATCTTGCTGTATTGTTTTGATCTTTAAACTCTTTGTTCTTCAAGAGCTTGCTTTGATACCAATTGTTAGTTCCTTAACAATGTAACAAGAATTACAAAAGGGGGGGTTGAATGGAATTCTTGAAACTTTTTCTTTAATAAAAATGTTCTAACTCAAATATACTCAAATATATATGTGTGAATTGATTAGCAGAATGCGGAATAGTTACTTGAAATGAATCAAAACACAAGTAATTAAAAACAAGAGTCTTTAAAAACTTTCTGGTGGATTTGAATATCTCCACCAGAGATATATAATATATATCAAGAGAACTCTGTGTGCAAAAAGCTCATAGCTGCTTACAAAATGATAATAACTAAGAACGAGAGAAATGCTAAGAATACAGCTTACAAATGTTTCTCTGTTGGTTGCTTAGTTCCTTAGTTACTATTCTATTACCGCTTCTTGGTTTATATATCACAAAGATTACAAAGTAATAAGACAGGATAATAAAACAAAAACTATCAAGTCTAATACAATGCTACTTCATTACTCTATTCCAGCATCTTTGAATATCTTCATAATAGCATGGAAATTGCAATGCTTCTTTGTTCTCGAAAACCCAGTTGAATAGGCTACCACATTCCATTTGCATACACTCGACGCATGTAACTGTGTTGTCACTGTCAACAGATATTTGAATTCTTTATCCGTCGGGTTTATGATCATCCGTCGAGTTATTGATCATCCGGCGGGTTGTTGATCATCCGTCGAATTCATTGTTGTTTATCCGTCGAGTAGCAATCAGGCACTTGACTCCATTTCATTTATGCAGAATTACAAGACATTATCTATGTACAATTAATCAACCTACTCTGCATATCTAGTTAAAGTCAACATGACTTAAGTACTACTACAGATTCTAAACAATGTGTATGCAGAAATGTGCTACAGACTTATTGTTACATAAGCTACTCACTCGATGGATAATAAGTCATCATCCGTTGGGACTAAAATGAGTTATCCGTCGGGACTATAATCCTTATCCGTCGAGTGCTACATTTTCACTAAGTAAAATTTACCAAGGTATTTTGGTCATGAAATCATCAAGTACACAACATATACACAATAATTATGGGTTTAATTAATTGCTAAGAATTGATTAAAGTTGTTACTAAAGTTTAAGTGCAGAAAATTCAGCATTTGCCAGGAAATTATCATGTTTTGGGTGACTGTTTTGAGATGTTTAGAAATCTAATCGCTTGATGGTTAAAACATAAGAATTATATATTTATGTCTGAATTATATGTCTGCAAAATTTGGTTACTACCAGACTTGTAAAAATTGAGATACAATTTATTTAGTGCAAGTTGCGCAGAATTTATGGACATGGTCTGTTGGCCATATTGACGACTCAGTTCCAGGGCTCTAAACACCTTACTTTAATCTGAAATTTTTATGATAGCTAGGTATGTGAGTCAGATAACTGTCCACCAAATTTCAACTAAACAGACCTGTTTTCCGAATTCCTAAAAATCGTAGAGTGGGACTGATTTATAAGAAAATAACATCAATTGCATTTGGTATAGAATTAGAGGATCATTGTTGGTTCCAAACTATTTGACTTGAACTAAATGGTTTATGTGTGGTGAGTATAATATGATTATGTGCATACATGGACAACGTGATGAAAATTTAAGTAAATAATATTACAGATTTTTTTTGTTGTAATTAGATTTTGGGTTGAATCATAAATTGTTAATTAATTTATGTTTAATGAAGAATGAGAATTTGAGAAGGAATGGATTAAGGATTTAGAAATGGAAGTCATGTTTATGTATGCTTAGGTTTTAAATAAATTCATAAGTGCTAAATGTCTGCTAGTTGAGCTAGTACGTAATCCAATATGTTTAGCGATAATATATATAGTCCAATGATTGTTTACACTCACTTGTACTTCCTGTATGTGAATATATATACTTAATTATTTATTTGTATTAATCATGTATATGAACATGAATACTTGAGAATGAAGTTGGACATTTGTTCACTTGCATTTATATGATTAAATGTGGGTATATAATGCTATATGGTTAAATGCTATTAAACACTTGGTTAGGTGCACTTATTTGTTGGGTGATTATATGTGAGTCTCTACTTGATAAGTTGTTAATATAATGTGATTAAGATGAGGCAACTTAATAATATATCTGAAATATTTTCTTATGTGTTTACTGCAAGTCAAGGCAGATTTTCTTATGTGTTTACTGCAAGTCAAGGCAGATTTTCTTATGTGTTTACTGCAAGTCAAGGAAGATTTTCTTATGTGTTTATAACAAGTCAAGGCTGTTTTTTTACTATATATTGGGTTGTTGATTGAGATTGGAAACAGGTGGATAGTCCGATAAATAGAGGAAATGTTTCCGAATTTTTGATAGATTTCCTATCCATTTATTGGATATGAATAAGTTTTTATATAAATAGATCGTTAGTGTTCATATCATTGAAACATGCCTACGTGTTATGTGTTTATATGTTACGTGAATTACATGCGTATATGAGTCAAAATTCTTGTGTTTGTTAATTTTCCTTATGTGAGGGCTATCGTATGGGTAGACGATAGGGTTTTAACGCACAGTTCGTCGAGTAATTATAGTTTAGACGATTAAAGTGTTATTTTCTAATTATAGATTCGAGTCGATCGAGACAATCAGGACCGGACGAAATGGATGAAGAGTAGAGTTGAATAGTATGAAATATTTAGTTTGTAGCACTGCATGAGCAGCATGTCAAAGGATTAGTAGAATAAAGACGATGATGTCTTGAGACAGAATGTCAGCATAGATGTGTCATTGCGAGTGTGACTAACTGCTAAATCCCAAAGGCAAGTATCCCTATCTTCACTTATCATTCAAGTGATGTTTATTTTGAACCTTATTATGCAAGTTTTCTACGCTATTCTAAATTTCAGAATAGTTCAGTATTTTTCATATCCAACAACTTATCATTACGCAAGTATTGCTTTCCTATTCTCAGTTCAGAATTACATATCGCTGAATTAAATGCTTATTATGCAAGTACTCTTCTGCTATTCTATGTTCAGAATAGTTAAGTGTTGTTACTTATCAAATAAATGGATTTATAAATGTTTTGGATTTTGAGAAAAATGATTTGATTGTGAGTATTCCGGCCCAAGTGAATAGGGGAATAAAAATTTATAAGGGTGTCAATTTTTATGACCCTTTTCAATAAAATGTTTTCAGATTGGATGGTAGCGTAAGAGGTCGTGGCGGCGGCCCAGTGTGAGCTATGTATTATATAGTATAATAACCCAAAAATTTTGAACTTTTTGTAACTCTTATGAATAGTGTTTTTGCTGATGTTGCCGAATAAGAAAACTTTTCATGCCACACTATGTAGGGGTTCTTTTATTGTTATTCTGAGATCTTATTAGCACTCTATATGATCTATAAGTGTATGTAAAGATCGTCAGAATCCAAATTCGAACACTTTGATTTTTCCCGAAAATCCACCAGATATTGAAAGAATTGAGTATAAGGTAACAGGATAAAAAGGATTTAAATTCAAGGATTTTAAGAGAGGATCATAAAAGGAATATAATGTATTGAGAAAGGTTAAGGGAACCCAAGTAATAAGATCCCGGGTATGATCCCTCAAACGATAAATGAAAACGAAAGTTAAGCGAACCGTATAACGGATCAGCGGTAATTAGCCAAGTAATTAGAAGCTAATCAAAGAGATTAGTGGGGATGATGTCATCGAACCAATAAGAAGAGGACAAAGGTGGGAGGGTGACATCACATGGTGACATAAGCATGACCAAGCAAAGTGTGTTATTGGTTGAATTAGAACCACACAAAAGTTACCATGGTAAAAGGTAACAAAACAAAACAAAACAAATCCAAAACAACCAACCAAGCCAAAACATTTCATTTTGACCAAAAACAAAACGCTAATCTCACCATTCTTCATCAAAGCTCTCGGCTTTTTCTTCTTCTTCAAAGCAAGAAATTCAAAATCTTAGTTCCAAACTTTGTTAATTAGCAAGGTAATTATCTAAGACTCCTTATGCATAGATATAGCTATCCTATAAGTTTGAGCTCCTAAATCATTCAAAATCTCTTCCTAAAAATCATGGAAGAAGATGGTGAATAGTGTTTTTCAAGAACTAAAATTTTTGTTCTTGAGTTTTTGTTTAGATTAAGCTTGGATAAGGAATTTTAAGGGTGATTCCAAGCTAATTACTTGATTCTCCACTCTCCAAGGAAGGTATAACCCCTCCAAACCCTAACTTTACTTGAGTAATTAGGTTTAGTTTTGTTGTTATAATTCATGAGAGGCTTGATTGTTGTGTATGTAGAAGTTAGTGGGTTTTGTGAAGTTTTTGAAGTTGTAATTCTTGGATTGTTGATTAATGAATTAAAGTATAGTTTAAATTCATGTTTGATAATAGTATAAATTGATAATGTTGAGTTGTTGGGGCTGTTATAGTGAAGTATGGATGGATTTTTGATTGGGTTGTGATTGTGGGTTGATTGTGGGTTGATTTGGAGTGGTTTAAATTTGGGTAATCGCGTAAATATAGTCGTCGTAATGTCCGATTTACTTTAGACTGTTTTAGTTCTTAATATTAGGACCCGTGAACTCACTGCTAGGTTTTGACCATTGCCATGATTAGATAGTTCATGTTACGAGCTTCGTTTTGATATGTAGTTCGTTTGATTTCAATGTACGGTTTAGGAGAAACGACCGATTTAAGTAACGGCATTTCGCGAACGAACCATTACCCCTCGCCTCACTTTGAAACATAGGTTAAAGACCAAAAATGACTAATTGGAGTATGAAACATTTATGTAAAGTGTATTAGGCAGTTGGTAAGACACTGGGGAAAGAATCACCTTAAAACTCTTAATGGTTAATTTATTAAAAATGGTGGAGCCGAGGGTACTCGAGCGACATAGGAGAATCAGTAAGCGCAAATCGAGCGTTAGAGTCTAAATTGGTTAAAGTATAGATTTATAAGTGACTTTGGTTTAATTCCAACTTATATGTGTTTATAGGTTACCAGACTCGTAACAAGCCATTTGTAACCCCCAGTCACTCAGGCAAGTTTTCTACCCGTTATACTGTTGTTGTGATGTATACATATGTATATGCATTATCTTGTGATAGATGCATAATGGTTATTTAGCAAATTCTTGCGATATATTGTAGCATGTGATATGATATATATGCATGCCTGTTTCATAATCTTGATACATATATCTGTTGATTCAGTTGATAATACCTATGCTAGAGATAAGCGGTAATTTGCATATACCCTTAGTATAGGGGACCCAAAGGTGAACATTTTTTCTAAAACTGGGAGTCGATGCTCCCGAGTATATCATATATATTTATGTATATATATATAGATATAGTTTTCAAAACTATGAATCGAATAAGGTTTATTCGATAACTTTATTTTATTAATGAATATTATTTTGAATATTCGTTCGAGGACTTATGACTCCGATTATTTACTAATTATTATTCTTAATTTTATTAAAGAATAATGTGTCGATAATCAAACTCACTTTTGATTATTCAAATAAAGATATTACTTTCATATAAGTATATCTTTGGTTATTTAATATTCATTGGAAGTATAAGTTTTAAAACTTCTACTTCAATTATTTTTATAAAGATTATTCTTTATGGGAATATTATTTAAATAATAATATTCAGATATTTTCTAATATATTGGGACTGATTTATTTTGTTAAATCAGCATCACTCCAAACATTCTTAAAAAAATATTTTCGAGTCTCCAAAATTATTTTAAATATTAGGGTGGATCCCAAAACTCATTTTTATATTTAAGATCCTCCTTTAGAAGGGGATTTAAATACTCGTTCAAAACCTGAGGGATCCGGCTCTGTGGTGTGTTTTATATTCGCAACAAGGTTGCTATTCTGATAAAAGAGTTTTTGATTACTTACCCAACACTCGGGAAGTAAAATTCATGGAACAAGTTAATCCATTAACAGGCATCGCCTGGGAAATATCGGTGAGTTTCCCTTTCCAACTAGATACGACTTCTTGGTGGAGCCGTATCAACAAGTTTCTACTTGGGGAAAGTGGGGACGAGCTTTACGTTTCAGAGTCATGGATTTCATCTGAACTAGGAGTGGCGTAAGTGGTCAAGTGGCGCCGGCCCAGCCTTATTATATTGGCCCAAATGGCCTGGAAGTTCCGCAAGACGGTACATTCCTTAGGAGTCCAGTGTTCGGTTGACAAGTAAATCCGGCAGGTTCTCCTCTACATGTAGAAAATGGTGGGGTTGTACTACTGCGACTGATCATCGTAAGTAGTCTTCCTGGCGTGACAAACTCCCGTAATGAGTTCATCATCCAGTTGGATAATTCTGCAACACTACCCGTAGCATTTCGATCAAAAGGCTATGAATGGGTGGTTGCTGAGGCATTGACAGGGTCAAACAGTTATAATGGTGTTTTCATTGAATGAAGTATCTCGTAACTTCATTTCCTTTAAAAATATTTCAAAGATTGAATCTATTCAAGTCTTAACTTGTGGTCTCATCTATAGGATGACCTTTTGAAACTTATTATACTTTGAACAGTAGTAGTTCAAGTAGATTTCTAAAAAGGGTATAAGTATAGTGAAGTAATTGGTAACTTCATCTTCCTTTAAGCTTATATCCAGTAAGTAATTACCTTACACTTGATAAAGGATTCTAGTAAGTTATCCATTTAGATACTTGCATTATTGTTTACACTATATATTATCTTGCGAGCTGTAATGCTCACTCTTGCTTCATTTCTTCATCACACAACAACAGTTAGGAAAGATGGCCAGACTCAAGCAGACCCAGCGCAAGCACGTGGGAAGCGTCCCGCGTCTTCCCGTTGATGTTGTAGCTGCTATAGCTGCAGAGGTAGATCTATTGGTAGATCAAGCATTCTAATTTTGGGAACCAAATATTGTATAATTATAACTTGTGGCAGATAATGGCAATTAACTGTAAATTTATTAAGTAATCATTTTGGGTTGTAATAACTTTTAAATTGTGGATTCAAGGACGTATACTTATTTCAATTTCATCTCTGAGACTATAACGGGTTGTGGTGTGTGTTAGTGTGGGGTCATAGCATAAGGTTATTTATTATTAATTAAGTGAAGTGATATTGTGGAAAGAAAGACCGTGACGACCCGGATTCCTGACCCCGGATCTGGGGGTGTTACAGAAATGGTATCAGAGCTAACCGTTATAAACCTCAGAGATGATGCGATGATATAATAATAAACTCACAAAGATAATAAGAACTCTTGCCAAGTTCATGGTCAGACTACGCTGACAGTTAAAACCCTTACGGGAACCCTTATAAGTATCATGATAGTAACTTAGCTCGTTTAATGTGTAGGCACATGAGATAAAGGACCCTGAGATGTTCGATCGTGAGCATGATGAGGCGCTGCTAGATGTCGAGGATCAGGAGGAGCCTGAGATGGAGGAGGATGAGGAGTCAGAGACAGAGGTCATTGCCATTTCAGATGAGGAGGACCTGGATGAGGTCCCAATAGCTGAGGAGCGTGTCGGAGCTATGGTAGTGTACACTGGTACCCCTTTACCCTCACTCCCGGTGGTCAGAGCTCCTACCCCTCCACCACTATCCTGGAGTCCATATGATGACAGCTCAGAGACCCATACTCCCGAGCCTAGGCAGACCGATGAGGCACCCCCAGCAGCTCCGAATTTACCACCTCTCGACCCTGCCCATAGGCAGTCTTTGTTAGCCCACGGCTATGTTCAGGATGTACTGAGGACCCGAGTGGCTGTTGCTGAGGCCCGGCTGGATGAGGCCCGGGGGGAGTTGGATGCGGAGAGGGCGGGTAGGCATACCCGAGCTTATGAGACTAGGGCTGCTATACCCCGATCCTTGAGGAGGGAGCTGACGGGGATAGAGCTCACGTCCCGAGTGAGACTCCGATCGCTCCAGGGGGACAGGCATGGTAGGATCTCCAGGCGGCAGGCCGACTATATCTTTCGTCGTGTGATGGAAAGGGTATGGGAGCTGACCCGCTCCGGTGTGTGATTCAGGACTGACGATGGGATAGTCTAGTTGTCTAGTTAGTAGAGGCCTTAGTAAGAGCCAATTTTCCGGGATAGTTGACTTGTATATAGCATCCCTTTTTCTTACTAGACAGATAGACTCTTGTGTATCACTTTTGAGGCAGATGGCTGTAGCACTGTTGTACTTTTGACCAGATCAAACTATGTATTTCTCGCATTATGTATATATTTGTTTCCTTTCAGTTCAGTTCCTTAGTGACGAGATCACTGTTTTTATCATTATTATTACTTCACTTCTTATTAGAACTGTCATAAAATAATAGAATTGCGAGATACATTCTCCCCATTATAGAACTGTGCAAAGCATAATGTTATGTATGATTGTGACCTAACGTTGAATTTCCCAATAATTTTTTTTATTATCAGTATCATGCCGCCAAGAAAGATTGGAACTAGGGCGAACCCTGGGTCTGAGGACCAGGGAAGCCATAACCAGGACGATAGGAACCAGGAACACAGTAAAGAGGAAGATAAGGATTATGTTGAACAGGATGACTCCCTGTATGAAGAGGATGAGGAAACATATGATGTTGAGGGATTTGAGACAGAGGCTGAAGAAGGAGAAACTGAGGTTGAGCAACCAGTACCAAACCCAGGCATGGATCCCATGGGCCAGTTCATGCAACTACTAAGGCAGAACTTGGAACGACAACCCAACCCACCCTCTCAAGGAAATAACAATGATGTGGCAAACTCTTTCAGGGCTTTTAAGTCCCTTAAGCCCCCTGAGTTCCACGGATCAGCCGACCCAGTTGAGGCAAGGGCATGGTTAAAGGAAATGGAGAAATCCTTTGAGATTCCGAGTATCGATGAGGCACAGAAGACTGTATTTGCTACCTACCTTCTAAAAGGAGAGGCTAACTACTAGTGGGAGGCCAAGAAAAACATGGAGACAAATGCTATTATAACCTGGGAGAGATTCAGTCAGTTATTTCTGGGAAAATATTTCCCGAGGTTTATGGAAAACCAGATGGAGCTCAAGTTCTTGGAGCTAAAGCAGAATAACTTATCTGTAGCAGAGTACGAAGCGAAATTTACTGAGTTGTCAAGGTTTGTGCCGGAGTTTGTGAGCACCGAGGAAAAGAAAGCTAGGAGGTTTCAGCAGGGACTGAAACCATGGATTCAGAATAGGGTGGTAATCCTTGAGCTTACTGATTATGCCACTCTGGTGCAAAAGGCCACAATTGTAGAAGCCGGAAGTGAACAGATGCAGAAGGAAAGAGAGAAGAAGGGAATAAAGAGGAAAAGTATGAGCATGGGTGGAGGTTCCGCAGGAAGGAGCTTCCCAACTAGATTTATTCGAGGAGCAGTGTCCCTACCGGGAAAGAACACTGGGTTTAAGCGACCAATAAGTGTGAATGTGAGCCAGAGCGGCCAGAAGTCAAGAATGTCCTATTCCAACCAGTCTCGACCCTCATTGCCAGCCTGTAACACTTGTGGAAGGATGCATTCTGGGGAATTTAAGGGAAAGCCAGTAACCTGCTATAAGTGTGGGCAAGTGGGCCACTATTCCCACAAATGCCCCTCGTCAGCCCCTTCCGTCATTCCAACCACCACTTGTCATCAGTGTGGACGTCCGGGTCATTGGAAGAAAGAATGCCCAATGAACAAACCAGCAGCTTCAGGAGCCAGCAGGGCTGCCTCCAATAAGCCACCTACTGCGAGGACTTTCAACATGACAGTCCAGGATGCTATGAAAGACTCAGATGTGATCGCAGGTACCCTTTCTCTAAATTCAGTCAGTGCAAACATTTTATTTGATTCGGGAGCAACTAAATCTTTTATATCAAAGGACCTTGCGCGTAAATTAAGACTTAAGGTTGAACCCTTGATAGAACCCTTACAAGTGGAAATAGCCAATCATGAAATTATTCCTGTTAACCAGATTCACCCCGCCTGTGAGTTAGGCATAGGGGAGCAATCTTTTAGTGTTGATCTGATTCCTTTTAAATTAGGGGAGTTTGATATAATTTTGGGAATGGACTGGCTATCTAGCAATGATGCTCAGATGGGCTGTAAGGGGAAGAAAGTTAAGTTAAATATCCCAGGAAAGAAAGAAATCATATTTGGAGGAAAGAGGCAGACGCAGAAATTTTCGACTATGGCCCGGGCCAGAAGGATGCTACGAAAAGGAAATGAGGCTTACCTAGCCTATGTGGTGGACACACAGAAGGAGGTGCCCAACTTAGAAGAAATGAAGGAATTAGCTACCCAATTGCAGGAACTTTTGGATAAGGGTATGATAAGACCCAGTGTGTCTCCGTGGGGAGCACCGGTGTTATTTGTTAAGAAGAAGGATGGGAGCATGAGGCTGTGCATCGACTATCGAGAGTTGAACAAGCTAACCATAAAGAACAGGTACCCGTTACCTAGAATAGACGATCTGTTCGACCAGCTAAAGAATGCTGTTTATTTTTCCAAGATTGACCTGAGAACTGGATATCACCAACTAAAGATTAAACCCGAAGATATTACCAAGACAGCGTTCCGTACCAGGTATGGGCACTATGAGTTCTTGGTAATGTCCTTTGGATTAACCAACGCCCCAGCGGCTTTCATGGATTTAATGAACAGAGTATTTAAAAAGTACTTGGACAAGTGTGTGATAGTTTTTATCGATGATATTTTAATCTACTCAAGGACTGAGGCAGAACATGCAGAGCATTTGAGAATAGCTCTAGGAATACTCAGAGAGGAACAATTATATGCCAAATTCTTGAAGTGTGAATTCTGGCGGAATGAAGTACAATTTTTAGGACATGTGATCAATAAACAAGGAGTATTGGTCGACCCCTCCAAGATAGAGGCGGTCTCAAATTGGGAAAGGCCAACCACACCCACAGAGGTAAGGAGTTTCATAGGATTGGCCGGCTACTATCATAGATTTGTACAGGACTTTGCGAAGATCGCAGCCCCTTTAACACGACCTACTTGTAAGACCGAGAAGTTTGAGTGGACGGAGAAATGCGAGAACAGTTTTCAGGAATTAAAGAAAAGGTTGGTAACGGCTCCGGTGTTGGCATTGCCAGACGGAAAAGGAGATTTTGTGATATGTAGTGACGCGTCGCACAAAGGATTAGGGTGTGTGCTTATGCAGCATGGTAAAGTGATTGCGTATGCGTCGAGACAACTGAAGGAATACGAGAATAGATATCCTACTCATGACCTTGAGCTCGCGGCAATAGTTTTTTCCCTAAAAATTTGGAGGCACTACTTGTATGGAGAGAAGTGCGAGATTTCCACAGACCATAAGAGCCTCAAGTACATAAGAGCTCAACATGCGCCAGAGGAGATGGTTAGAGCTAATCAAGGACTATGATTGTGAGATTCTATATCATCCGGGGAAAGCCAATATGGTGGCTGATGCCCTTAGTAGAAAGGAAAGACTCAGAATGATAATGACTTCGGAAGAATTGATAAATGAATTCGAGAGGATGGAAATAGAAGTAAAGGTAACCGGAACTGAAAATCTGTTTGAGATCTCAATGCAGCCAGAGTTATTGGAAAAGATCAGATTGTGCCAAGAGAAAATAATGAATGAAGGCAGAGAGTCAATGACTAGAGAAGAGACCCATACTGAGAAAGATGATAAAGGGATAATGAGGTACTCCTACCGGATTTGGGTTCCGAACATTCAAGAGCTTAAAGATGAGATTTTGGATGAAAGCCATAGTTCAAGGTATTCCATTCACCCGGGAAGCACCAAGATGTATAGGGATTTGAAGGAATATTACTGGTGGCCCAACATGAAGAGGGACGTAGCAGAATGGGTAAGCAAATGTTTGACTTGCCAAAGAGTAAAGGCAGAGCACCAGAGACCCAGTGGACTTTTACGACCCCTGGAGATTCCCGAATGGAAATGGGAACAGATAGCCATGGATTTGGTTGTCGGTTTACCAAGGACGAAAGCCAACCATGATGCCATATGGGTGATTATAGACCGACTGACAAAGTCAGCTCATTTCATTCCTATCAATGAGAGAAACACAGTCGATAGACTGGTGGACATTTACCTTAAGGAAATAGTGACGCGACATGGAGTCCCAGCATCCATTGTCTCAGACCAAGACCCCAGGTTCAACTCCAGATTTTGGAGGAGCTTTCAAGAATGTGCGGGGACCAAGTTAAATATGAGTACCGCTTACCATCCCCAGACGGATGGGCAGAGTGAAAGGACCATCCAGACACTAGAGGATATGTTGAGAGTCTGTGCAATAGACTTTAAAGGAAGTTGGGATGATCACTTGCCGTTGATCGAATTTTCTTATAACAATAGTTTTCATGCTAGCATCGGAATGCCGCCTTATGAGGCCCTGTATGGAAGAAGGTGTCGATCTCCCTTATACTGGGATGAAGTAGGAGAGCGGAAGATGCTCGGACCCGAAGTGGTCCAAAGGACCAAAGACATAGTGGATCTCATCAGAGGACGGCTGGTAGCAGCCCAAGACAGACAGAAGAAATATGCACACCTAGCCCGAAAAGGACAAGGAGTATGGAGTAGGGGAGTTAGTACTACTAAAAGTATCCCCTTGGAAGGGGGTTAATGAGATTCGGAAAGAAAGGAAAACTAAGCCCAAGATACATTGGACATTTTGAGATACTAAGACGGATTGGGAAGTTGGCTTACGAGCTAGCCTTACCCCCGAACCTACAACAAGTTCATAATGTGTTCCATGTGTCAATGCTAAGGAAGTATCATCAGGATGCCAGACACATAGTGGAGTACGAGCATGTGGATGTGCAACCAGATCTGACTTACGTGGAGAAAATAGTAAAGATTATGGATAAGAAGGAGCAGGTGCTTCGGAACAAAGTGATCAAGCTAGTCAGAGTGCTATGGCAGAATCATAATGTGGAAGAATCAACTTGGGAACTAGAGAGCGCAATGCTAGAAAAGTACCCCCATTTGTTTTCTATTTGATTCCGGGACGGAATCCTTTTAAGGAGGGGAGACTGTAATAACCCCAAAATTTTGAACTTTTTGTAACCCTTATGAATAGTGTTTTTGCTGATGTTGCTGAATAAGAAAACTTTTCATGCCACACTATGTAGAGGTTCTTTTATTGTTATTCTGAGATCTTATTAGCACTCTATATGATATATAAGTGTATGTAAAGATCGTCAGAATCCAAATTCGAACACTTTGATTTTTCCCGAAAATCCACCAGATATCGAAAGAATTGAGTATAAGGTAACAGGATAAAAAGGATTTAAATTCAAGGATTTTAAGAAAGGATCATAAAAGGAATATAATGTATTGAGAAAGGTTAAGGGAACCCAAGTAATAAGATCCCGGGTATGATCCCTCAAACGATAAACGAAAATGAAAGTTAAGCGAACCGTATAACAGATCAGTGGTCATTAGCCAAGTAATTAGAAGCTAATCAAAGAGATTAGTGGGGATGATGTCATCAAACCAATAAGAAGAGGACAAAGGTGGGAAGGTGATATCACATGGTGACATAAGCATGACCAAGCAAAGTGTGTTGTTGGTTGAATTAGAACCACACAAAAGTTACCATGGTAAAAGGTAATAAAACAAAACAAAACAAATCCAAAATAACCAACCAAGCCAAAACATTTCATTTTCACCAAAAACAAAAATCTATCTCACCATTCTTCATCAAAGCTCTCGGCTTTTTCTTCTTCTACAAAGCAAGAAATTCAAAATCTTAGTTCCAAGCTTTGTTAATTAGCAAGGTAATTATCTAAGACTCCTTATGCATAAATATAGCTATCCTATAAGTTTGAGCTCCTAAATCATTCACAATCTCTTCCTAAATATCATGGAAGAAGATGGTGAATAGTGTTTTTCAAGAACTAAAATTTTTGTTCTTGAGTTTTTGTTTAGATTAAGCTTGGATAAGGACTTTTAAAGGTGCTTCCAAGCTAATTACTTGATTCTCCACTCTCCAAGGAAGGTATAACCCCTCCAAACCCTAACTTTACTTGAGTAATTAGGTTTAGTTTTGTTGTTATAATTCATGAGAGGCTTGATTGTTGTGTATGTAGAGGTTAGTGGGTTTTGTGAAGTTTTTGAAGTTGTAATTCTTGGATTGTTGATTAATGAATTAAAGTATAGTTTAAATTCATGTTTGAGAATAGTATAAATTGATAATGTTGTGTTTTTGGGGCTGTTATGGTGAAGTATGGATGGAGTTTTGATTGGGTTGTGATTGTGGGTTGATTTTGGGTTGATTTGGAGTGGTTTAAATTTGGGTAATCGCGTAAACATAGCCGTCGTAATGTCTGATTTACTTTAGACTGTTTTTGTTCTTAACATTAGGACCCGTGAACTCACTGCTAGGTTTTGACCATTGCCATGATTAGATAGTTTATGTTACGAGCTTCGTTTTGATATGTAGTTCGTTTGATTCCGATGTACGGTTTAGGAGAAACGACCGTTTTAAGTAACGGTGTTTCGCGAACGAACCATTACCCCTCGCTTTACTTTGAAACATAGGTTAAAGACCAAAAAGGACTAATTGGAGTATGAAACATTTATGTAAAGTGTATTAGGAAGTTGGTAAGACACTCGCGAAAGAATCGCCTTAAAACTCTTAATGGTTAATTTATTAAAAATGGTGGAGCCGAGGGTACTCGAGCGACTTAGGAGAATCAGTAAGCGCAAAGCGAGCGTTAGAGTCTAAATTGGTTAAAGTATAGATTTATAAGTGACTTTGGTTTAATTCCAATTTATATGTGTTTATAGGTTACCAGACTCGTCCCAAGCCATTTGGAACCCCCAGTCGCTCAGGCAAGTTTTCTACCCGTTATACTGTTGTTGTGATGTATACATATGTATATGCATTATCTTGTATTAGATTCATAATGGTTATTTAGCAAATTCTTGCGATATACCTGTTGATTCAGTTGATAATACCTATGCTAGAGATAAGCGGTAATATGCATATACCCTTAGTATAAGGGACCCAAAGGTGAACATTTTTTCTAAAACCGGGAGTCGATGCTCCCGAGTATATCATATATATTTATGTATATATATATAGATATAGTTTTTGAAACTATGAATCGAATAAGGTTTATTCGATAACTTTATTTTATTAATGAATATTATTTTGAATATTCATTAGAGGACTTATGACTCCGATTATTTACTAATTATTATTCTTAATTTTATTAAAGAATAATGTGTCGATAATCAAACTCACTTTTGATTATTCAAATAAAGATAGTACTTTCTTATAAGTATATCTTTGGTTATTTAATATTCATTGCAAGTATAAGTTTTAAAACTTCTACTTCAATTATTTTTATAAAGATTATTCTTTATGGGAATATTATTTAAATAATAATATTCAGATATTTTCTAATATATTGGGACTGATTTATTTTGTTAAATCAGCATCACTCCAAACATTCTTAAAAAAATGTTTTCGAGTCTTCAAAATGATTTTAAAGATTAGGGCGAATCCCAAAACTCATTTTTATATTTAAGATCCTCCTTTAGAAGGGGATTTAAATACTCACTCAAAACCTGAGAGATCCGGTTCTGTGGTGTGTTTTATATTCGCAACAAGGTTGCTATACTGATAAAAGAGTTTTTGATTACTTACCCAACACTCGGGAAGTAAAATTCATGGAACAAGTTAATCCATTAACAGGCATCGCCTGGGAAATATCGGTGAGTTTCCCTTTCCAACTAGATACGACTTCTTGGTGGAGCCGTATCAACAAGTTTCTACTTGGGGAAAGTGGGGACGAGCTTTACGTTTCAGAGTCATGGATTTCATCTGAACTAGGAGTGGCGTAAGTTGTCGGGTGGCGCCGGCCCAGCCTTATTATATTGGCCCAAATGGCCTGGAAGTTCCGCAAGACGATATATTCCTTAGGAGTCCAGTATTCGGTTGACAAGTAAATCCGTCAGGTTCTCCTTTACATGTAGAAAATGGTGGGGTTGTATTACTGTGACTGATCATCTTAAGTAGTCTTCCTGGCGCGACAAACTCCCGTAATGAGTTCATCATCCAGTTGGATAATTCTGCAACACTACCCGTAGCATTTTGATCGAAAGGCTACGAATGGGTGGTTGCCGAAGCAATGACAGGGTCAAACAGTTATAATGGTGTTTCCATTGAATGAAGTATCTCGTAACTTCATTTCCTTTAAAAATATTTCATAGATTGAGTCTATTCAAGTCTTAACTTGTGGTCTCATCTATGGGATGACCTTTTGAAACTTATTATACTTTGAACAGTAGTAGTTCAAGTAGATTTCTAAAAAGGGTATAAGTATAGTGAAGTAATTGGTAACTTCATCTTCCTTTAAGCTTATATCCAGTAAGTAATTACCTTACACTTGATAAAGAATTCTAGTAAGTTATCCATTTAGATACTTGCATTATTGTTTACACTATATATTATCTTGCGAGCTGTAATGCTCACTCTTGATTCATTTCTTCATCACACAACAATAGTTAGGAAAGATGGCCAGGCTCAAGCAGACCCAGTACAAGCGCGTGGGAAGCGTCCCGCGTCTTCCCGTTGATGTTGTAGCTGCTATAGCTGCAGAGGTAGATCTATAGGTAGATTAGGCATTCTACTTTTGGGAACCAAATATTGTATAATTATAACTTGTGGCAGATAATGGCAATTAACTGTAAATTTATCAAGTAATCATTTTGGGTTGTAATAACTTTTAAATTGTGGATTCAAGGACTTGTACTTATTTCAATTTCATCTCTGAGACTATAACGGGTTGTGGTGTGTGTTAGTGTGGGGTCATAGCATAAGGTTATTTATTATTATTTAAGTGAAGTGATATTGTGGAAAGAAAGACCGTGACGACCCGGATTCCCGACCCCGGATCTGGGGGTGTTACATATAGGATATAATACCTTGCTAGGCCAATATGTGCCTTGGGTACCCTTTGTTTAGTTGGATATGCTTCGGCATACCAGTGTTGCTCCAATCGAAATTGTTATTTCTAAATTATTTTGATAATCATACAATAAATGATTTATCAAGTATTTATGTTTTGGATAAAATATGAGATACAGTCTTAATTCAGTTTCTGATTGTGTTAAATATATTTGAGATGTCATGTCTAATATATTTCATGTTTAATTTTCAGATCTTAACAAACAGGAAATATCAGTACTTACTGGAATCAGTACTTACTGGAAGTCAGAACTTAAGGATATCAGAACTTAGATTATCAGAAGATAAATATCAGAAGATGGATATCAGAACTTAAGTACGAGAGGATTTACAGTTAAGAAAGGAAGCTGATTCACAGGAAAGAAGATCGAGACTAATACAAAAGAAGATATGCATGGAAAGAGTTAGAGGACTGAAATAATTGTATAAGATATCTGATTGATATATTTTAGGAGACAGAATTATATTCCATATCAATTAGAAGTTATCTTGTTATTGTGTACTATATAAACACATACATAGGTTTACACTATATGTGTTATGTAATATCCCATATTTTCAGTTATTATTTTTATAATTATTTGGAATTGTTTATGTGATTTTTATGTGAATTTTTGGTGAATTATCTGATAAGTGGAATTGATGTTTGGGTGTTTAGATGTGATATTATTTGAGTATTTTAATTTTTATATGTCCAGAATAAAATATAGATAATTATGATATTTTTCTGGTAATTTTTGGACTGTTAGATGATTTTATATTGATTTATGTATTATTAATTATTTTCTGAATAATTACCAAAATTATTGTATAAAGCCGGGAATCGTCCGACTTCAACCGTTTTTGCATTTTTATAACCCGAAGCTTTTCCGAAAACTCCTTCCTAACCTAATCTGGTAATTCCGGACATTTTCCGTGTTTTGACTTTTTCAATTCGGATTACGGTTTGACCCGTACGCGGCCCGGCGCAAGATTTTCGATACGATAGTTATTTCGGTAATCAACAAAAACCCGTATTCTCGAAAGACGGGATATTTTTACGTTATTTTCGTATATAGTGTTTTATAAAAAGCTCGGTTTTGATAATTATCCAATTCAGGTATTGAATTGTATCGTTTTTAAAGTTACTTAGCGGCTAAGCAACTAATTTAACGATCCAAAACGATCCAGAATGATCCAATATTCCATAAATATAAATAGTCTAATTCTTATTTCGTTTATTCCGTTTATTCATTTGTAACCAGTTAAAACACCGTAAATACAGAGGAAAACCCGAGAAACCGATACGTTCCTGAGAATCAAACACAAGAACGAAGGCGTTATCGAACTCCGATTCGGGCGTGCAGCATATCAAAACAAAGCTCTCGAAATCTTCTTTCTGAATCAATCATCAGTTTCTGCCCAGAAATCATGGTAATTTTCTTATTTATTTATTTATATTCGAATTATTTGATAATTAAATTATGAAAATTTGTTCTTGATGTTGTTGATGTGATTTGATGCTTCCATGTTGTAGAGCATGTTTTTCTGGTCGATTTGGTATATTATACTTCAAAAATAGGGTTCAGTATCATATAGAAATTGAGGTTTAATTTTCTGAAAATTTCTTGAATATGTGTTCTTGGTGTTCTTGGAGAATTCTGAAAATCAAAGTCAATTTTAAAGGTGTTATTGAACACCAAATCACAAGTATGAATATCCGTTGTGAAGCTCTCAATCTGTTCTATATGATTTTAGCATCAAAATCAATTGAGGTTTGGTAATTTTTAAATTCATAATTTTAGGGTTTATACCCAAATTTGGGGTTTTTATTTCTGTTAAACCTGGGTTGTTTTTGATTATATAAACGTGTTGGGTGTGATTAGAGCATCATTTTCATGTATAAATCACTGTGTTTTGTTTAGAATTGAGCGATTTCGATCATTCACCGGATTTTGGATGCCGGTCGTCGGTTTTTGGTTGTAAATCAACCGGACAAATTGAACCAGCAGTTATTCGTGATTGTGGTTGTGATAATTAGTCAGTAGAGTGTCTGTGGAATCGAATGGCACCGAGAAGCGTGAGCAGAGGTCGTGTTTAGGGGAAGAACGGAGATCGCCGGAGTCGGGATGGCCGGCCGGAATCTGGGCAGGATCCGGCAAGTTCATCTTGACCCGGATTCCTGTTCTTGCCCTACCCGGTTGGGTTTAATCCTGACCCGGGTTCAATCTTTATAAACCCTAACCCAAAACCTCTAAACTGTTTTTACATATTTTGTTTTTAAAATTATTTCAAAATTCAATTTTATTTTGAAAATCATTATTTTAATTCTGAAAATTTATTTTAATTCAAAAATAAATCCAAATTATTTAATTAATTAATTTTAGTTGATAATTAATTATTTAATTAGTCAATTAATTTAAATATTAATTGATTAATTAATTTAATTAGTTATTAATTAATTTTAATTGATTATTTAATTAGATTTAATCATTTATTTTTGATTTAAAAATTCCGAAAAATAGTTTCGAGCTTTAAAATATTATTTTAAATTATTTTCCAGGCTCGATAATTATTATAAAATTATTTAGGGTGTTCGAACCCTATTATTCTAATATTAAATGATTCGGAGATCGTTTTTATTCCAAAAAATATTCAAAAATTCATAATAAATAAACCGTTCGTCCGTTTAATACGAAACGAACGCGTACAGACTCAGAAAAATATTCCGCTTTCAATAAAAATACTTTCGAGACCCGAATTCTTTTGTTTCGAAAGGTCGCTTGTTTTACGAATCATTCTGAGTCGATTTTTGATCGATAAATCATATTTTTGACCCGATTTTCGTTTTAAACATATCGAGTCGAGCCTTCTGATGAACCGAGTCTTATGTGATATGAATTATGTGATATATGAGTTATGTACTTATGTGCTATGTGAATTACGTGTATATGTGGGTCATAAGTCTTGTGTTTGATTGTTTTCCTTGTGTGTGGGCTATCGTATGGGTAGACGATAGGCTTTTGACGCGTAGTTCGTCGAGTGGTTATCGTTTAGACAATTAAAGTTTTATATTTTAATTATAGATGCGGATCTCTCAAGTGGATCAGGACCAGATGGAATGGGTAAAGAGTAGAGTTGAATAGTATGGAATCTTGGGTTGCAGCACTGCATGAGCAGCAGACCAAATGATTTGTTGAATAAAGACGATGATGTTTTGAGACAGAATGTCAGAATAGATGCATCTTTATGAGTGTGACTAACTGCTAAAACCCAAAGGCAAGTATTTCTATCATCACTTATTGTTCAAGTGATATTTATTTTGAATCATATCATGCAAGTATTGCTTTCCCTATTCTGAGTTTAGAATCGATAAATGTTTTACATATCGTTGAAATAAATAATTCTGTTTATGCAAGTATTCTTCCGCTATTCTATGTTCAGAGTAGCTAAGTGATTTTACTTATCCAATTATCGGATTTATAAATGTTGTGGATTTTGAGAAAGATGACGTTGTTTTGGTTTTCTGCCCAAGTGAATGGGCGAATAAAATTTATAAGGGTGTCGAGTATTATGACCCCTTTCAATAAAAATGTTTTAAGATTGGATGGTTGCGTAAGAGGCCGTGGTGGCGGTCCAGCGTGAGCTATGTGTTATACAGGATATAACACCTTGCTAGGCCGATATGTGCCTTGGGTACCCCTTTGTTTAGTTGGATATGCTTCGGCATACTGGTGTTGCTCCGCGGCTGATCACCGGCGGCAACACACCATCGTTCGAGGATTCCAATCTAAATTATTATATCGCTTTTGACATCTTACAAGGAATGATTTATTAAGTATTTTATTTTCGGATAAAAGATGAAATATGGTTTTGATTCAGTTTCTTATTTTAAGAATACTTAGTTTGTTGTTAAATATCAAAGGTGGTATTAATACAGATGATTGGTGTTGACTTCAGTATGGAATGTTGTGAGCATCAAAGTTCGTAGTGATATCTAATTTGATATGATAACAAAATAAGTATTAATTTCAAGAGTTCGATTTTGAATAAAGTTTACGATTCAATCCATAATCATTGTTTCATGTTATTATGGTTTACGATATTTCCGTAAACACTGTTTTACGAGTTTTATTCTCGTCAAGATTCAAAGTAGTGCTGAAGCGTTTTGCTCACAAATATCAAAATGGTTTTGAATACGATTAAGGAATTAAATCTGGGATTCCTCAACTAAAATTTTATGATTCAGCAACTATGATTTTAAATGTTCTGCTCTAATGCAGATGTAGGTTTTATATCAAAACGACCCTATATATGTCATAATGATCTTGCTGAGCATTTCTTTCGCTCATACTTGCCTGTTTTTAAATCTAACCTCCAGTGAGGATTAGCTTGCTGTTTAGCCGCGTAATTCGAGGAAGTAAGAAGAAGCTCTAGGAAGGTGGTTGGTCCAGGGTTTGTGGACTAGTGTAAGTTTTATTATGTAAAGTTATTTATATTAGATTATATTATAGATGTATATTTTATTTAGGCCTAGTATACTTCATTTCGAAGTTATACTAGTAGGTTTAGTTTTGAGTTGTATTTGTTGAAAAGAGTTTTAAAAGAAAGAGAAAAATTATTTTTGGAATTTGGATATCTTGTTTCTAGAACTGTAACCTTAAAAGATCTTGGATTAGTTGGGGTCATTTATGATAAATATCTTCCGCTAGCATTTATTTATTGTTTTAACAGGTTAATTTGGATTGAGGTTTTATAGTGACGACCAAATCCCTTGACCCCGGATTTGGGGGCGTAACAGGTTGGTATCAGAGCTGAGGTTATAGTAAACTAGAAACGAGAGTGTGTAGGAGTGTGTATAGCTATGTGAGGACGCTTGAGCTCATATCGAGTTCCTGTTGGACTATTGGATATAGTACCAACGAATAAGTTAAGATAGGCGCATTCGTTTGAGATGATTGTGCTGAGCTGGATAGAACTCCAGAAAGCTGCAAACTTCTATTGTGGAATCTTTCGAGACTACGATTCAACGACGATGGAGATTATCGATATCATTGGAACGTGAAGAAGTGTCTAGAAGTGGGTGACGATTTAACTGGAGAGTTCAAATTGAAGATAAATATTAAGACTTTGGCAATACCTTTTCTTTCTATAATTCCTTTTGACATCTCTCAAAAGAAGTGATTGTTAGAGGTTATATTCCCTAACACTCATTTTCAATCATATATGTGTTTTAAATATGCCAGAGGCTATCATGAAGCCTATTTTTCAGGTTTTGATAGCTCTGCCAAGTTATGATAATTTAATTTCACTTTTCTTATTTGGTGGAGAGTTTCTTGATGATGTGACACCATTTGCTCATTTGGTGACATAATTTTGTTCTCTGGATTTCATTTCCTTCAGAAATATCAGCTTTGAAATCTTGTCAGCTTTATTCATTTGATTTTCAATTTCTTTCATATTCTTTTATTCTGACTGAGATGAACAACCCTAACTATAGGTGACACAAGGTATACCTGTCTGTGTGATAGGAGTTGGATGGGACGCCATCACTTGTGTGTATTGTGAATACATGAAGGTTAACAACCTTTAGTAGTGTCTTAATTTGGGCACGTAATACCAAGTTCATTTGATCATATTGATCTCTCAGTTCTTCTTTTATTTCAACAATACTTTTTCTCAAATTCAGACTTTGGTTCCGTTATGGTATCAAATTCTTTTCTCTTTGAAATTCTGTTTCATCATCTTAAATTTTCGAAGGTATGCCAATCAAGTTAAGCTAAGTTGTCCTGGTCAAGTTAAAGCAGGGTTATGTGATAGGATTACCAAGAGCAACAGTGGACTGTGATGCGGTTAGAATATCAGTGGCGTATAACGAAGTCAATCCATTTCTTTATTTCTCTCTCTATCTTTCTTTCTTTTCTTCTCTCTATCTTTCTCTCTATTCTTCTTTCTCGCGATCAGTAAAAGTGATTCTATTGAGGAATTGGTCAAAGGATGTAGACAGAACAGTGGTACACAGTAAAGCTCCTGTAAAAGTTTTATTATGCAAGGAATACAAGTTTTGTTTGAGATTATGGAAAATTGAGGTTATATGGAAATGGAAAGTTGGTTAGAAAGCCGCTAGTGTTTTCTTCTGCTGATTCCGAGGACGGAATCCTTATAAGGGGGGTAGATTGTAATATCCCATATTTTCAGTTATTATTTTTATAATTATTTGGAATTGTTTATGTGATTTTTATGTGAATTTTTGGTGAATTATCTGATAAGTGGAATTGATGTTAGGGTGTTTAGATGTGATATTATTTGAGTATTTTAATTTTTATATGTCCAGAATAAAATATAGATAATTGTGATATTTTTCTGGTAATTTTTGGACTGTTAGATGATTTTATATTGATTTATGTATTATTAATTATTTTCTGAATAATTACCAAAATTATTGTATAAAGCCGGGAATCGTCCGACTTCAACCGTTTTTGCGTTTTTATAACCCGAAACTTTTCCGAAAACTCCTTCCTAACCTAATCTGGTAATTCCGGACATTTTCCGTGTTTTGACTTTTTCAATTCGGATTACGGTTTTACCCGTGCGCGGCCCGGCGCAAGATTTTCGATACGATAGTTATTTCGGTAATCAACAAAAACCCGTATTCTCGAAAGACGGGATATTTTTACGTTATTTTCGTATATAGTGTTTTATAAAAAGCTCGGTTTTGATAATTATCCAATTCAGGTATTGAATTGTATCGTTTTTATAGTTACTTAGCGGCTAAGCAACTAATTTAACGATCCAAAATGATCCAGAATGATCCAATATTCCATAAATATAAATAGTCTAATTCTTATTTCGTTTATTCCGTTTATTCATTTGTAACCAGTTAAAACAACGTAAATACAGAGAAAACCCGAGAAACCGATACGTTCCTGAGAATCAAACACAAGAACGAAGGCGTTATCGAACTCCGATTCGGGCGTGCAGCATATCAAAACGAAGCTCTCGAAATCTTCTTTCTAAATCAATCATCAGTTTCTGCCCAGAAATCATGGTAATTTTCTTATTTATTTATTTATATTCGAATTATTTGATAATTAAATTATGAAAATTTATTCTTGATGTTGTTGATGTGATTTAATGCTTCCATGTTGTAGAGCATGTTTTTCTGGTCGATTTGGTATATTATACTTCAAAAATAGGGTTCAGTATCATATAGAAATTGAGGTTTAATTTTCTGAAAATTTCTTGAATATGTGTTCTTGGTGTTCTTGGAGAATTCTGAAAATCAAAGTCAATTTTAAAGGTGTTATTGAACACCAAATCACAAGTATGAATATCCGTTGTGAAGCTCTCAATCTGTTCTATATGATTTTAGCATCAAAATCAATTGAGGTTTGGTAATTTTTAAATTCATAATTTTAGGGTTTATACCCGAATTTGGGGTTTTTATTTCTGTTAAACCTGGGTTGTTTTTGATTATATAAACGTGTTGGGTGTGATTAGAGCATCATTTTCATGTATAAATCACTGTGTTTTGTTTAGAATTGAGCGATTTCGATCATTCACCGGATTTTGGATGCCGGTCGTCGGTTTTTGGTTGTAAATCAACCGGACAAATTGAACCAGCAGTTATTCGTGATTGTGGTTGTGATAATTAGTCAGTAGAGTGTCTGTGGAATCGAATGGCACCGAGAAGCGTGAGCAGAGGTCGTGTTTAGGGGAAGAACGGAGATCGCCGGAGTCGGGATGGCCGGCCGGAATCTGGGCAGGATCCGGCAAGTTCATCTTGACCCGGATTCCTGTTCTTGCCCGACCCGGTTGGGTTTAATCCTGACCCGGGTTCAATCTTTATAAACCCTAACCCAAAACCTCTAAACTGTTTTTACATATTTTGTTTTTAAAATTATTTCAAAATTCAATTTTATTTTGAAAATCATTATTTTAATTCTGAAAATTTATTTTAATTCAAAAATAAATCCAAATTATTTAATTAATTAATTTTAGTTGATAATTAATTATTTAATTAGTCAATTAATTTAAATATTAATTGATTAATTAATTTAATTAGTTATTAATTAATTTTAATTGATTATTTAATTAGATTTAATCATTTATTTTTGATTTAAAAATTCCGAAAAATAGTTTCGAGCTTTAAAATATTATTTTAAATTATTTTCCAGGCTCGATAATTATTATAAAATTATTTAGGGTGTTCGAACCCTATTATTCTAATATTAAATGATTCGGAGATCGTTTTTATTCCGAAAAATATTCAAAAATTCATAATAAATAAACCGTTCGTCCGTTTAATACGAAACGAACGCGTACAGACTCAGAAAAATATTCCGCTTTCAATAAAAATACTTTCGAGACCCGAATTCTTTTGTTTCGAAAGGTCGCTTGTTTTACGAATCATTCTGAGTCGATTTTTAATCGATAAATCATATTTTTGACCCGATTTTCGTTTTAAACATATCGAGTCGAGCCTTCTGATGAACCGAGTCTTATGTGATATGAATTATGTGATATATGAGTTATGTACTTATGTGCTATGTGAATTACGTGTATATGTGGGTCATAAGTCTTGTGTTTGATTGTTTTCCTTGTGTGTGGGCTATCGTATGGGTAGACGATAGGCTTTTGACGCGTAGTTCGTCGAGTGGTTATCGTTTAGACAATTAAAGTTTTATATTTTAATTATAGATGCGGATCTCTCAAGTGGATCAGGACCAGATGGAATGGGTAAAGAGTAGAGTTGAATAGTATGGAATCTTGGGTTGCAGCACTGCATGAGCAGCAGACCAAATGATTTGTTGAATAAAGACGATGATGTTTTGAGACAGAATGTCAGAATAGATGCATCTTTACGAGTGTGACTAACTGCTAAAACCCAAAGGCAAGTATTTCTATCATCACTTATTGTTCAAGTGATATTTATTTTGAATCATATCATGCAAGTATTGCTTTCCCTATTCTCAGTTTAGAATCGATAAATGTTTTACATATCGCTGAATTAAATAATTCTGTTTATGCAAGTATTCTTCCGTTATTCTATGTTCAGAGTAGCTAAGTGATTTTACTTATCCAATTATCGGATTTATAAATGTTGTGGATTTTGAGAAAGATGACGTTGTTTTGGTTTTCTGCCCAAGTGAATGGGCGAATAAAATTTATAAGGGTGTCGAGTATTATGACCCCTTTCAATAAAAATGTTTTAAGATTGGATGGTTGCGTAAGAGGTCGTGGCGGCGGTCCAGCGTGAGCTATGTGTTATACAGGATATAACACCTTGCTAGGCCGATATGTGCCTTGGGTACCCCTTTGTTTAGTTGGATATGCTTCGGCATACCGGTGTTGCTCCGTGGCTGATCACCGGCGGCAACACACCGTCGTTCGAGGATTCCAATCTAAATTATTATATTGTTTTTGACATCTTACAAGGATTGATTTATTAAGTATTTTATTTTCGGATAAAAGATGAAATGTGGTTTTGATTCAATTTCTTATTTTAAGAATACTTAGTTTGTTGTTAAATATCAAAGGTGGTATTAGTACAGATGATTGGTGTTGACTTCAGTATGGAATGTTGTGAGCATCAAAGTTCGTAGTGATATCTAATTTGATATGATAACAAAATAAGTATTAATTTCAAGAGTTCGGTTTTGAATAAAGTTTACGATTCAATCCATAATCATTGTTTCATGTTATTGTGGTTTACGATATTTCCGTAAACACTGTTTTACGAGTTTTATTCTCGTCAAGATTCAAAGTAGTGCTGAAGCGTTTTGCTCACAAATATCAAAATGGTTTTGAATACGATTAAGGAATTAAATCTGGGATTCCTCAACTAAAATTTTATGATTCAGCAACTATGATTTTAAATGTTCTGCTCTAATGCAGATGTAGGTTTTATATCAAAATGACCCTATATATGTCATAATGATCTTGCTGAGCATTTCTTTCGCTCATACTTGACTGTTTTTAAATCTAACCTCCAGTGAGGATTAGCTTGCTGTTTAGCCGCGTAATTCGAGGAAGCAAGAAAAAGCTCTTGGAAGGTGGTTGGTCCAGGGTTTGCGGACTAGTGTAAGTTTTATTGTGTAAAGTTATTTATATTAGATTATATTATAGATGTATATTTTATTTAGGCCTAGTATACTTCATTTCGAAGTTATACTAGTAGGTTTAGTTTTGAGTTGTATTTGTTGAAAAGAGTTTTAAAAGAAAGAGAAAAATTATTTGTGGAATTTGGATATCTTGTTTCTAGAACTGTAACCTTAAAAGATCTTGGATTAGTTGGGGTCATTTATGATAAATATCTTTCGCTAGCATTTATTTATTGTTTTAACAGGTTAATTTGGATTGAGGTTTTATAGTGACGACCAAATCCCCTGACCCCGAATTTGGGGGCGTAACATGTTATCATTATCAAGAAGATCATACATTGTAAACTAGCAGCTCTCGTGATATTTGTTCATCACTGAGAGAGAACAGTTCCATTGTAACAGAGTTTATTATATCGAATATATTTGTTTACTATTACTTGTGTTCGAAATCGATTTGATTGTATTCTACACTGTATTCAACCCCCTTCTACAGTGTTGTATGACCTAACAATTGGTATCAGATCCTATATGTTAACACACATATAGTAAAGATCCAAACAATCATGTCTGAAGAAGCAGAAAATCCAACCAAGCCCACCAAAACTGAAGAAATTAAAAACACTCAAATCCACAATCGATATGAGACTATTAGGGTTCCCATACTGAGACCTTCTGAGTATCCCATATGGAAAGTAAAGATGGCTATGTTTCTATAAACTACTGATCCAGAATACCTTGACAGAATTAATGAAGGACCGCATAAGCCAACCAAGCTCTCTGTTGTAGTTGCAGATCAGCCATCAAAAACCATACCAAAGGAGAAAAGTGAGTATACAGCTGAAGATATCTCATCCATTTCCAAGGATGCAAAGGTAAGGCATTTGCTGCATAGTGCCATTGATAATGTCATGTCAAACAGGGTAATTCATTACAAGACTGCAAAGGAGATATGGGATGCTTTGGAGACAAGATGTCAGGGAACTGATGCAATCAAGAAGAATAGAAGGACTATACTCACTCAAGAGTATGAGCACTTTGACTCAAAAGCTGATGAGTCATTAACTGACTTATATGACAGGTTTTTCAAACTCTTGAATGATCTGTCACTGGTGGACAATGAATATGATCTTGAAGATTCAAATCTAAAATTCCTTTTAGCTCTTCCTGAAAGTTAGGATTTGAAGTCTACTACTATAAGAGACAACTATGCTCTTGATGAAACTACTCTTGATGAAATTTATGGTATGCTCAAGACTTATGAACTTGAGATGGATCAAAGAAGCAAGAGATATGGGAGAAAGTCAAGGACAGTTGCTCTTAAGGCTGAGGAGGAATCCCCCAAAGTGGTTGTCTCAAAGAAAGGCAAAGGAAAAACTCTCATCACAAAGTGTGATTCAGAATCATCAAGTTCTGATGATGATGATTCAGAAACTGAAAGTGTTGTGAATATGCTGTGTACTTGATGATTACCTAAACAAAACATCTAAGTAGATTTTACTTAGTGAAATAATGTAGCACTCGACGGATAAGAATTATAGTCCCGACGGATAACTCATTATAGTCCCGACGGATGATTAACTTATTATCCATCGAGTGAGTAGCTTATGTAATAATAAGTTTATAGCACAGTGTTGTATGCACCTTTGTATAGAATCTGAAGTAGCATATAAGTCATGTTGACTTTAACTAGATATGCAGAATAGGTTGATTAACTGTACATAAGCAATGTCTTGTAATTCTGTATAAGTGAAATGAAGTCAAGTGCCAAAATAGCTGCCAACGGATGCTTAACAAAGCTTCGACGGATGATCAAATGACTATCAACGGAAGTTTAACATAGCAGTCGACGGATGATAAATTAAGTCATCGATGGATGATCTGAAAGTCGACTGATGATCATATCAAGATTCAAACATCAGTTGAACAGTGAAAGCTGACACACAGCCGTTGAGTTGGATACAAGTACACTGTGGAAGCCCATTAACTGGGTAATAGAGGACGAAAAGCAGCAAAGATCAAGACTGTTAGATTTTATATTTGTTCAGTTCTTTTTACTTTGTAATCTTGGTAATATATAAACCAAAAGAGTAGCAAATAGAAAAATAACTGAGATAGCTAAGAAACAACAACAGAGAAATCTTTATAAGCACTATCTTTAGCATTTCCTGTGTTTTTAGCAGTTCTATTTTGTAAGCAGCTGTGAGCATTTCTGCACACAGAGTCCCCTCGATATATTAAATATATCTCTGGTGGAATTGTTTAAATCCACCAGAAAGTTTTTAAAGCCTCTTGTTTTTAATTACTTATGTTTTGATTCATTCAAGTTTACATTCCGCATTGTGCTAATCAAAACAAATATATCCATAATCGAGTTGAACATTTTTATTTCAAGAAAAAGGTTCAAGAATTCCATTCAACCCCCCTTCTGTAATTCTTGCTATATTGTTAAGGGACTAACAATTGGTATAAGAGCAAGCTCTTAATCTACAAAGAGTTTAAAGATTAAAACAATTCAGCAAGATGAACAAGAAAGATGTTGGAGTCAAGATTCCTTTTCTTGATAAAGATAATTACCATCATTGGAAGGTAAAGATGCATCTTCATATGCTTTCTCAAGATGAGGCCTATGTGGATTGCATAGAAAGAGGCCCTCATGTTCCTATGAGAGCTGCAACAGGAAATGAACCATCTGTTCCAAAGCCAAGGCATGAATGGTCTGATCCTGATATTGAACAAGTCAGGAAAGATAAAAAGGCCATGCACATTCTGTTCAATGGTGTTGATGCAAATATGTTTGATAACATCATCAACTGCAAGACTGCCAAGGAAGTTTGGGACACAATACAGATAATCTGTGATGGTACTGAGCAAGTA
The DNA here is from genome assembly GCF_009905375.1 of Apium graveolens. Taxonomy (NCBI): domain Eukaryota; kingdom Viridiplantae; phylum Streptophyta; class Magnoliopsida; order Apiales; family Apiaceae; genus Apium; species Apium graveolens. Next base: position 159,601,077 of record NC_133648.1, on the reverse strand, counting down.
AGAGAAAATAAAATGCAGCTCCTGATTCAGCAATATGAGCATTTTCACAATGAAGAAAGTGAGTCACTCACTGACATTTTTAGTAGATTCCAAAAGCTACTAAATGCTCTTAAATTGCATGGAAGAGTCTATCAGACTAAAGACTCCAATCTGAAATTTCTCAGATCTCTTCCAAAAGAATGGAAACCAATCACAGTCTCATTGAGAAACTCACAAGATTATAAGGAGTTTACTTTGGAGAGACTGTATGGCATTCTGAAGACCTATGAGCTTGAGATAGAGCAGGATGAAAGAATGGAGAGAGGAAAGAAGAAAGGAGGATCCATTGCACTAGTGGCTGAACTGGAAAAGGAGAAGGAAGTGAAGATGGAAGCTGTGGAATCAATTTCAAAGGCCTTTGAAAGCAAGGGTAAAGGGCTAGCTCCAGAAAGTGAAGATTCATTGAGCCAAGATGACATGGAGGACATTTATGAGCACCTAGCATTCCTTTCAAGAAGATTTGCCAAGCTCAAGTTCAAGAAGAACTTTGGAGCTGCCAAGCCAAATAGAAACATGGTGGATAAATCAAAATTCAAGTGTTTCAAATGTGGCTTGGCAAGGCATTTTGCAAATAAGTGTAGAAAGTCAGATTCTAGTAAGAAAAGATTTGAGTCTGTGGATTATAAGCAAAAATACTTTGATCTACTCAAACAGAAGGAAAGGGCTTTTATTACACAAGAGAATGACTGGGCAGCTGAGGGTTTGGATGAAGATGTCAGCTATGTTGATCTAGCCCTTATGGCCAAGTCTGATGAAACAGAGACAAGTTCCTCAAGCAATCAGGTAATCACTACAAAACTTGCACATTTATCTAAAGCTGAGTGTAATGATGCAATAAATGACATGTCTACAGAATTGTATCATTTGTGTGTTACACTTAAGTCCCTCACTAAAGAAAATACTAAAATCAAAGAAAACAACTTGTTTTTGAGTGAGAAGAATAATGTGCTTGAGTCTCAGTTTGTTGAGTTTGAGAAACTAAAAATTAAGTGTAGAATTGCCAAGGAGGAATTAACTGAGTCCTTGAAAAAGGAAGAAATTTTAAAGAAGCAGCTCGATCGTGAACAGGAGGTGATTAAAGCATGGAAAACATCCAGAGATGTTCATGCTCAAATCACCAAGGTTCAAGGAATTGAGTCTTTTTGTGATGAAGCCTGGAAAAAGAATAAGGAGAAACTAGAACCTATTTTGGTAGATGGATTGCTGACAGATGTAGACTCGACGGATTATGAGAACTATCCATCGGATAACAAAAAGTGTTATCCGTTGAATGATAAAAATCCTCATCCGTCGGCTGTGAGCAAACCCATTAGCAAAGCCAAATTAACCAAGCTAAATGAAAAGTATGGGTCTGTTTCCAAGAACTTTGTTTCAGGAGAGTCAAGTCAAGCCAAGAAAGGGAAGAAGGCTAATGTTGGTCACATGACTGTCAAACAGTTAAGTGACAGACTTGAGAAGATAGAGGTAAAAACAGAGACTAAAAGGAAAAACAATAGGAATGGTAAAGTAGGGATTAACAAACGTAATAACTACACACCTGACAAATATGCTCCTAGAAAAATCTGTATCAAATGTGGTAGTGTAAATCATTTGTCTGTTAATTGCAAATCTGCCATGCCTACTCCCATGTCTGTTCAGCCTCAATTCTCTAACATGAATGCCATGCCTCTCATGCCTGTTAATGTTATGCCTACACAGAACATGAATGCACAGTTTGCTAATATGCCATTTGCACCTAATCTATATTATGCTGCATACAATATGCCTCAAATGCCATTTAGCATGCCTTACTGGAATAACATGTTTGCACCAAGCATGCCAATTCCTGTTAGCCATAACATGCATGATAATTCTATTGCATCTAGTGGTTTCAAAGGCCCAACCCAAATGACTAAGGAAGAATCTGAAATTCCTAAGTCAAATGAGTTAAGACCTAAGAAACAGAAGAAGAAAGCTAACAAGGCAGGACCCAAGGAAACTTGGGTACCAAAATCAACTTGATTTGATTTTGATGTGTGCAGGGAAACAGAAGGAATCTTTGGTACTTGGATAGTGGTTGTTCAAGACACATGACTGGTGATTCTACCCTGCTCACAGAGTTTGAAGAGAGAGCTGGCCCAAGTATCACTTTTGGAGATGACAGCAAAGGTTATACTGTGGGATATGGCTTGATTTCAAAGGACAATGTCATCATTGAAGAGGTTTCCTTAGTGGATGGTCTCAAACACAATCTGTTGAGTATCAGCCAGCTTTGTGATAAAGGCAACTCAGTAACCTTCAACAAAGAAACCCCAAGGATAAGGTTGGAGAGTTGAGTGAATCCCAGCCTAGCCACACTGCAGTTTTCCAACAAATTGTAGTGTTTAAAAAGGACAAAAGCTCACTTCTAGCTGCATCCTACCAAAAGGATGTGGCTATTGAACAAAGCTCTCATCCAAGAGCACAGGCCAAGAGGGTTAGGGACACAAGCTCACACCAAACTTACACTAGAAAGAAGAAATCCAAAATAACTGGGGATGCACAGGGCACACACTTAGTGCAAACTGGTGCTAAAGACACAGTCCCTGCACCTTCTCAAATTTAGATTGATGTGGCTCCAATAAATGTGGAGTCACAGCCAAAATCTCTCATAATAGAAGCCATAAAAACACAATACTCACCAACTAACTCACTGGAAGTGGACATGATAAACACTTCAATTCCTGATTCCCCTTCTTTAACTCTGTTGGGGAAGCCAAAATCTAGTGCAAGTGAGCATCATCTTTTAGAAGATTTGTTGGCTCACTTGCCAATTCTTTCTGATTCTATTATGACATCTGTGCCTCAAATAACTTCAATCAACACAGAGTCAACAATAGTTTCTCTTCCCACCTCATTCATTTCTACTCTCTCGATGGATATTGCTCATTCGTCGAGTAGTGATTGTATCCCGACGGATAAGCTTAATAGCAGTTATCCGTCGGATAGCTTTACCACTCACCCGATGGATATCACTTATCCGTCGAGTGTCTCTGCACAACTTCAAACTTCAATAATTTCAAGTGCAGAAGATTTGGTGGTAATACAATCACTCTTAGGACTGAGAGAGGAGAGTGCATTGAGTGAGAGGCTGGGTTGCTCCCAGGCAAAAGGAGAGGAAAAGAGTGAATCTCAGTAATCCATTCATTCAGGATTGGCAAAAGTGAGTGAGAGAAGTCCCACCTTAGTAGGTGAAGGTGAGGGTGTGAGGGTGGGGAGCCAGGGTGAAACCCTGATACAACAAAAGAGAGAATATGAGAGAAAGGCAGGTACTGGAGAAATAAGGATGGAACCAGCCATTGCTAGTGAGTCAATGATTGTGGATGATGCTGACAAGGAAAGACAATTTCAGCAACATTACAAAGCTGTAATTGATAACATTTCCTTGGATGCTGACACTTTTACTCACCCTGTTTCAGCCTATCAACTGTTGGCTGCTCAGGGCAATGTGGAGGCAGAGCAGACTTTGAATTTAGTGCACACCACAGAATCTCTTGAAAGAGATAAAGCTGCTGTGAACAGAATGCCTTCTCAAGCTGGAGAGCCATCTGAAGAATTTGGAGTAAATTCTGATGATGATGACTCTGGTTCTTTGAATGGAAGCATGAACTTAGGGGGAGTTGAAGGCCCAAGTTCTGCTTTTAGTTTACCTAAATGGGCATGGACAAAGGAATTTTCACCAGGGCAATTTGAGGTGTCTTTGGTAAAACAAGTAATAGCTATTCAGCAGGCCCTTCAGGAAGCTTCAGATGCTGGTACCAAGGCTGTTCTTCAAGCTCACCTAGACTCCTTACATTTAATGAAGATCCAACACTCAAGACAGAATCTCAGTGTGAATGAATTGAAAAAGGGTATAGCTGACTTAAAGATATATAACTCTGAGAAGCTGGATTCAATAATGCCATATGGTACCATGCATGATCTATTACTAAGATTAAGGAGAGAATTAGATTCTGACAAGAAGATAGCCAAGCTGGAGAACAGAGTTCAGGTTATTGAGAATTCAGTGGCTCTACTTCTTCAAAATCAACAGACTCAGACAAATCTTCTTATGCAACTGGCTAAAGCATAAGGCCTAACTCCTCCACTTGATGATAACAAAAAGGGGGAGAGAGAATCAAGTAAGGGGGAGACAGGACCAACTGAGGGGGAGAAACTTCTAGTTCAAATCAGCAAAGTAATTGTACCTTCAATTACTATCTCCAAGCCACCAGTTGCAGATGGTATAGATCTTATAAATGCAGCAGCAGCAAATTTGAAAGATGCTGATAAAGGAGAGTTGACTCTGATCAACTGGAAAAAGATTGATGAGGAAATACAGAAAAAGTTTCAATTAGTCAAGGAACCAGATCAGTCAGCCATCCATCACTCTCATGTCAAGCCAATCAATGTGAATGAGATGAGCACGAACTATCTGGAGAAAGGATAATCTTCCTGCATCAAGACTACAAAGGCTGAGATAATTCTTAAACCAAGGGCAAACTATCCAAAGTTATCTTTGAAGAACCCTATGGATTCTGTGTATGAGACACCCAAGCCTGATGAAAAGAAGCTTCTGTCAAGATCTATTCTCCTCTACAAAGATCCAGCTGATTCAGCCTCAAGAAAGAGAATTGCTAAGATATTCAGAAATGGGAAGGAAATTTGTGTGGTAGCTGGACATCCATAATTTGCTCATGCAAAGGAAGAAGAAAAAGCCAGATTGAAGCAGGAAAAGAGGCAAGCTGCTCTAGATGCAAAGATGTCTAAACAAAAAAAAGAACAGTTTGCTATCTTGGCCAAGCTACAGGCTGTGAATTCTTCTCAACAAATTCCCTCTCAACCATCTCAAGCTACTGAATCAGAGAAGAAGATTGAAAAACAGAAGAAATCCCCAAGAAAGAAAGAACTGGCTAAAAGAACAAAAAGAAAGTTGGATGTTGTTGACAAGGAATTGGAAGATCAATTTCCAAAGGAATCCACTCAAGCTGAAACTCAAGCATCAAAGCCCTCTGTGGTGTTTGAAGACATAAGGGTGGTGGACCCCTACAGGAACATACATGGAGAGCCTATTGTGCCAAAGGATGAGCCAATAGAGTGGGATAAATTACCAATTCTTGACTTCAACTTGCCAATTCTTACTAAGCCAAGAAGGACAAAATCAAGGGCAGTCAAGAAAGTGAAGCTGTCACCTCTCAAATCCAAGTCAGTAGTCAAAACTCAACCTAAGGTCAACAGGGGAGACTACTTGTACTTGTGTGACATCAAAGAATTCTCAGATCTAAACCTTTATCTGGAGGAGCTGGATGAGGTAAGGGCAATTGATGCATACAGAAACCTACCTGAAAGGTTGGTGTTCAAGTACAAAGGGGGAAGGGAGATTCAGTGGCCTCTTCACAGGATACATCAAGAAAGCCAAGCTGTGTTGATCAAAGTCTATTCATCCTTCAAGAAAAACTTTGGATTCAATGTAACTGCAAGAAGATTAGTATTGAAGAAGATTGAAGAGCTAAGGAGTGTTAGAGCCAAAGATGCACTACCCAAAACTCTTATCATCCCATACACAGGGAGAAAAGTGCATCTAAGGCCCTACTGGCTGATGGAATTCATGGATGACAAGGGTGTGAGAAGATTCTTCAGATTAGAAGACCAATTGAGTATCTCTAGCAATGAGACTCTCTTGGAAATGCAAGAAATGTTAGATCTCTCAGAATCTGATGAATTAGAATTCCACAAACAGCTCCAGAATCAAAATTGAAGAAAACAACAGAAAGCTTGGAAGAAGATCCAGACCTTCAAGAAACTAGAAAAATCTGCTCAGACTAGAGGAGCATCTTGAACTGACTGTGAGCCAAACCTTGTACATTTTTGTTTAAATTGAAGCACTTTCAGTTTTATCTACTTATCTTTAAAGATATATGTTTAGGATGTTTTGTTATCATCAAGTATCTCTTAATTTATGGCTACAATTCCAGTAGACATAAATTGGGAGAGATTGTTGTGAATATGTTGTGTACTTGATGATTACCTAAACAAAACATCTAAGTAGATTTTATTTAGTGAAATAATGTAGCACTCGACGGATAAGAATTATAGTCCCGACGGATAACTCATTATAGTCCCGACGGATGATTAACTTATTATCCATCGAGTGAGTAGCTTATGTAATAATAAGTTTGTAGCACAGTGTTGTATGCACCTTTGTATAGAATCTGAAGTAGCATATAAGTCATGTTGACTTTAACTAGATATGCAGAATAGGTTGATTAACTGTACATAAGCAATGTCTTGTAATTCTGTATAAGTGAAATGAAGTCAAGTGCCAAAATAGCTGCCAACGGATGCTTAACAAAGCTTCGACGGATGATCAAATGACTATCAACGGATGTTTAACATAGCAGTCAACGGATGATCAATTAAGTCATCGACGGATGATCTGAAAGTCGACTGATGATCATATCAAGATTCAAACATCAGTTGAACAGTGAAAGCTGACACACACCCGTTGAGTTGGATACAAGTACACTGTGGAAGCCCATTAACTGGGTAATAGAGGATGAAAAGTAGCAAAGATCAAGACTGTTAGATTTTATATTTGTTCAGTTCTTTTGACTTTGTAATCTTGGTAATATATAAACCAAGAGAGTAGCAAGTAGAAAAATAACCGAGATAGCTAAGAAACAACAACAGAGAAATCTTTGTAAGCACTATCTTTAGCATTTCCTGTGTTTTTAGCAGTTCTATTTTGTAAGCAGCTGTGAGCATTTCTGCACACAGAGTCCTCTCAATATATTAAATATATCTCTGGTGGAATTGTTTAAATCCACCAGAAAGTTTTTAAAGCCTCTTGTTTTTAATTACTTATGTTTTGATTCATTCAAGTTTACATTCCGCATTGTGCTAATCAAAACAAATATATTAATAATCGAGTTGAACATTTTTATTTCAAGAAAAAGGTTCAAGAATTCCATTCAACCCCCCTTCTGTAATTCTTGCTATATTATTAAGGGACTAACGGAAAGTTTACCTGAAATAGATGCTGATGAAGAGATGATGAAATTGTGTGCTCTTATGGTGAAGGGTATTACAAAGATAGCCTACAGGAAATTTAGAAGGGGAAAGAAGTTTTTCAAGAAAGGTGGAAGTACTGATAAGAAAGGGTTCAGAAAGTATGAAGGCAAAAGTGCAAAGTCTGACAGAGGAGATAACTCAAATGTCAAATGCTACAATTGTGGTGAAAGAGGCCACATATCTCCTGACTGCAAGAAAGGAAAGAGTGACAAAGGCAAGGCACTTGTCACAAAGAAGAAAAGTTGGACAGACTCTTCAGATTCTGAAGATGAGGTGAATTATGCTTTAATGGCAAATGCTGATGGCAGCCCCGAAACTGCTGAATTAAAGGTACCTCAAACAACTTATGCCTTTCATACTGATGATATTACTGAGTTGAGATTATATCTTAAAACAATGTTTATTAGCTACAGAGATCAAACTTAAACATGTGAAAGATTAACTTCTGAAAATCTTGCTTTTAAGAAAATGAATGATTATTTAGAAAAAGAGTTAGTTATGTTCCATCAAACTCAGAAAGAAAGAGATGATGCTTTTTATGTTAGAGATGAATTGCTAAAATTGAATAAATCTCTAAAAACTGAGCTAGAAAAAGAAAAAGAGATTATCAGGACTTGGACTAACTCTGGCTGAACAACTCAGAATTTATTAAGTAGTGGAAACTGGAAAGAGGGCTTAGGTTATGGAGATGATAAAAGTGAAAAAGGAACTGAACAAATTGAGCCAATTATTGTTAAGCAAACTGTTAAGCCAAAGGTAAATCCTGTTAAGTTTGTAGCTAAAACTGTAAAGTCTGATTCTGAAAAGATGAAAGAGTCTGTGACAGAAGTTAAGGAAAAGTCAACTTCTGATAAATTAGAACTGGATAAACCAGCTGAAGTTAACATAGGTTTAATGATAAAGAAGCAGCTTAAGCATAAGATGAAAGAAATAAGGAATGTCAACAAGGTTAAGCAGCTAGAAAAAAATAGGAATGGAAAGGAAGGTGTGAATAAAAGCAATAATTATATGCCTGTTCCTAATGCTCCTAGAAAGAAATGTTATAACTGTAGAAACTCTAACCATCTTGCTTCTTGTTACAGGAAGAATAAGAATATAATCTCTTTACCTCCTAAGTCAGGAGTGAGTCAGTCTGTTAGGTTTAAGCCATAAAATCCTTGTTTTCATTGTGGTAGTTTATGGCATTCCATTTATACTTGTAAGGAATATCATAGTTTATACTATGATTATTATCAAATAAAACCTTTTTTCAAGAAAGTTGCTTTAATTCCTTCTAGTGTAAAGTCTGATACAAAGTCTGATATAAGTTCTGATAAACAGCATGTTAGCATAAACTCTGATATTAAATCCACTGCAAATGCTAACAAACTTAAAAAGGCCAAAGGATCCAAGCAAGTCTGGGTCCTTAAAACTAACCATTAGTGGTCTTTGTGATTGCAGGGCAACAGGAAAAATATCCTAGTACTGGATAGTGGATGTTCATGACATATGACTGGAAATAAAGCCCTGCTCTCAGACTTTGTGGAGAAAGCTGTCCCAGGAGTTTCTTTTGGAGATGGCAACATGGGAAAAACTTTGGGATATGGCAGTATTAATCATGGGAATGTCATCATTGAAACAGTAGCTCTTGTCTCAGGACTTAAACACAATCTGCTGAGTGTGAGTCAAATCTGTGACAGAGGTTATCATGTGGATTTCTTTGAAGAACACTGTGAAGTTGTAAGCAATTCTACAGGCAAAATGGTTCTGAAAGGTTACAGGCATGGTAACATTTATGAAGCCAGACTTTTAACAAGTTCTGATGGTTCTGCAATCTGTTTGTTGAGTAGAGCATCAATTGAAGAAAGCTGGAATTGGCACTAAAGACTCTCTCATTTAAACTTCAACAACATAAATGAGCTTGTAAAGAAAGATCTTGTGAGAGGACTGCCAAAATCATTATTTGCTCCTGATGGCCTTTGTGATTCATGTGAAAAGGTAAAACAAAGAAAATCTTCTTTCAAGAGCAAAACTGAGTCATTAATTCTTGAGCCTTATCACCTACTGCATGTTGATCTATTTGGTCCAGTCAATTTCATGTCTATTGCAAAGAAGAAATATGCTATGGTTATAGTGGATGAGTTCACAAGGTACACTTAGGTATACTTCTTGCGCAAGAAGAATGAAACTGCATTTACTCTAACTGATCATGTCAGACAGCTGAATAAGTTGGTCAAAGATTCTGTTAAAATTATAAGAAGTGATAATGGCACTGAGTTCAAGAATTCAATCATGGAAGAGTTCGGCAAAGAGCATGGAATCAAACAGGAATTTTCTGCACCTGGAACTCCACAGCAAAATGGAGTTGTAGAAAGAAAGAACAGAGCTCTCATTGAAGCTGCACAAACTATGCTTGATGAAGCAAAGCTGCCAACCTACTTTTGGGCTGAAGCTGTGCAGACTGCTTACTTTACACAGAATGCAACACTCATAAACAAGCAAGAAAAAACACCATATGAGATGGTGAAGAAAAAGAATCCAAATCTGAAATACTTTCATGTATTTGGTTGCAAGTGTTTTGTTTTTAAGACTCATCCTGAGCAGCTGTCAAAATTTGATCTAAAAGCTGATGAAGGAATTTTTGTTGGATATCCACTTTCCACAAAAGCCTTCAGAGTGTACAATTTAAGAATAAGGGTTGTCATGGAATCTATCAATGTATCTTTTGATGATAAGAAGATTACTGGACTTGAAGATTTCAATGATCACGATCAGCTGAGATTTGAAAATGAAGACTTAAATTCTGATTCTGTAAATTTTGATGACTTAAACTCTGATCCTGTAAGTACTGATGTCATTGAATCTGTAGTAACAACTCCAAAGGAAAATGCACCTGCCCAGGGGGAGCAAGCTAGAAATCCTACCACATCTCAAGACTCTCAAGAAGCATCAGAACCTGTCACTAGCTCTTCAAGTTCTGATTCATCTAGCTCTGATAAGCCAAATTCTGATAATTCTAGAAGCTCTGATACTTCAAATCCTGAAGGATCCAAGTCAAATTCTGAAGTCTCAGAGAGCATAACTACAGGGGGAGCATCAGAAAATGCTGATGGAAACATCATGGATCATGGGGGAGGATCCAGTTCTAGAAGTCAACTTCAATCTGCAAGGAAGTGGACCAAATCACATACACCTGACTTAATTATTGGAGATCCTGAAGCAGGTGTCAGAAGTAGAACTGCAACATCAAATGAATGTCTCTATCACTCTTTTCTATCTAAGACAGAACCAAAGAAAGTGGAAGAAACTCTTCAAGATGTTGACTGGGTGCAAGCAATGCAGGAAAAGTTAAATAAATTTGAAAGAAATAAAGTCTGGACCCTAGTGCCAAGACCAAAGAACAGATCAGTTATTGGCACAAAATGGGTGTTCAGAAACAAAACTGACAGTGATGGCATAATTACAAGGAATAAAGCAAGGTTGGTTGCTAAAGGCTACTCTCAATAAGAGGGTATTGATTATGATGAAACATTTGCACCAAATGCTAGATTAGAAGCCATAAGAATCTTTTTGGCTTATGGTGCTCACAAAAAGTTTAAAGTCTTTCAAATGGATGTGAAAAGTGCTTTTCTTAATGGAGAATTGGAAGAAGAGGTCTATGTTGAACAACCTCCAGGCTTTGTAGATTCAAAATTTCCAAATCATGTCTACAGGCTTGACAAAGCACTTTATGGCCTTAAACAAGCTCCTAGAGTATGGTATGAGACTTTCGCTCAATTCCTTCTGGAAAGTGGATTTCACAGAGGTACAATTGATAAAACACTGTTCTACCTCAACCATGGAAAGGACTTACTTTTGGTACAGATATATGTTGATGATATCATATTTGGTTCTACAAATTCCAAACTCTTTGAGAGGTGTGCAAAGCTAATGCAGTCAAGATATCAAATGAGTATGATGGGAGAACTTAGTTATTTTTTGGGCCTTCAAGTCAAGCAAAATAAAGAAGGTACTTTTATATGTCAATCTAAGTACACCAGAAATTTACTGAAGAAATTTGGAATGCAAGATTGTTCAACTACATCCACTCTCATGGCCACTGCAACCAAGTTAGATAAAGATACTGACTCACCGGTAGATATTACTAACTACAGAGGTATAATTGGTTCATTACTCTATTTAACTACAAGTAGACCTGATTTCATGTATGCTACCTGTCTTTGTGCAAGATTTCAGGCTGATCCAAGAGAACCTCACTTAATAGCTGTGAAAAAAAAATTCAAGTACCTTAAGGGTATAGCTGATCTAGGATTGTGGTATCCTAGAGAATCAGATTTTAAGCTAATAGGTTACTCAGGATGCAAAATAGACAGGAAAAACACTAGTGGAAGCTGCCAATTTCTTGGAGGCAGACTGGTTTCTTGGTTTAGCAAGAAACAAAAGTCAATTTCCGCATCAACTGCAGAAGCAGAATATATTGCTACAGGAAGCTGTTGTGCACAGATTCTTTGGATGAAGAATCAGTTACTGGATTATAGGTTATAATTTTCTAAAATCCCTATTTACTGTGATAATCAAAGTGCTATTGCTATGAGGTAATCCAGTTCAACACTCAATGACAAAGCACATTAGCATTAGGTACCATTTCATAAGGGAATATGTGATGAAAGGTACAATGGAATTGTATTTTGTTCCAACAGTTCAACAACTAGCAGATATCTTCATAAAACCACTATGTGAAGCTACTTTTACAAGACCGGTAAATGAACTTGGAATGGTTTTAGGTTCTTTCTCTAAATCTGCTTAGTTTTTGTTCTCGTGCATCAGACTTTATGATCAGTGTTTACAGATTGTCTTGTCTTCATGAAATCTGTTCTTTAATTGAAATTCATTAAATACCGATTGTTATCTGATGTAGATCTTTAAACTCTAATAGTGTTTTGAATGTTTTGCGACCATTCAATCCAATGAGGATAACTATGCTAGATGATGACCTAGTAGTCTTTAACATACTAGAAATCCCATGTTTGAATTAGTTACTTATGTGGACATAGTCATGATCAGACCCCTCCTCAGAACTTCCATCATAAAAACTTATCGCCCCTTGCAACTGATCGAACAAGTCATCACGTAATTCGCAGGGTTCAACAAGCAATCGATATTTCACGATCTTGTTTTGTTTCTCGGTTGAAAAGAGATGTCTTGAGCAATCGGAGAAGCACTTTGATAAAACCAGCCGAAGAAAAATAAGAAGGTAGCAGCTACTTCTTTTGCTTCTTCGGTTGTTGCCGCCTAATTAGCTACGATCAATGAAAATCTCGTAAGAAAGCTATGCCACGAACAGCGTTTTGCCCTTTCGCATAATCTATATACCACTTTTGGTATTCCCGATTCAGCATCCAGCTGATCATGATATTGAGGCATCTTTCCTCCTAGATACAGATCTTGATTAGCCCTTCCTTCTAGTGCCAATTTATTGACGGAGGAATTTTGGAGCAACAAAGTTTGAGGTTCGTAGCCAGAAACAAGATCTGTGACGGTGGTTCTTCGTCGGAAAACATGAACAGTAATCGTCGGATTTTATGAACAGTGTTTGTTGGGAAGTATGCACAGTGTTTGATGGTGGTGATTTATTGTTGGCTGAGATTGCTTAGGGTTAGTGGTGGCTCCTTTGCGCTCTCACTTCCGATCCCTTGCAATTTGCCTACATATCCCTATTTATAAGGAATCAAGCCAACGTAGTTCTTGGGGAACAAGAAACCTAATGGGCTTAGATTTCTTGTCCCGAGGCCCAGTAGGAAATCTACTGGAAACCGTCTTCTATTAGCTTTAGGAATGTCCGCCGATGAGGCCCAACCAAAAAAGCACAAGGCTCGTCAATAGATTCGAGACTTCACGGATAAGGCATCTCCCTAGCCAAGCATAACCCTCTGCTACCAGCTATTTCTCTAGTCCGTGGACGCAGGTATAGTCGTGGTTCACCCCAAATATTGGATGCATCCTTGTCCCACGAATAAGGAGCCCCTACCAGATTGCAGGACAAGTGATCCCAAGCTTTTAGGTGCAAAGTGCAGGATACTCCGAAGTCTCCCAACGAGGACACTCGTTGACTAATGAGACAGAGCTCTCAAAGCACACACTAGAATTTACCCCACGTCTCTAATGAGGACACTTATTGACTACAGGAGGAGGCCTTCCATCCAGGCATACCCCTCGAGGTCTCTGACCACAGACACCGCCTTGTTGTGGTTTCATTACAGGAAGGAGTTCTTCGATAGGGTACCGGCAGCAAATAAGTTAGTAATAATAATCTCCATCCTCCTTGAATCCTCCCAATAACTCATCCAAGTGTTCATGCTAAAGTATCATCCAAGTCATTTCTTTTACTTTGGGTGCGCCATAAGATCTGCCACATGTGAGGATCTAACTTAGAGAGTTAGTCAACCTTTCTTAAATAACAGGGCACGCCTTCCTCAGATAATGAGGGCATGCCAGCATCCATTATATGCATACATTCAATCATCCATTTACAAATATAGGGCACACCTTTCCTCATCAAGAGGGTGCGTCAATTCCTTATTCAGGAAGTAAACTCGCCTTATCTCTTTCTTAATTCCATGCACTTTTATCTCAATTTTAACCACTTTATCCGATTTTGATCCAAATAGGGTTTATACCAAATTTCAAGAATAACAGTATATCATCTTGCTAGTTTAGAGTAGTTCTTATCTTTATTGTGTTTTACTGACAACATGAACTATTCTAAGCTAATGAGATTTTGATGAATAGAATTGTTAAAGGAAACAAAAAGGCATAATCATCTAAGACATCATTCATGAATCCTTGTGGTTGTAAGTAATAGGTAAATTTCTTTGATCTTAAGGTTGTGAGCTCCTGAATCTCTAGGATGATGATCTCTAAATTCTCTGATATTGTACTTTGGAAATTTGTGATTTTCAAACCTCGGTGGTTTCAAGAACTGACTATAAGCCAATCAAACCCAGAGGTTCTGAACCAAGTCATAGAACCAAACATTTCTCAAACAATATCCATTACCTTTCTCTGATATATTTACCACAATCTGCTCTAATGCACCTGATTTGTTTTTGAGATATCAACTTGGTGTCATACAAATTACCATTTGGTATTGGAGTTGTATTGTGAAATAGAGAGACAGTGCCAAATAACACCACATAAGGAAATATTTGTCAACTCTACATCTTTGTATCTCATAAAGAAGTGGAGTATATAAACCTAGAGACATATGTAAGCCCATATGTATTCTCTCAAAAGAATATAGAGCTGAAAAGGCATATAACAGTTTCTAGGTGTATTCTCCCAACAAAATGTAATCTATTGAAATTCGTCTGTCAGCTAGGGCATCTGAACGAAAGTCACTACCCCTTGGCCTAAATATTTCCTATGCATATGTGAGATTCATATTCAATGAAGGTATTGATGAAGAAATTGTTGTTAAACCATACCAAGGTCACTAATATTAATTGGATCTTAATCCTTAGATCTTGGTCTTGAAAGCCTTATACTCTAATCTTTGGATTAGGGTCATAAACCTTATATTTCAGTTAAGATTCTGGAACACTCTGATTTTAAAGTTGGGTTTTTATTCCTGGATCATTAACTCTAATAAGTCTTCACAGACTTCAGAAGAAATCTTTGATTCCTAATGGCATATCATTGATCATCAATTATTTTCCCAAATATCAAATCTGGAAATAAATTTGACCTTGGTCAAAATTGCAACTTGTAAATAAGGACTCACATATTATATGACGAGTTTATAAGGTATAATTCTTCATGGAAGTTAAGGGATATCAGGAATTCTAGCACTTGAAAGAATCATAATTTCCCCTCTCAAAAGGAACATTTTAGAGTCTCTTGACTGAGAGTTTCCATCCTTGAAGGTGGAAGGCAATTTTTCTATGAAAAAGATTTTCTTGCAGGTACACTTGGATGTTTGGAGTTCTGAGTGAGTGACACACTGTGAGACTGGGTGATAAAGACTTGAGTGTAGAGTGAAGTGAAACACATTTTGAGATCATTAAACAGATATCACACACTTGAACTGTGATGAAATGGTTACAAATTATAATATATTCACTTGGTTGTGTGGTCCTATCCTTTGCTCTGATACATTTTGAAGGATTACTCAACTAAGGGGGAGAGATTATAAATATTATATAGAAAAATAGTATTTCTTATATTAAGGAGGAGATTTTCCACCTCTACTGTACTAAGGGGGGTGTTCTTCATCTTAGGGGGAGTTTATCGAAAAATGTTTTTCTAATGCTCTATGGGAAGATTTGAATACCGCAGACAAAATTAGGAAGAACTACCTATCTGTAACTTTACTTAAGGGAGAGAAGAATTAGTTATCTGCTGAAGCTGAAGGTCTATAAAAGATATAGAAGGTATAAGATAGTACTATTTACAAGTCCAGATTAGAATGTTGAAAGCTTAGCTAAGATCAATTTTTTTGGAGTTAGTTGAGTTATCCTCCAAATCGTTGCTTTCCGTTATTATTTGACTGTCAGGTAGTCAAATAGGAGGAGATTGTCGAGGAAGATTGAAACTATATGTATAACTCAAAAATGCTAGTTTGGATAACTCAACATAGAACGAGGACTTGCAAATAATCTATGTTCCACTTAAATTGGTACAGAAAGAAGATTTGGTATATACACATATGGTATTGTAGTGAATGAATCATCAACGGAAGTCCGGGTGAAGTTCATTAATATGTTCATGCATCGAAGTAATAAGGTTAAAGATATTTGAAGCAGTTCTTTGAGATAGTGTGAAGAAATCAAGGGTTCAAGTGAAGTTGATTGAAGATTATAGAAGATTTAACAATGCAATCCAAAGATTATAATACGAAGGCCTGTGACACTATACCATAGATGGCCTATAACAACCCTAAAAAAGTGTTGCTATATGACACAAATCCATTGAAATAGGGTTTATGGCAACATATTTTGAAAAATTAGGCGTAACGTTTGGTCTCGTTTCCATAAGGGCTTATGGTAACGAATTTGGGACCATATTGCAACAGAGTAAAGAAGTTGCAAATTCGGGTTATATCAACGTTCTTACATTTATAGCAATGAATATAATAGCATTGCAATACATTAGCCTTCCTATGGCAACATTGTTTTGTAACCTTTTTTTGTGATAATTGTTGCAGTACATGCACTTATGCAACATATTTTAAGTTAATTGCAACATAAGTCGAGTTAATTGCAACATATTTTAGTTACCAATTTGAAGTATATGGCAACCATTTTACCCTATACTGCAACATAAATTTTTTATAAAAAAATTGGACATGACCTTTAGATTTCATTAACGACCACAAAATTTAAATGGTATATCCACTTCACAATCCAACTATTAATCCAGACAAAAGCACTTTAGTACTATTTTAATGTTCCAACATCAACATACAAACCAAGTCTAACAAAAATATAAAAGTGTCAAGCGAAAACAGAAAAGTTAAAATTTACACACGATCTTAAGTTAATTTTACATAGACCAAAATATTCTTAGTTAATCATATTTAAACTTCAAGTCTTGTAGCTTCTTCCTCTCCATATATGGCAGTCTTGTCTCCATTTACATCCCCGTCATTACCTTTTTTCCTGCATCACCCTGGCCAAACATCATAAACAGAATTTGTAAACATCAGTCTAAAGCTATTTGATAGACAAAATTTTAGCTTCAATATGAATAGAGATGAAGAATAAAATGGACATGGTATACGAGTTGTGTATTAGACAATCATATATAGTATGAATTTTATAATTTAACAAGTTAATTGGCAATTAAAGAGGCATCACGTTTACTAATTATGAACTTCAAATAAAAAAACATAAAATATAATTATTAATACCTAACAAAAACTAAAAAGGCACAATAAAACATTCTTTCTCCATAACTATGCGTACACATTCCCTTCCAGACTTGAGGAAAACAACCTATAATTGAGAAAAAAACACAAGTCAAACAATGGAAACAATTAAAGAATACTGTAATGGTTCATATAAAAAAGATGCATGAAATTATAAATTAGAACTAGTGCTATATAATTAAAGATGAAACTAAATACAATCAAAATGCTTTAGTTCTTTTGAAGAAATTTTACTAGTCTGGACCGGAGAGGATTCAGGTGAAACCTTCTTTTTAGACGTAAGAACTAAAGATAAGGCAGCTAGTACGGCTGCTCTTTGTGATCCTCGACCCACTCATATTGATTTTAGACAAGCTTAATGTTTAGGCCCTGGAGAGGAATTAAATGCAAGGTTTAAAGCACTCAAAGATGAAGCTCTTCGAGTTGATCATAAGAAACAAAGCAGTTGGATAATAACAAAGAGAGATAAGCAGCTATTCCGACAATACTCTTGGGAACACAAAGTTTTTATACATATAATTACATCCTAAATGATAAGACATCATCATACATCCTAGAAATATATATATATATATAATGCTAAATAATACTTCACAGAGAATATTTAAGTTTTTATGTTTGTTATAACTAAATGATAAGAATTCATCATACATCCTACAAATTTATGTCTTATCGACATTTTATTTTTGGTTAACCAAATGACTAAGAATCATGCTTAGTTTACGGAGATAGATAGTACATGTTTGTATTATATACATATCAATATTTAGGTTTGGACTCATCTATTTCAGCATCTGGTTGATCCATCATAGAGTTAGGTCCAAAATGATGATGACTTTGATAACATAAGCTTGATCAATTTTAGGATTTATGACAACACAAAACAGATCATCAATTGTTGTTATTTCCTCCGAACAACCTACAGGTAATACATTATTTCAGTCTTTATGATACTTGATACAATTGATAATTATATTTAAAAAAGGATATTTCCTCTTTACATAAACAATTTTAGAAAGAATATCTGTTACCTTTTCTATTACACTGCCTTTGGAAATCAAGGTCTGAGATCCCTTCCTGTTGCAACTTGCACCTATAAACAACAGCAAAATCAAGTACTTAACAAATGGCCATCTAATTAAATTAAAACTGAGAAAAAATTAAGTCATGAGAAATTTGACACAACGGAAAAACAAATCTCTATATACAAAGTTCAAACCTCAAAGCATCTTTGTAAGTGGTCAAGTTTTCCTCTAACAATCCATACACATAAAGGACAATGCAGAAGTTAAAAATAGTTCTTGCATCCTTCTCTTTCAAGTATGCTATAGATGGGTTTGATAAAGATACATATTCATAAGACATTAGGAACCAAGAGATACTATATAGAGAAGACATAAAGAGTTTTACGCCGAAAATTAATAATAAAATACATATGTGCTGTGTGTGTTGAGGGAGGGGATGAAACCATTACAAAGACACTGATCCCCCAGTAAAGAACTTCGTTGGTGTTCAAAAATATATAAAATGGAAAGTAGTTGTGAATATGTTGTGGACTTGATGATTTCATTAACAAAACACCTTAGTAGATTTAACTTAGTAAAAAATGTAGCACTCGACGGATAAAGAATATAGTCCCGACGGATGACTCAATATAATCCCGACGGATGATAATTTGTTATCCATCGAGTGAGTAGCTTGTGTAATAATAAGTCATGAAGCACATTTCTGCAAACACCTTTGTTTAGATTCTATAGTAGTATATAAGTCATGTTGACTTTAATTAGATATGCATAATAGGTTGATTAATTGTACATAAATGATGTCTTGTAATTCTGTATAAATGAAATGAAATCAAGTGCCAAATAGCTACCCGACGGATGATCAACAAAGCTACTCGACGGATGATCAACAAGGCAACCCGACGGATGATCATGTACCCGACGGATAATCAATTTAAACATCTGTTGACAGTGACAACACAGTCACATGCGTCGAGTGTATGCAAAAGGAATGTGGAAGCCTATTCAAATGGGTTTTTGAGAACAAAGAAGCATTTCCATTTCCATGCTATTATGAAGATATTCAAAGATGCAGAAATAGAGTAATGAAGTAACATAGTATTAGACTTGATAGGTTTTGTTTTATTATCTTGTCTTATTACTGTGTAATCTTGGTGATATATAAACCAAGAGTAACAATTAGAACAACAAGAAGACTAAGCAAGTAAATTCTCAGAGAAATAATTGTAAGTTGTATCCTTAGCATTTCTCTGTAAGTTTAGTTGTTCTTATTTGTAAGCAGTTGTGAGCTATTCAAGCTTCACAGAGTTCTCTCGATATATATATATATACATATATATATATAGTGGATACTTTCTAATCCACCAGAAAGTTTTAAAGACTTGTGTTTTTATTACTTTATGTTTTGATTTAAATTTAACTTGTTATTCCGCACTTTGTAAATCAAAACACTATCATATATATATCTGAAGTTAGAACATTTTATATTTCTGAAAAAGGTTCAAGAATTCCATTCAACCCCCCTTCTGTAATTCTTGTTGTATTGTTAGGGACTAACAATTGGTATCAGAGCAAGCTCTTGAAGAACAAAGAGTTTAAAGATCACAGCAAACAGTAAGATAAACAAGAAGGATGTTGGAGTCAAGATTCCTTTTCTGGACAAAGATAATTACTATCACTGGAAGGTAAAGATGCATCTTCATTTACTTTCTCAAGATGAGGCCTATGTAGATTGCATAGAGAGAGGCCCTCATGTACCAATGAGAGCTGCAACTGGAAATGAGCCATCAGTTCCCAAGCCAAGGCATGAATGGTCAGATCCTGATATTGAACAAGTCAGGAAGGACAAGAAGGCCATGAATATTCTGTTTAATGGAGTTGATGGTGACATGTTTGACAACATCATCAATTGCAAAACTGCCAAGGAAGTTTGGGATACTATTCAGATTATCTGTGATGGCCTTGAACAAGTTAGAGAAAACAAGATGCAGCTACTAATTCAGCAATATGAGCATTTCCATTTTGAAGAAGGTGAAATTCTCACTGATATCTTTAGTAGATTTCAAAAGCTACTAAATGCTCTAAAGCTGCATGGAAGAGTCTACCAAACCAAAGATTCCAACCTCAAATTTCTGAGATCCCTACCAAATGAATGGAAACCAATGACAGTCTCCTTGAGAAACTCACAAGAATATAAGGAGTTTACATTAGAGAGGCTGTATGGCATTCTAAAGACTTATGAGCTTGAAATAGAGCAAGATGAAAGAATGGAGAAAGGGAGAAAGAAAGGAGGGTCCATTGCACTGGTTGCTGAGTTAGAGAAAGAGAATGAGATGAAGATAAAAGTTGTTGAGTCTACTTCAAAGGTCTGTGAAAACAATGGCAATGGGCTGGTAGCATAAAATGAAGATTCTTTAAGCCAAGATGACATGGAGGATATTGATGAACATCTAGCATTTCTTTCCAGAAGATTTGCCAAGCTCAAGTTCAAGAAGAACTTTGGAGCAGCTAAGCCAAATAGAAACATGGTGGATAAATCAAAATTCAAATGTTTCAAATGTGGCTTGGCAGGGCACTTTGCCAGTGAGTGTAGAAAGTCAGATTCCAGTAAGAAGAAGTTTGAGCCTGTGGATTATAAACAGAAATATTTTGAGTTGCTCAAACAAAAGGAAAGAGCTTTCATTACACAAGAAAATGACTGGGCAGCAGATGGTGTGGATAAGGATGAGGATGTCAGCTATGTCAATCTAGCCCTAATGGCCAAGTCTGATGAAACAGAGACAAGTTCTTCAAGTAATCAGGTAATCACCACTAACCTTGCACATTTATCTAAAGCTGAGTGTAATGATGCAATAAATGACATGTCTACAGAATTATATCATTTGCGTGTTACTATTAAGTCACTTACTAAGAACATGCTAAAATCAAAGAAAATAATTTGTTTTTAAGTGAGAGGAATAATGTGCTAGAGTCTCAATTTATTGAATTTGAAAAATTGAGAATTGAGTGTAAAATTGCTAGGGATGAATTAACTAAGTCCTTGAACAAAGAAGAGATCTGGAAGAAGCATCTTGAACGAGAACATGAGGTGATTAAGGCATGGAAAACATCTAGAGATGTTCATGCTCAAATCACCAAAGTTGAAGGTATTGAGTCCTTTTGTGATGCAGTCTGGAAGAAGGATAAGGAGAAGCTGGAATTGAATTTGGTTGAAGGAGTGCTAACAGATGTGGACTCGATGGATGATGAGAGTCATCCGTCGAATAATCAAAAGGATTATCCATCGAGTGATATAAACCCTCATCCGTCGGCTGTGAGCAAACCTGTGAGTAAAGACAAACTTGCCAAGTTAAATGAAAAGTATGGATCAGTTTCAAAAAACTTCATTTCAGGAGAATCTAGTCAAGTGAGGAAGGAGAAAAAAGTAAATGTTGGTCATCTGTCTATCAAGCAATTGAATGACAGACTAGAAAAGATTGAGGTTAAAACAGAGGCTAAAAGGAAAAACAATAGAAATGGTAAAGTGGGGATTAACAAACATAACAACTACACACCTGATAAGTATGCTCCAAGAAAAAACTGTGTTAAGTGTGGTAGTGTAAATCATCTATCTGTTAATTGCAAAACTTCCATGCCTACTTCCATATCTGTGCCACCTCCTTTTCCCAACATGAATGCCATGCCTTCTATGCCTACGAATGTTATGTCTGCACAGAATATGAATGCATAATTTGCTAATATGCCATTTACACCTAATCCTTATTATGCTGCATTTAGTATGCCTCAAATGCCATTTAGCATGCCCTACTGGAATAACATGTTTACTAATAGCATGCCATTTCCTGTTAATCAAAATGTGCATGATAATTCTGTTGCAATGAATGGTTTTAAAGGTCCAACTCAAATGACTAAGGATGAATCTGATATCCCCAAGTCAAATGAGATCAAACCTAAGAAACAAAAAAAGAAAGCTAATAAGGCAGGACCCAAGGAAACTTGGGTACCAAAATCAACTTGATTTGATTTTAATGTGTGTAGGGAAACAGAAAGAATCTGTGGTACTTGGATAGTGGTTGTTCAAGACACATGACTGGTGATTCTACCCTGCTTACAGAGTTCAAGGAGAGAGCTGGCCCAAATATTACTTTTGGAGATGACAGCAAGGGTTATACTGTGGGATATGGCTTGATTTTAAAAGACAATGTCATCATTGAGGAGGTTGCCTTAGTGTATGGTCTCAAGCAGAATTTGTTGAGCATCAGCCAGCTATGTGACAAAGGCAATTCAGTAACCTTCAACTCAGAAGCCTGTGTTGTGACAAATAAGAGGAGAAACAAAGTGGTTCTCATTGGAGTGAGAAAAGGAAATGTGTACTTAGCTAACTTTAACTCATAAAATGCAGAATCAGTTACCTGTCTTCTCAGTAAAGCAAGTCAAGATGAAAGTTGGCTATGGCACAAGAAGCTATCCTATCTAAACTTCAAGACCATGAATGAACTTGTAAAGAAAGAACTGGTTAAAGGTATTCCTCAAGTGGAGTTTTCTAAGGATGGACTGTGTAATATCCCATATTTTCATATATTATTATTATTATTATTATTTGGAATTGTTTATGTGATTTTTATGTGAACTTTAGTGAATTATCTGGTAATTGGAGTGATGTTTTGGATGTTATATGTGATATTCTTTGAGTATACTAATTTTTATATGTCTAGAATAAAATATAGATAATTATGGTATTTTTTCTGGTAATTTTTGGATCTTTATGTGATTTTATAATGATTTATAGATTTAATAATTATTTTCCGAATAATTATAAAAACTATTTTACAAAGCCATGAATCGTCCAACTTCAACTATTTTTGCGTTTTTACAACCCGACACTCTTCCGAAAACTCCTTCCTAACCTAATCTGGTAATTCCAGACATTTTCCGTGTTTTAACTCTTTCGATCCGGATTACGGTTTGACCCGTACGCGTCCCGGCGTAAAAATTTTGATACGACAATCGTTTTGATAAATCAACAAAACTCGTATTATCGAAAGATGAGATATTATTACATTATTTTCATATAAAGTGTTTTATAAGATGTTCGGTTTTGATAATTATCCAAATCTGATATTAAATTGAATCATTTTATTAGTTACTTAGCGGCTAAGTAACCTATTTTCGGATCCGATATGATCCAACGGGATACTCCTTACGTGTTTAAAATGTATTTATATGGGATATTCTGTTAATTTACAAAGTGTTTCTGTTTTTCAAAAATTATTGGATCGGGACCCACCGGTACGATAAAGCCCACAAAATTCATATTTTAATTTCTATAATTAAAAGATCTCTCAGATATTCACTATTTCCGCATTTTTGGAATATTCGTAATTATTGGGGAATTTTGGTATATATTGTAAATCTATTTAAAAACAATATTTTCAAAACTATTTCCCGTAAATTATTGTTTTTGGGCTATCTGTTTTAAATTACGAGATACAAATAACGATTTGTGATTTATCAGGTATAATTTATGGTAAGTATAAATAGCTGAAATATGTTTTGTTTTATTTTTTTTAAAAAAACAAAAATATATCTGATAATATAAAAATTTCCTCATTTATCTATTTAGAGTTCTTGAATCCCGATTCAATCATTCAACTCTTCCAGGAGTTTTATCCACCCGTTTTGGATGATCTTGATATCAAATCGAAGCCCGTAAATAGCTCGTTAATTTGATGCCAACCACTCGAACTAAGGTTCGGTACTTATCAAGAACAACTTCGTCATTTTTGTTCCGATTTGAGCCATGTTTTTCAGTTAACTTTCTGATGATTTTGATGTTATATAATCATTCTTGACGTTGTTTAGAGTGAATTAATGTATAAAACATATGAATCGATTATGTGAAGTGCTGAATCGAGTTTTTGGTTTTTACTCTTTTTATTTTTTTAATTTCTCCGAATGATATGTGTTGTTATGATCGTTTTGATTCTAGTATTAGATTCTCAGTGATCCCAGCTTCATTTTCACATATTATGTGTTAATTTTGGTTGAGTATTGACTGAAATTGGATCTTGCCGGATTTTTGTTGTTGTTGTCGGCTTTAATGGTTTTTTCCGGCCTGAGACAACGATCCAGGGATCGTTTTGCTTCCCTGTTGTTCAGTCTGAGTTGATGGTGTTAGTGGGATCGAAAAACTGTTGAAAGCTAGATGAAATAAGGTTGTTTTGGGCAAGATCGAGGCTTGCCGGAATCTCGGGTTCTCGCCAGATTCTGCAGATTTCCCGGCTAGTTCCTGGGTTCTTGACGACCCGTTTCGTGACCCACTCGACCCGTTTCCTGATCTGAAATACCCGGTTTTAATCTGAAATTTCCCAATTCCTCAATCAAAATGTTGTTTCTGCATTTTCTGATTTAAAAATAATTCAAAATTCAACTTTTAGTTTTTTTAAAAAAAATAATTACTTTCTCTTATTCTAAAAATCATTTTTAATTCCAATTTTAATTTAGTTAATTATTTTAATTATTAACTAAATTGTTTTAATTTCGAATGTTTATTTTCTATTATTATTTTTTAAAATATCCAATTTGATTTAATTATTTATAGTTTATTTTAGTTAATTATTTATTGATTTAATTAATTGATTAAATTATTTAATCAATTAATTCTATTTATAAATAGTTAAATAAAGTATAATTATTTATAATTAATTCAAATAATTACTAAAACTTATTTTGATCTTTTAAAAATATTTATAGAGTGTTGAATATTCAACTAATACTATTATTAATTGAATTATTCGTATTTTATTCGTAGATAATAGACCGTTCAACCGTTTAATATGAAACGAACGCGTATAGACTCAGAAAAATATTCCGTTTTCATTAAAAATACTTTCGAGGCCCAAACTCTTTTTTTTCAAAAGGTCGCTTGTTTTGCAAGTCAGTTCTGAGTCGTTTATTTATCTAAAAATCATATTTTTGACTCGATTTCAATTTTAAACGTACTGAGTCGAACCTTTTGATGAACTGAGTCATATGTGATATAAATTATGTGATATGTGAGTTACGTGTTTAAGTGCTATGTGAATTATGTGCGTACGTGAGACAAGAGTCTCGTATTTGACTGTCTTCTTTATGGGTAGACAATAGGGTTTTGACGCGCAGCTCGTCGAGTATTTATCGTTTAGACGATTAAAGTACTATGTTTTAATTATAGATGTGGATCATTCGAGACAATCAGAACCAGACGTTGGATAAAGAGTGAAATGGAATGGTTTTGGATATCAGGCTTCTAGCAATCGAAGGAGCAACATATCAGGAAAGTGTTGAAAAGAAAGATGGTGATGTTTTGAGACAGAATGTCAGAATAGATGTGTCTTTGCGAGTGTGACTAACCTCTAAATCTCAAAGGCAAGTATCTCTATCATCACTTATTGTTCAAGTGATATTTATTTTAAATCTTCTTATGCAAGTATTGATTTCCCTATTCTAAGTTCGGAATAGATAAATGTTTTACATATCGCTGAATTAAATGATTCTATTTATGCAAGTACTCTCCTGATATTCTATGTTCAGAATAGCTAAGTGATTTTACTTATCAAATTACTGGATTTATAAATATTTTGGATTTTGAGAAAGATGACATTGTTTTGGTTTTCTGCCCAAGTAAATGGGGGAATAAAAGTTTATAAGGGTGTCGAGTATTATGACCCTTTTCAGTAAAATGTTTTAAGATTGGATGGTTGTGTAAGAGGCTGTGGCGGCGGTCCATCGGAGATTTAGGTATTATACAGGATATAATACCTTTAGGCCGATATGTGCCTTGGGTGCCCCATTTGTTTAGTTGGATATGCTTTGGCATACCGGTGTTGCTCCGCGGCTGATCACCGGTGGCATCACACTGTCGTTCGAGGATTCCAATCTAAATTATTATATTGCTTTTGATAATCTTATAAAGAAATGATTTATCAACTGTTTCTGTTTTCGGATAAAAGATGAAATGTAGTTTTGATTCAGTTTCTGATTTTGTGGATACTTAGTTTGTTGTTAAATATCAAAGGTGGTATTAGTACAGATTATTGGTGTTCACTTCAGTATAGGATGTTGTGAGCATCAAAGTTTGTTGTGATATCTAATTTGATATGAAGGGTTTTTAGCACATAAATGAAACGAAAACGTAAATTTAAATCTTAAAAAAAAACGAAACCCTCCGCAGGATCCATACGAAAAATAATATTTAATTCGTAGTTCAGTATGTTTACCTTAAGAAGCTTTACGTTAATGGAAAGATGGAGGTCTTTAATAACGATCCAAGAACGATGAACGGAAATCCCTAGCAGCTGCTCCTCAAGTGTGAAGCACTCTACCGGTATCCACCAAGAGTACAATGTGATGGAGGAGGAAGAGGTTGAGAGAATTAGTTGCCTCCCTCTTGTTCAACTTTAGAATTAGGGTTAATTGTTTTGGTTGAGGCAAATAGGGTTTATAATAGTATATTTATAGGCAAATTTTTCAGCTGAAAATTTTCCATAAAATATTATTATTATTATTAACCCTTTAATTGATTATTCTTATTAACCAATTAACTAATAATTAAAACACCTTTTAATCATTAATCCCTTTTCTAAACACTTTAGAGAAATAATTCTCTCACTTGATTTAATTTCCAAAATTAAATTCTTAATTAATAATATTAAGAATTAATTAAATCTCATTTAATCAATTATTAAATCTGCTAGTTAATTATTTATTTCACAAATAAATAATTACCAGCCATTATTAATTAATTCCTCCTCCATTAAATCATTCTCTTTTATGGTGTGACCCTGTAGGTTCAATATTAAGCCGGTAGTAGAAATAAATGATAATAAAACTATTTTACCATTAT
Organism: Apium graveolens; assembly: GCF_009905375.1. NCBI lineage: Eukaryota > Viridiplantae > Streptophyta > Magnoliopsida > Apiales > Apiaceae > Apium > Apium graveolens. Next base: position 159,574,160 of record NC_133648.1, on the reverse strand, counting down.
TTATATAAATTCTCTAATTCATTAAATATGATTAATTAATAAATTAATCATATTTATTCTACATCGTGAGGGATATTTCTCAACATATCGCGACTATCCAGATAATACGAATTCATTGCTTAGAATACCAAGAACCTATTCAGTGAGTAGTTACCGTACAATCAATTCCTTCTACCCTGCAATGTCACGATTAAATACAAGGCATGGAACTTGTGTCAAGCCTATCTTATTTAATCATTTGTTTTCCCAATCACTATGTTGAGTTCTATTTCATGTAAATTAGAAACTCCTTTCTAATTTCATTCACTCTGGCCAGAGATTCCTGAACTAGTATAAGTGGATCAGCATTGAACATTATCTTCCTTCACTAGAAGGGGTAGATCCTTTATTGATCATACACTATCTTCGTGTACAAATTCCTATACCCATTTAGAGCCCTTATAATTGTCCCTGGAGACTAAGAACTAAACCAAAGCATAGTTCAGTGTACACAAGATAACTATGATGACCTCAAGTCTAAGGATACTTGTACAACTATCACTATGTAAACAACTGCTAACACGTGAGTGAACTCCATCAGTTGTTCAGCTGTGTGAGTCATGTTCAGTGAACTTATTCTATAATAAGCACCTACATACTAGCTATAGTGTCATCACACAAATGTCTATGAGAACAGACATCCTTCATAATGAAGCAAGCATAGTATGTACCAATCTTTGCGGATTACTAATTACCAGTTAGTAATCCTACAACCAGGAAATATTTAAGTTTAGAGTTATCATCTTTTAGGTCTCATTATTATGATCTCATCATAATCCATAAAAAGCTTTACTCTAAACTATGGTATATCTTATTTAAACATTTAAATAGATAAAGCCCACAATAAAACCAAAACAAGTCTTTTATTAATATCAATGAAATCAAAACAGATTACATAAAAGTTATTCCTAAATCATCATACATGATTGGACTTAGGACACATCTCTTTCAATCTCCCACTTGTACTAAAGCCAATCACTCTGGTATCTAATACCCATCTTGTTTTTATGACGATCAAAGTGACTTTGAGAAAGTGGCTTTGTGAGTGGGTCTGCTACGTTGTTATGTGTGTCAACTCTCTTGACGTCTCCTCTTTCAATACAATACAAGAAATGTTACCGCGCTCCCACTAACCCTTTTGTAGACACATGGTTCATCTATGTTTTTGATAAAACCAAACTCTTTGATTGTCTCATCAAAATGGATGTTCAATCTATGAGAAGCTTACTTTAAACCATATATGGTTCGCAGCAGCTTACACACTAGGTGTTCATTTCCCTTGGAAAGAAAACCCTCTGGCTGTGTCATATACACTTCCTCTTCAAGTTTCCCATTGAGGAAGGCCGTTTTCACGTCCATTTGCCAGATCTCATAGTCGTAGTAAACAGAAATCGCAAGCAAAATTCGAATTTATTTTAACAGGGCTACAGGCAAAAAAGTTTCATCAAAATCAATCCCTTGCCTTTGTCTGAATCCTTTTTCCACGAGCCTGGCCTTATAGGTCTCCACCTGCCCATCTGCTCCAATCTTTCTTTTGTATACCCACTTGCACCCAATAGGCTTAACACCTTCAGGCGCCTCAACCAGAGTCCATACTTGGTTGGTATACATAAATTCCATTTCGGATTTCATGGCACTATGCCATTTCTCTGAGTCAACACTATTCATAGCCTCATTATAGGTCACAGGGTCATCATCATCAATGATTGACAACTCATTGTCATTCTCAATGACAAGGCCATAATACCTCTCAGGTTGGTGAGACACTCTCCCTGACCTACGAATGGGCTGGTCCACAGAAGGTTGTTCAGTCTGAACAGGTGTTTCTACTTGATCCGTAGTAGTTTGTGCTTCTTGAACTTCATCAAGTTCAATTTTGCTCCCACTGTTTCCTTCAAGGATAAACTGCTTTTCCAAGAAGGTAGCATGTCTAGAGACAAACACCCGATGATCGGTGTAAAAGTAATACCCTAAAGTCTCTTTAGGATATCCCACAAAATTACATTTTACAGATCGAGATTCCAGCTTATCTGGGTCAACTTTCTTGACATAAGCTGGACATCCCCAAATCTTAACGTGTTTAAGACTCGGTTTCCTTTCTTTCCATATCTCATATGGAGTTTGAGGAACAGATTTGGAAGGCACCTTATTCAGTAAATATGCTGAGGTTTCATGCATAACCCCACAGGAATACTGGAAAATTCGCATAGCTCATCATGGACCGAACCATGTCTAACAAAGTTCGATTTCTCCTTTCAGATACCCCATTCAACTGTGGAGTATATGGAGGAGTCCACTGGGAGACTATACCATTTTCTTTGAGATAAGCTAGAAACTCTCCATTCAAGTATTCACCACCTCGATCTGATCGAAGAGTTATAATACTATGTTTGGTTTTTTTCTCCACTTCATACTTATATTCTTTGAACTTTTCAAAGGCTTTAGACTTGCGTTTCATCAAATACACATATCTAAATCTAGATCGATCATCTATGAAAGCAATGAAGTATGAAAATCCACCCATGGCTTGCGTAGACATTGGTCCACATCCATCTGTGTGTACCAATCCTAACAAATCTGCAGCCCTCTCTCCATGTCCACTAAATGGAGATTTGGTCATTTTACCCAATAGACAAAACTCGCATGTAGGATATGATTCAAAATAAAAGGGGTCAAGTAACCCTTCCTTATGTAATATCCGCAGTCTATTTTCACTAATATGACCAAGTCCGCAGTACCACAAGAAAGTGAGATTTTCATCATCCCTTTTTCTTTTATTAGTATGTTCAATTTGTAGTAAATTATGCTCTACGTCACATACATACAGACCATTGTTTAAAATACCACTTCCATAAAGAATGTTATCTCTAAGAATTGAACATTTATTATTCTGAATAACAAACGAAAATCCATCCAAGTCTAACGTGGAATAGAAATAATATTCCTCACAATCGAGGGAACAAAATAACAATTATTTAGAACAATAGTCTTGCCCGTAGGCATATGTAAATGAAATGATCTTACAGCTTCAGCAGCAACTCTTGCTCCATTTCCCATCCGTAGAATCACCTCCTCTTCTTCAAGAGTCCTACTTCTCCTTAGTCCCTGCAACGAATTGCAAATATGAGAACTACAGGCGGTATCTAATAATGAAGTAGAAATTTGACTTAGTGACATATTAACTTCGATCATGAACATACCTGAATCTGAAGCGGTAGTCTCACTACCCTTCTTCTTCTTCAATTTTGCAAGGTAAACCTTGCAGTTCCTCTTCCAGTGCCCCACCTTATTACAGTGAAAGTAAACAGCTTTGCTCTTGGGGTCTTCAGCTTTTGGTGGAACCGGCTTTTTCTCACCTACTTTCTTCTTCTTGGAAGGGTTCTTCTTCCTTTTCTTAGGATTGGAACCTTCACCAATTAGAAGAACAGAACTCTTCTTAGGGGGAAAATTCGATTCCGCAGTCTTCAACATGTTGTGGAGTTCAGGCAGGATGACATCCAGCTTATTCATGTAAAAGTTCACAACAAACTGCGAGAACGAACTCGGAAGTGATTGCAAGACCAATTCTTGGCTCAGCTCCCCATCCATGGCAAAACCAAGTTGTCCAAGACGTTCAATCAAATTGATTATCTTAAGTACATGGTCATTCACAGATGATCCCTCAGACATCCTACAACCGAACAGTTCCTTCGATATCTCATATCGGGCTGTCCTTCCTGCCACATCATACAACTCTTGTAGATGCATAAGGATAGTGTGAGCATCCATATGCTCATGTTGCTTCTGTAGCTCAATGTTCATGGAAGCTAGCATGATGCATTGAGCAATATTTGCATCATCTATCCACTTACGATACACAATATATTCATCATTATGTGCATCGCTAGCAGGTTCAGTAGGCTTAGGTGAGTCAAACACATATTCCAGCTTCTCAACCCTGAGTCAAGTTTCGAAGCCAGTCAACAAAATTAGGACCAGTCAACTTGTGAGCATCTAGTATACTCCAGAGTGATAGTGCAGAAGACATAATGAATATAGTAAATCTGTAAATGATGAATACATAACAACACTTAGCAAATATTCAATTTCATTTCAAGACACTATATGAATCGGGTCTTTATTCATAAGTGGCTCCCACTAGTTTATCTAATTTATACAACCCCTAAGTGAAAATTAAGCATTCATAATGCTAGTGGGAATATGGATCCTACATTCCATCACACAACCTCGGCTGTAGCACGAAACGTCATGTGATGTTCAATAGGCAGACAACTCTTATCAATTACATCTTATGTTATTCCCTAATAAAACTTTAGCCTCTTAAATAATTGAGTCACGGATGTAGCACGACAAACTCAATATTCTAAGTCAAGTCTAACCCAATATTTCGTACAATTGAATTAGTCTCCAACGGCCCACGGCTGTAGCACGTAACGACCTTTAGATTCTAATTCAATGTACACATCTCTATGTAATAGACAAGTATTTCTTATTTCGAAATCAAAGCCCTCGGCTGTAGCATGAAACGACAATGATTTAAAAATAAGAACCACTTTCTACCATATTGGAAGGCTATGACTGACACAAGCCCGTTGTGTCATTGGCCAATTACTACTTGATATTATTTAATTTTAGAGAGATTATATTATGTTACAATCATAATCATATTATAAAGAGATTCTTCCTTTTAAATTAAATATTTTAAATCAATAATCGATAATCAGATGATTTCCAGATCGGGGGGAGCATTGTCAAGAGGCGTCACTTAATACCCCTTTCTTACAGATAGAAATCTGCTTTTGACAGAATCATCCTTTCTCTCAATATTGAAAATTCATATTTAATTACGTATTTCATAAACACAAGAATCTCATGATTGTATTCATAATATTATTGTTAAGGCAAGAAACGATTCCTATTCTAGATTTTCTAGAGCACGCCTTATATTGATTTAAGTTCACATAAATCTATCATCGCATGGTAAACATAGGCATATATCTCATATATAAAATTAAATAAACAAGTAAATGTAAAGTGCAATAAAGTAAATGTGTTTGGTTATGGCCTCATCCTATGTGATCTTTATCAAGCTAATGATAAAGATCAAGGTCAATCTAATATGGTGATGGAAATAAATACAACTACTTATTACATAAGTGTTTAGACTTCTTGTATGCCTCGTCTTCTTCTTTGTATCACCACCATTGGATAACCTTCTTGAGTCTTCAATTACATTACATGATTGAAAGTAAAACTAATCTAATGAACTTACAAGAATAACTCGAGTTACATTCGAGATTTATGATTACAAAGATTGACGACATGCAAGTCGTATTTAAAACCAAAACCATTACACTAAGGTCGAAAGGCCATAACCATCCACCATGCTCATACAACACATAAAAGCATGTTAAAACACATAATCTGATCTTAACATATCATATTATCCATGATCTAATCATAAAAAAAATGACAAAAATCAGAAAAATCAGAATCAAATCAGAAAAACAAGAATCACTGTTTACGGGTAGTAAACGATGTCAAAAGCCATACAGACGAGTCGTTGATAGCTATAGCTATCAGTTTTGTTCAGACGCTCGTTTACCTATGGAATAGGGTATTTGTTTGCATAAACCGGACACCAGACCCAGATTTCAGCAAATCTGCAGTAGCCAATTCAGAATCCATATCTAATATGATTCTCATATGTAGAACAAATATAAATCATGTATATATCAGTATATATACAGATTACATAATCATCTTATGATTATACAACTCACATGAATATCATATATTCAAAACCATACATATATAAGCATATTATTTCAACATCAAATCATGGCGAATCACGTACATTCTCATATATCGAAAACAGTTAAACACATAAACGAATTAAAAACTTTTCGCAAGTAGCTCTGATACCATTGAAGGGTTTTTAATATATAAACGAAATGAAAACGTAAATTTAAATCTTAAAAAAACCGAAACCCTCCGCAGGATCCATGCGAAAAATAATATTTAATTCGTAGTTCAGTATGTTTACCTTAAAAAGCTTTACATTAATGGAAAGATGGAGGTCTTTAATAACGATCCAAGAACGATGAACGGAAATCCCTAGCAGCTACTCCTCAAGTGTGAATCACTCTACCGGTATCCACCAAGAGTACAATGTGATGTAGGAGGAAGAGGTTGAGAGAATTAGTTTCCTCCCTCTTGTTCAACTTTAGAATTAGGGTTAATTGTTTTGGTTGAGGCAAATAGGGTTTATAATAGTATATTTATAGGCAAAATTTTCAGCTAAAAATTTTCCATAAAATATTATTATTATTAACCCTTTAATTGATTATTCTTATTAACCAATTAACTAATAATTAAAACACCTTTTAATCATTAATCCCTTTTCTAAACACTTTAGAAAAATAAACTCTCACTTGATTTAATTTCCAAAATTAAATTCTTAATTAATAATATTAAGAATTAATTAAATCTCATTTAATCAATTATTAAATCTTTAAATTAATTATTTATTTCACAAATAAATAATTACCAGCCATTATTAATTAATTCCTCCACCATTAAATCATTCTCTTTTATGGTGTGACCCTGTAGGTTCAATATTAAGCCGGTAGTAGAAATAAATAATAATAAAACTATTTTATCATTATTTATATAAATTCTCTAATTCATTAAATATGATTAATTAATAAATTAATCATATTTATTCTATATCGTGAGGGATATTTCTCAGCATATCGCGACTATCCGGATAATACGAATTCACTGCTTAGAATACTAAGAACCTATTCAGTGAGTAGTTACCGTACAATCAATTCCTTCTACCCTGCAATGTCACGATTAAATACAAGGTATGGAACTTGTGTCAAGCCTATCTTATTTAATCATTTGCTTTCCCAATCACTATGCTTAGTTCTATTTAATGTAAATTAGATTCCTGAACTAGCATAAGTGGATCAGCATTGAACATTCTCTTCCTTCACTTGAAGGGGTAGATCCTTTATTGATCATACACTATCTTCGTGTACAAATTCCTATACCCAGTAGAGCCCTTATAATTGTCCCTGGAGACTAAGAACTAAACTAAAGCATAGTTCAGTGTACACAAGATGACTATGATGACCTCAAGTCTAAGGATACTTGTACAACTATCACTAGGTGAACAACTGCTGACACGTGAGTGAACTCCATCAGTTGTTCAGCTGTGTGAGTCATGTTCAGTGAACTTATTCTATAATAAGCACCTACATACTAGCTATAGTGTCACCACACAAATGTCTGTGAGAACAGATATCCTTCATAATGAAGCAAGCATAGTATGTACCGATCTTTGCGGATTACTAATTACCAGTTAGTAATCCTACGACCAGGAAATATTTAAGTTTAGAGTTATCATCTTTTAGGTCTCATTATTATGATCTCATCATAATCCATAAAAAGCTTTACTCTAAACTATGGTATATCTTATTTAAACACTTAAATAGATAAAGCCCGCAATAAAACCAAAACAAGTCTTTTATTAATATCAATGAAATCAAAACAGATTACATAAAAGTTATTCCTAAATCATCATACATGATTGGACTTAGGACACATCTCTTTCATGATATGACAAGAAAATGAGTATTAATATCAAGAGTTCAATTTTTAATAAAGTTTACAATTTAATCCATAATCATTGCTTCTTGTTATTGTTGTTTACGATATTTCCGTAAACACTGTTTTACGAGTTTTAGCCTCATCAAAATTCAAAGTATTGCTTAAGCATTTCGCTCCAAAATATCAAAAAGAGTTTTGAATACAGTGAGAAACAATTATCCGATTCTTTAATAAAATTTATGTTTCAACAATTATGATTTTAAATGTTCTGCTCTAATGCAGATGTCGATTTATTATCAAAACGACCATATATATATTATAATGAACTTGCTGAGCATTTCTTTCACTAATACTTTCCTTTTTTCAAATTTAACCTCTAGTGAGGATTAACTTGCGCTGTTTAGCCGCGTAATTCGAGGAAGCAAAGAAGCAGCTTTTGAAAGGTGGTTGGCCCAGGGTTTGCGGACTAGTGTAAGTTTTATTGTATAAAATTGTTTATATTATATTATATTTGTGTTATTTTATAGTTGGGCCTAGTATACTTCTTTTCGAAGTTATACTAGCGGGTTAGTTTTGAATTAGAGTTGTTGAAAAGAGTTTTAAAAGAAAGTGAAAAATTTATTGGTGGAATTTGGAATTCTTGTTTCTAGAACTGTAACCTTAAAAGATCTTGAATTAGTTTGGGGTCATAAATGATAAATATCTTTCACTGGAATTTGTATTTTGATTTAACAGGTTGATTTGGATTGAGGTTTCATAGTGACGTCCAAATCCTTTGACCCTAGATTTGGGGGCGTTACATGTTGGTATCAGAGCTGAGGTTATAGTAAACTAGAAACGAGAGTGTGTAGGAGTGTGTATAGCTATGTGAGGACAATTGAGCTGATATCGAGTTCCTGTTGGACTATTGGATATAGTACCAACGAGTAGGTTAAGATAGACGCATTCATTTGAGTTGGTTGTGCTCAACTGGATGGAACTCCTAGCAGTTGCAAACGTCTATTATCGAATCTTCCGAGACTACGATTCGATGATGATTGAGATTATCGATATCCTTGGAATGTGAAAAAGTATCTAGAAGTGGGTGATGATTCAACAGAAGAGTTCAAATTGAAGGTAAATATTAATACTTTGGAAATACCTTATCTTTCTATAACTTCTTTTGATCTCTCTCAAATAAAAGGTATCTGTTAGAGGATATATTCCCTAACACTCTTTCAATCATTTTGTGCCAGAATTTTGTTCTCTGAATTTCATTTTCTCCAGAAATATCAACTTTGAAATCTTTTCTGTTTTATTCATTTGATTTTGGATTCCTTTAATGTTTCTTTACTCTGACTGAGATGAACAACCCTAGCTATAGGGGACACAAGGTATACCTATCTGTATGATAGGAGTTGGATGGGACGCCATCATTTGTGTGTGTTGTGACTACAAGAAGGTTAACAACCTTTAGTAGTGTCTTAATTTGGACACGCAATACCAAGTTCATTTGATCGTATTGATCTCTCAGATATTCTTTTATTTCAACAATACTTTTTCTCAAATTGAGATTTTTTTCCCGTTATGGTATCAAATTCTTTTCTTTTTGAAATTCCATGATTTTATCATCCCAAACATTCGAAGATATGCCAATCAAGTTAAGCTGAGTAACCTGGTCAAGTCAAAGTAAGGCGATGTGATGGAATTACCAAGGACGACAGTGGAGTGCAATGCGATTAAAATATCAGTGGCGTATAACAAAGTCAATTTGTTTCTTTATTTCTGTCTCTATCTCTCTTTCTTTTTCTTTCTCTCTATTCTTTTTTCTCTCAATCAGTAAAAGTAATTCTATTGAGGAATTGGTCAAAGGATGTGGATGGAACAATGGTGCATAGTGAAGCGCTTGTAAAAGTTTTATTATACAAGGAATTCAGGTTCATCTGAATTTTTTTTGAGAAAAGTTACATATGCAAGGTTGGAAAGTTGGCCAGAAAACCTTTAGTGCTTTCTTCTTCTGATTCCGAGGACGGAATCCTTATAAGTGGGGTAGATTGTAATATCCCATATTTTCATATATTATTATTATTATTATTATTTGGAATTGTTTATGTGATTTTTATGTGAACTTTAGTGAATTATCCGGTAATTGGAGTGATGTTTTGGATGTTTATATGTGATATTCTTGAGTATACTAATTTTTATATGTCTAGAATAAAATATAGATAATTATGGTATTTTTTTCTGATAATTTTTGGATCGTTATATGATTTTATAATGATTTATAGATTTAATAATTATTTTCTGAATAATTATAAAAACTATTTTATAAAGTCGGGAATCGTCCAACTTCAACTGTTTTTGCATTTTAACAACCCAAAATTCTTCCGAAAACTCAATCCTAACCTAATCTGGTAATTCCAGACATTTTCCGTGTTTTAACTCTTTCGATCCGGATTACGGTTTGACCCGTACGCATCCCGGCGTAAAAATTTTGATACGACAATCGTTTTGATAAATCAACAAAACCCGTATTATCGAAAGACGGGATATTATTACATTATTTTCGTCTAAAGTGTTTATAAGAAGTCCGGTTTTGATAATTATCCAAATCTACTATTAAATTGAATCGTTTTATTAGTTCTTAGCGGCTAAGTAACCTATTTTCGGATCCGATATGATCCCACGGGATACTCCTTACATGTTTAAAATGTATTTATATGGGATATTCTGTTAATTTACAAAGTATTTCTGTTTTTCAAAAATTATCGGATCGGGACCCACCGGGACGATAAAGCCCACAAAATTCATATTTTAATTTCTATAATTAAAAGATCTCTCCGATATTCACTGTTTCTGCATTTTTGGAATATTCGTAATTATTGGAAAATTTTGGTATATATTGTATATCTATTTAAAAACAATATTTTCAAAACTATTCCCCGTAAATTATTGTTTTAGGGCTATCTGTTTTAAATTACGAGATACAAATAACGATTTATGATTTATCGGGTATAATTTATGGTAAGTATAATTAGCTGAAATATGTTTTATTTTTTTAAAGAAAACAAAAATATATCTGATAATATCAAAATTTCCTCATTTATCTATTTAGAGTTCTTGAATCCCGATTCAATCATTCAACGCTTCCAGGAGTTTTATCCACCCGTTTTGGACAATCTTGATCTCAAATCGAAGCCCGTAAATAGCTCGTTAATTTGATGCTAACCACTCGAACTAAGGTTCGGTATTTATCAAGAACGACTTCGTCATTTTTGTTCCAATTTGAGCCCTGTTTTTCAGTTAACTTTATGATGATTTTGATATTATATAATCATTCTTGACGTTGTTTAGAGTGAATTAATGTATAAAATCATACGAATCGATTATGTGAAGTGCTGAATCGAGTTTTTGGTTTTTAATCTTTTTATTTTTTTAATTTCTCCGATTGATATGTGTTGTTATGATCGTTTTGATCCTAATATTAGATTCTCAGTGATCCCAGCTTCATTTCCGCATATTATGTGTTAATTTTGGTTGAGTATTGACTGAAATTGGATCTCGCCGGATTTTTGTTGTTGTCGCCGGCTTTAATGGTTGTTGTCGGCCGGAGACAACGATCCAGGGATCGTTTTGCTTCCCTGTTGTTCAGTCTGAGTTGATGGTGTTAGTGGGATCGAAAAACTGTTGAAAGCTAGATGAAACGAGGTTGTTTTGGGCAAGATCGGGGCTTGCCGGAATCTCTGGTTTTCGCTGGATTCTGCAGATTTCCCGGCGAGTTCCTGGGTTCTCGACGACCCGTTTCTTGACCCACTCGACCCGCTTCCTGATCTGAAATACTCGGTTTTAATCTGAAATTTCTCAATTCCTCAATCAAAATGCTGTTTCTGCATTTTCTGTTTTAAAAATAATTCAAAATTCAATTTTTAGTTTTTTTTCAAAAAAAATTACTTTCTTTTATTCTAGAAATCATTTTTAATTCAAATTTTAATTTCATTAATTATTTTAATGATTAACTAAATTGTTTTAATTTCGAATTTTTATTTTGTATTATTATTTCTTTAAAAATCCAATTTGATTTAATTATTTATAGTTTATTTTAGATAATTATTTATGGATTTAATTAATTGATTAAATTATTTAATCAATTAATTTTATTTATAAATAGTTAAATGAAGTATAATTATTTATAATTAATTCAAATAATTCCTAAAACTTATTTTGAGCTTTTAAAAATATTTATAGAATATTGAATATTTAATTAATAATATTATTAATTAAATTATTCATATTTTATTCGTACAAAATAGACTGTTCATCCGTTTAATATGAAACGAACGCGTATAGACTCGGAAAAATATTCCGCTTTCACTAAAAATACTTTCGAGACCCAAAATCTTTTGTTTCGAAAGGTCGCTTATTTTGCAAGTCAGTTCTGAGTCGCTTATTTATCTAAAAATCATATTTTTGACCAGATTTCAGTTTTAAATGTACTGAGTCGAACCTTTTGGTGAACCGAGTCATATGTGATATAAATTATGTGATATCTGAGTTATGTGTTTACGTGCTATGTGAATTATGTGCGTACGTGAGTCAAGAGTCTCGTATTTGACTGTCTTCTTTATGTGTGGGCTATCGTATGGGTAGACTGTTAGGTCACACTTTCACTGTAGAGGGGGTGAATACAGTGTTTATTACAATCAAATCAAACTTCAAGAACTTATGTAACAGAAAACAAACTTTATTTAATCAATAAACTCTGTTACAATCTGGAACTGTTATCTCTCAGTGATGAACAAAATATCACGAGAGCTGCTAGGGTTATAGTAAATAATATTCTCGATAATGATAACACTTTTAGTGTAAACCCTATGTCTGTGTTTATATACTACACAGTTATAAGATAATCGCTAATTGATATAGAATATAATTCTGCTTCCTAAAATATATCAATCAGATATCTTCTATTCCAAGTATTCCATTCTTCACGGAATTCCTTCTTCATGCATATCTCTTCTTATGTTTATCTTGATCTTCTTAACTTTAATCAGCTACTGTCCTTATCTGATCGTCCTTCAGCACTTAAGTTCTGATATCTATCTCCTGATAACATAAGTACTGATATCCCTTAAGTTCTGACTTCCAGTATAAGTACTGATCAGTTAAGTACTGATTTGTTCTGTTCAAATAAGATCTGAACATAAAACATATTAGCCATGACATTATCAAATATATCTAACAATCTCCCCCAACTTGTAAATTAGCAAAATATACAAGTTTAACAGATATTTGATGATGTCAAAAACATTAAGTACAAATGCATGAGAAATAGACAAGATAACTACAACTTACAGTCCTTAAAGTTTTTACCAATTCAACTTCTGATAACAACTTCAATCTGTATAAATGTCAGAATTTAAGCAGTTGTAGATCTTTGACTTGGCTTCATCATTTTCTGATCTCTCTGATGTCAGGAGTTGTTCTGAGATAATTCTTCAACAAACATTTCTCAGCATATCTGAGTTCATCAATCATTCTCCGTTTGACATCTTTAAGCTCTGCAGTATCTTCACCAGTTTGAAATATTGCAGCTCTGAGATCATTAATCTTTGCTTTTCTCAACTCCCGATCTAGTCTTATGACATAAGCTTTGTTAGACTCTAGATTGAATTCAAGCCCCTTAATACCAAGATATGTTCTGATCTGTGCAGTATTAGGCTTCATATCAACAATATCACCATTGTGATTTCTGTACTTTGGAACATATCTGCTGTCAGACTTAACAGAATAAAGTCTTTTCTGTCTCTGAATCTGTTCTTTTAAGTAGTTTGCAGCAGTCTCTGTTATTCTGTTATCCACTTGAAGTAAGAAAAGTACATGCTCCAATTCTTCAAAATACTTCAAAGGAATAGCATTTTGTCTTATATGATAAACCCTACCATCTGTCATGAAATACAACATAATGTATTCTTTCAAGTAGGTATGGTAAACCATCTGTACAGATTCTAGTTGATTCAATCTCTCAGGAGTTGCTCCAATACCCGGTTCACTCAAGGAAGTTGGATCATCGGTAGTGTTGTGTACTCTTCTTTCATCAGCACTTCCCAATCCAGTTTTATCTCTAGCTTCCTTTCCAGTAACTACTCTTGCTTCAAAACCACTTGGAGTAGTCTTCAAAGATTGAGTCTGTTTTGCTTTAGTGAATCCTGGTAGGAGTGTTTTAGATTTATTTTCTGATATCAAGTTAACTTGAGCACTGTCAGAGGTTACTTGCTTCTTCTGAATATCAGAACTTACAATTTCTTGACTCTGAACAACTTGAGCCATGTCAGAGGTTGTTTTAAGAACTTTTCTTGAAGTCAGAGCAAGATTATCTTTTCCATCAGTAATTTCTTCTTCCTCAGGAGGTACATAAGGCTTGATAGGTTCACCAACCTTTTCTTTACCCTTGGATCTTGGATCTATCTGTGGTTGTGATCTAGCCAAAGTTTCTTCAGTATGTATCCTTTCTTTGATCACAATGCCTTTAGGTTTTGGAAGTAACTTTTTACCAGAAGCTTCAGATTTAGATGTGACTTTCTCTGATTTAAGTCTGGCTTCTTCTTCCTTTAAGCTTTCCAAGTCCATCCCTGGATTTTCTTGAAGAAATAACTGTCTTGACATTTCCTCATCAAGATCTAGAAGTTCATCAGAACTTATCATTTTACCAGCAGCAGAACTCATTCTTTTCCCAGTATCAGAACTTGTTCTGTGACTAGCTTGTCTTGATGTAAACCTTCTACCTTGACTATGACCACTACCCATTCCAGAGTTTCCTTGGTCATCTTTTCCATCATCCTTTCCTTGCAGTGACTTGTTGGTTTTGCATTTGGACTTAATTACCTTCTCCCCCTTTTTGGCATCAGCAGGTAATAAAAGAGAGATAAGTAGTTCCACTGAGGTCTGGATTTCAGTAAGTTGCGATTGCTGAGAAGCTTGATTTGTCAGAATTTGATCAAACTGAGCTTGTTGCTTCTCTTGAGTTTTCTCAATATAAGCAACCCTGTCAATGGTAGGTTGGAAGAACTTTTTCTTATCAAGTTTCCAAACTTGTTCCTGTTTAATAAAGTTCTCCTGAATCTTGTGTAGCTCTGCATGAGTGTTGGAATGAAGACCTTGTAGATGTTTAGTACTCAATGCAGTGACTCTAAGCTGGATTTTAAAATCATCAGAATGTAACATTTTATCAGCTTTAGTCAAGTGCTCAGCAAGATGTAAAGCATTTGGAACACATGAAACTGAGTTCCATTCCTTAGTCCACTCCTGACCTGCAGGAGTTTCACTCCAAGGTACTGGTGCATCCCTGATAACAAACTCCTTTAGCAGTTTAGACTTAGGAAGAGTCAGTGGAGGAGTATGTCCTGAAGGACCTGCTTCATCAGCATCTACAGTTGTAGCAGCTTCACCAGTATCTCCAACATTTGCAGCATCAGAACTTAAAGAATCAGTATCTTCTGATAAGACAACTGTGTGAGTAGCAATGGAGGCTTCAACATCCTCTAATTGCTGATCTGATAATAAGTTCTGATCAACAGCCATATCCTGATGCTCACCTAAAATCTGATCATCAGCATCTTGATGCAGAGAAGGTGTTCGTGATAACTCAGGAGTTTGAACAGCATCAGTAACAGGTGTTGTGGAAGGATTATTTGCTGTTGGAGCTTCTAAGAAAAGTATGTCAGGCACAACCAAGTTCTGAATATCAATTTCAGCACTTGTGCCTGGATCAACAAGAGACATAGAAGGTGAATTAGCCTTGTCAGATACAGGTTCCTGAGATGGAGTTGATGGAGAAGAAGTGACTGGAGCAAATTCCTTGTCTTGTGAGATCAGAGATTCCTGATCCCCTTCCTTAGCTGCTTCCTCCTCATCATCTGAAACTGGCCTCTGTGCCCTCTGTTTCTTGTACTTCCTTGTTGATTTGGATTCCTTGGGAGTTTCAGGAACCGTCATACGTCTAAGCCTCTTGAGAAGCCTAGAACCCCCAATTGCAGAATCCTTCTGAGAAGTTGCCTTCTCAGCTTCATCTACCACAGGTTCTGAAGAGAGAATCTGATCCTCAGAATCTGAGTCATCTCTCAAAGTAATCCTCCTCTTCTTCTGAGATGTTTGAGGAACAGTCTTTGTTCTCTTTGGCTTAGAGGATGTAGGCTTCACAGTAGGTGCTGAAGAAGAAGGTTGAGCAGTCTGTGAAGTGGAGAGATAGGATTTGAGATAAGTTCTGAGGGTAGGTTGAGTAGAATGAGAGGTAGGGACTGAGGTTGATGGATTTTGGTTATGGTGAGTTGGTTGAACATTTGAGTAAACAGATTTGTAAGTAGCAGGACCAGCATTTACCAGAATCTGTTTCACAGACTGAGGAATCTGTAATTGTCTCACCATTGATTTCTTTGTGTCAGCATTTATCAGGTCGTTAAAGTACCTTTTTGCAACCTTAAAAGGTGGGGTTTGAGTGCTGACTAACTGGGGTTCAGCAGTACAATACGTATAAATAAGTTGACAGAATCTAGCAAAATAAACAACATCTCGATCCTCTGTCATCCTATCCCCAATAAAACCAATTATTCCAGTTGCAAAGTCAAAATGAGTTTGATGGATAATAGCATACCCGATGTGCTGACTCAGAATTGGGATGGCATCAAAATTTGAACACTTGTTGCCAAAAGCCTTGGTGATGCCATCGAAGAAGAAACTCCATTCTCTTCTGATATTAGCCCGTTTCAACTGTCCAAGTTTCGTCAGACTCTTTTCATATCCCAAATCAGTCATTAACCCCCGAAGTTCTGATTCCTCTGGTATAGAGAAGGTACAATCTTCTGGAAGATGTAATGCTCTTCGTACTGTACCAGGAGTGACTACATAGGAAGAATCACCCACTTGGAAGATAATACTGGGAGTTCCTCGTTTACCACCATCATCATAAACTCCAGTCCTCCAGAACCGCAGAACTTGTTGACTTGAAAATAATTCAGGCTGAGTTAAGGCGTACCCAACCTCACTATGTGCAAGAAGATCTTACACAAAATGCAATTCAGATGGAGCTTCAGCATGATCAAGAATTGCAGCATAGTTGTTTGGAACAAACTTTGCTCCATCAATGATTAAATCCTTTGGTGCCATGTGAAAAAATATTGAAATTCAAGTATGCCTGTTAGGTGTTTGAGATAATGTCTGTATGAAAAACCAACGTGAGAAAGAATGAGAAAGAGAGTAAAAGTAAGAAGAGAGATAAAGTATAAAGAAAATAAAAGATTAAAGAAATCTTCTCTCTGTTGTTCTTATACTCTGAAAAAAAATGTTACCGTTGGACACCTGTCAGACATGCAGTAATAACGGATAGTTACTGGGCTCGAGAAAACAGGAATGATTACTTACCCAGTTGCCTTGTTTCAAGGAAAAACCATTTCAGTTATCAAGAGACATAGTTTTAATTCAAAATTAAAATCGTTAGCACTGATTGAATTATTTTTCACTGCAACATTAATATTCTGAAAATGAATCATGTTAAAAATGACCGAGATAATTTCGATGAATAAGTGCTGACAAAGAATCAGAACTTAAATAAAGACAAAATTTAAATGGTCATCAGAATATCAAGCAGGATTTAACAACACAGATAAAATAACTCAGAGACAAAATCTTGAAGTAAAAACAGTTTTCATTAATATATCAAGTCAATACATATATGAAATAGAAATTACATCAGTACAAGATTTTTCCCTAAGCTTCTAATTCTAACGTCAACAGCTTTAGTCCTAGCTAAGAAGCGTGACAAAGCTGAGGATGAAGAAGAACATGAAGAAGACGAGATTAAGTCATCTTCCTCTTCCTATCTTCGACAAAAAAGATAGCGAGTCGAATGATTCGCTCTTGCTGACGGATACGACGAAGGTGAAGGTCTCTTCAAACGGCCACTAGATCACGTTTGATAACCTCTGGAAATTGAATCCAGAGATTGTGAGGGATGTTGGTGATAGGGTAGGGAGTTGGAATTCCATTCAAAAAGACATGCACAGTCTCATCACCGTAATTGTAGAACCAGCCAAATTCAGCCATTTGTGATAGTAAATGAAAAACAAGACTGAATTTGTGATACAAGTGTGATGAGAAGACTAATGTGAAGTGGCTGTTTATATAGGCAGGAGAATGCCAAGAGACGCAAAGATATTTAATGCTGACAGGTAGAATTAATTCTTCCTCGTCTCCCTAGACTTTGAAAAAGAATAACAGTCATTGGAAAAGGAATGTGCACATGTAACAAGAGTGAACTGTTCAAGGACGAGTGCCATTATGTTTTAACCATAGACTATTAATCTTCCACTTCAACATTTCGAAATTGAGCTGAGACTGTTACCAAATTTTACTCACAGATAAGTCAAGTAAAGGGTTAGACTGAAAAATCAGAACTTAGACCTATACCAGAACTTAACAGTCATCAGAACATAATGTCTTAACTCGAACAAGGAATATCTATCTTAGTAAATACTCATCCAAGTTCTTAGTTATGAACGTCAGAACTTAATCATCAGAACGTGTAACTAGAACTTGTCCTCAGAATTTGTGCAAAAGTGACACAATGACTGTTTATCTAAAATAACATAGACCACCACAGAAATTTCATCATTCATATGGAGTGATGTGTGTGTGCATTAAGCTAAATAACAGACAAAGAGTAAAGTCTGATCTACTTCAGTACATCTTAGAAATAAGTCATAATTAAAATTTTGCTAAAGAGCTGTCATTATCCTGAAACCTATTGATAAATGAGTTCATGCATGAGTCCACCTCAACTGTTTTTGTGCTAATTTTATGCATCTTTTGAAATTCTATTTTACAGTGGCTTCTCAGTGTAAGTGAGTCACGACTGTTTATCAGAATTTATGCTATTATCAGAGTATTTCTCCAGTAATCATAGAGTGTGAACAGTCACCAAGAAAATATTTTGCTTTTCTAATGCATATTTACTTAATACCAGCAATGCACTTGGGTCGTCCCATTCACATTTTTACTCTAGATCTCAAAGGAGTACCTGATATTATTCTTTGATTCTTTTTCTTTTTCTATTGATAAGTGAGGTTTATCAGCACTTAGTACATTCAGCAGTTTTACTAGAATCATAACTTAAACAGATGAGTAGCATTATTCTAATTTGGGACTTAGTAATAAGATGAATAAAGTAAACTAAACTAAGCTCAAGTATCAGAATTTGCTTGTGTCATAAGATTTCCACAGAAATAATTACTTCTTTCATGGGATCATTTGTTTATTGAAGACTAGTAGATCAGTATCTAGCACAGTTATCCTCATAGGATTGAATAGTTACTGAAACAGACATATCACTTATCAGAGTTTAGAAACATATATCAGACAACAGTCAGTACTTAAAGACATTTATCAATTAATGCACAGAATATACAAAGAGATTAATTTTGTAAATACTGATCATAAAGTCTGATAACATAGAACAAGTTTAAGCAGATTTAGAGAAAGAACCTGAAATCATTCCAAGTTCATTTACCAATTTTGAAAAGGTAGCTTCACATAGTGATTTTGTGAAGATATCTACTACTTGTTGATCTGTGGGAACAAAATGCAATTCCACTGTACCTTCATCTACATGTTCCCTGATGAAATGGTACCTGATGCTGATGTGCTTTGTCATAGAGTGTTGAACTGGATTACCTGTTATAGCAATAACACTTTGATTATCACAGTAAATAGGGATTTTGAAATATGTTAACCCATAATCCAGTAACTGATTCTTCATCCAAAGAATCTGTGCACAGCAGCTTCCTGCAGCAATATACTCTGCTTCTGCAGTTGATGTGGAAATTGACTTTTGTTTCTTGCTATACCAAGAAACCAACCTGCCTCCAAGAAATTGGCAGCTACCACTTGTGCTTTTCCTGTCAATTTTGCAACCTGCAAAATCTGCATCTGAGTAACCTATTAATTTAAAATCTGATTCTCTAGGATACCATAATCCTAGATCAACTGTTCCTTTAAGATACTTAAAGATTCTTTTTACAGCTGTTAAGTGAGGTTCTCTTGGATCTGCTTGAAATCTTGCACAAAGACAGGTAGCAAACATGATATCTGGTCTACTAGCAGTTAGATAGAGAAGTGAGCCAATCATACCTCTGTAATCAGTAATATCTACTGAATTACCAGTATCCTTATCCAGTTTTGTTGCAGTGGTCATGGGAGTGGATGAACTTGAACAGTCTTGCATTCCAAATTTCTTCAGCAAGTTTCTGGTGTACTTAGATTGACAAATAAAAGTTCCTTCTTCACTCTGCTTAACTTGAAGGCCCAGAAAATAACTAAGTTCTCCCATCATACTCATCTAATATCTTGACTGCATTAGTTTGGCAAACTTTTTGCAAAGTTTGTCATTTGGAGACCCAAAAATAATATCATCAACATAAATCTGGATCAAAAGTAAGTCCTTGCCATGGTTGAGATAGAACAGTGTTTTGTCAATAGTTCCTCTGTTGAATCCACTTTCCAGAAGAAACTGAGCTAAAGTCTCATACCATGCTCTAGGAGCTTGCTTAAGTCCATAAAGTGCTTTATCAAGCCTATAGACATAATCTGGATGTTTGGAATCTACAAAGCCTGGAGCTTGTTCAACATATACTTCCTCTTCCAATTCTCCATTGAGAAAAGCACTTTTCACATCCATTTGAAAGACAGTAAACTTTTTGTGAGCAGCATAAGCCATGAATATCCTTATGGCTTCTAACCTAGCAACTGGAGCAAATGTTTCATCATAGTCAATTCCCTCCTGTTGAGAATATCCTTTTGCAACCAGCCTTGCCTTGTTCCTTACAATTATGCCATCACTGTCGGTTTTGTTTCTGAATACCCACTTTGTACCAACAACCGATCTATTCTTGGGTCTTGGCACTAAGGTCCAGACTTTGTTTCTTTCCAATTCATTCAACTCTTCTTGCATTGCTTGCACCCAATCAGCATCTTGAAGAGCTTCTTCCACTTTCTTTGGCTCAGACTGAGAGAGAAAAGAATTGTAAAGACATTCATTCGAAGTACCTGTTCTAGTTCTGACACCTGCCTCAGGATTTCCAATTATCAAATCAGGTGTATGTGATTTTGTCCACTTCCTTGCAGATGGAAGATTTTCTCTAGAACTGGATGCTCCCCCATGATTCATGCTGTCTTCGGTTTCATTTTCTGATGCTCCCCCTGAAACTATGCTCTCTGAGTTGGATCCTTCAGTATTTAGATTTTCAGTACTGTCAGTACTTGGCTTATCAGAACTTGACGAATCAGAATTTGAAGAGCCAGATGTATGTTCTGATGCTTCTTGAGATGTGATAATATCTTGAGTCTGCTCCCCCTGCATTGGTGCATCTTCCTTTGACGTAGTCACCACAGTTTCAATAACATCAGAGTTTAATCCATCAGAATTTATAGTATCAGGACTTAGACTGTCAGGACTTGAGGTATCAGAATATGAATCTTCATTTTCAAATCTCAGCTGATCATGATCAATGCAATCTTCAAGTCCAGTGATCTTCTTGTCATCAAAAGAGACATTGATAGATTCCATGACCACTTTTGTTCTCAAATTATAGACTCTGAAGGCTTTTGTAGAAAGTGGATATCCCACAAAGATTCCCTCATCAGCTTTTAAATCAAACTTGGATAGCTGTTCAGGATGAGTCTTGAGAACAAAACACTTACATCCAAATACATGAAAGTATTTGAGATTTGGCTTCTTGTTCTTCACCATCTCATATGGTGTTTTTCCATGCTTGTTAATGAGTGTTGCATTCTGAGTAAAACAAGCAGTCTGCACAGCTTCAGCCCAGAAATAGGTTGGAAGCTTTGCTTCTTCAAGCATTGTTCGTGCAACTTCAATGAGAGTTCTATTCTTCCTTTCAACAACTCCATTTTGCTATGGAGTTCCAGGAGCAGAAAATTCCTGCTTTATTCCATGATTTTTGCAGAACTCTTCCATTATCAAATTCTTGAATTCAGTGCCATTATCACTCCTCAAAATTTTCACAGAATCTTTGATCAATTTATCCAGATGTTTGACATGATCAATCAGGATAGATGCAGTTTCACTTTTTGTGTGCAAGAAATACACCCATGTGTATCTGGTGAACTCATCTACTATGACCAACGCATATTTCTTCTTTGCAATAGACATGACATTCACTGGACCAAATAGATCAACATGAAGCAGATAATAAGGCTCAAGAATTGATGATTCAGTCTTGCTCTTGAACGAAGATTTTCTTTGTTTAGCCTTCTGACATGAGTCACAAAGACCATCAGGAACAAACACTGATTTTGGCAGTCCTCTCACAAGATCTTTCTTGATCAGTTCATTTATCTTGTTGAAGTTTAAATGAGAGAGTTTCTTGTGCCAATTCCAGCTTTCTTCAGTTGAGGCTCTACTCACTAAACAGATTGCAGAACCATCAGAACTTGTTGAAAGCTTAGCTTCATAAATGTTACCACGCCTGAATCCCTTCAGAACAATTTTTTCTTTAGATTTACTAACTATTTCACAATGTTCTGCAAAGAAATCAACATGATAACCTCTGTCACAGATTTGACTTATACTCAGTAAGTTATGTTTAAGTCCTGAGACCAGAGCTACATCTTTAATGATGACATTCCCAAGATTGATATTGCCATATCCCAAAGTTTTTCCAATGTTGCCATCTCCATAAGAAACACTTGGGCCAGCTTTCTCCACAAAGTCTGATAGCAGGGCCTTATTTCCAGTCATATGTCCTGAACATCCACTGTCCAGAACTAAAAAATTTTTCCTGTTGCCCTTTGTTTCAGCAGCTTCAGAACTGCTCTCAGAACTTGATTTATCAGCATTTGCCATCAATGCATAGTTCTCCTCACTTTCAGAGTCTGAGGTGTCTGTCCAGCTTTTCTGCTTTGTGACAAGAGCTTTGCCTTTGTCACTCTTGGTCTTCTTGCAATCAGGAGATATGTGGCCTTTCTCACCACAATTATAACATTTAACATTAGCGTAATCTCCTCTGTCAGACTTTCCTACTCTTCCTTCAGATCTTCTGAAATTCTTCTTATCAGAACTTATGCCTTTTCTGGAAAACTTCTTTCCCTTCCTGAACTTCCTGTATGCAATCTTTGTGATTCCTTTCACCATAAGAGCACACAGCTTCATCATCTCCTCATCAGCATCAGTTTCAGGCAAGCTTTCAGAATCCGAGTCATCATCACTCTCAGAACTTGATGACTCAGTATCAGACTTTATGATAAGAGCTTTACCCTTGTCTTTCTTTGAGGAAGGTGGTTTGGGGGATTCCTCTTCAGCCTTGAGAGCAACTGTCCTTGACTTTCCTCCTTTCCTCTTGCTTCTTTGTTCCATCTCAAGTTCATGAGTCTTGAGCATTCCATAGATTTCATCAAGAGTTGTTTCATCAAGATTGTAGTTGTCTCTTATTGTTGTTGCCTTCAAATCCCAACATTCAGGAAGAGCTAACAGGAATTTAAGGTTTGTATCTTCAAGATCATACTCCTTATTTACTAATGACAAGTCATTCAAGAGTTTGACAAATCTATCATATACATCAGTCAATGACTCATTAGTCCTAGAGTCAAAGTGTTCATACTCTTGAGTGAGTATTGTCTTCCTGTTCTTCTTAACTGTTTCAGTTCCTTGACACCTTGTCTCCAGTGCATCCCATATCTCCTTAGCAGTCTTGCAGTTGATTACCCTGTTTGACATTACATTATCAATGGCACTATGCAATAAGTGTCGTACCTTGGCATCCTTAGCAATAGATGTTATATCTTCAGCAGTGTAATCACTCTTTTCCTTTGGTACGGTCATTGTTGCTTCACCTGCAACTACAACAGCGAGCTTGGTAGGTTTGTGAGGGCCTTCCTTGATTCTATCAAGGTATTCTGGATCTGTTGCTTCCAGAAACATGGTCATCCTTACCTTCCATATGGGATATTCAGATGGTCTCAATATGGGAACTCTGATAGTCTCATATCGACTCTGAGTTGATGTCTTTGATGATTCCTCAGTTTTGGTAGGCTTAGTTGGAGTTTCTGTGTCAGACATGATTGTGTTTGGATCTTTAACTGTATGTGTGTTAACAGAAGGCTCTGATACCACTTGTTAGGTCACACTTTCACTGTAGAGGGGGTGAATACAGTGTTTATTACAATCAAATCAAACTTCAAGAACTTATGTAACAGAAAACAAACTTTATTTAATCAATAAACTCTGTTACAATCTGGAACTGTTATCTCTCAGTGATGAACAAAATATCACGAGAGCTGCTAGGGTTATAGTAAATAATATTCTCGATAATGATAACACTTTTAGTGTAAACCCTATGTCTGTGTTTATATACTACACAGTTACAAGATAATCGCTAATTGATATAGAATATAATTCTGCTTCCTAAAATATATCAATCAGATATCTTCTATTCCAAGTATTCCATTCTTCACGGAATTCCTTTTTCATGCATATCTCTTCTTATGTTTATCTTGATCTTCTTAACTTTAATCAGCTACTGTCCTTATCTGATCGTCCTTCAGCACTTAAGTTCTGATATCTATCTCCTGATAACATAAGTACTGATATCCCTTAAGTTCTGACTTCCAGTATAAGTACTGATCAGTTAAGTACTGATTTGTTCTGTTCAAATAAGATCTGAACATAAAACATATTAGCCATGACATTATCAAATATATCTAACATAGACAATAGGGTTTTGACGCGCAGCTCGTCGAGTATTTATCGTTTAGACGATTAAAGTATTATGTTTTAATTATAGATGCGGATCATTCGAGACAATCAGAACCAGACATTGGATAAAGAGTGAAATGGAATGGTATTGGATATGAGGCTTCTAGCAATCGTAGGAGCAGCATATCAGGAAAGTGTTGAAAAGAAATATGGTGATGTTTTGAGACAGAATGTCAGAATAGATGTGTCTTTGCAAGTGTGACTAACCGCTAAATCTCAAAGGAAAGTATCCCTATCATCATTTATTGTTCAAGTGATATTTATTTTAAATCTTCTTGTGCAAGTATTGTTTTCCCTATTCTGAGTTTGGAATAGATAAATGTTTTACATATCGCTGAATTAAATGATTCTGTTTATGCAAGTACTCTTCTGATATTCTATGTTCAGAATAGCTAAGTGATTTTACTTATCAAATTACTGGATTTAGAAATGTTTTGAATGTTGAGAAAGATGACATTTTTTGGTTTTTCTGCCCAAGTAAATGGGGGAATAAAAGTTTATAAGGGTGTCGAGTATTATGACCAGTTTCAGTAAAATATTTTAAGATTGGATGGTTGCGTAAGAAGCCGTGGCGGCGGTCCAGCGGAGATTTAGGTATTATACAGGATATAATACCTTTAGGCCGATATGTGTCTTGGGTGCCCCATTTGTTTAGTTGGATATGCTTCGGCATACCGATGTTGCTCCGCGACTGATCAACGGCAGCAACACAGCGTCGTTCAAGGATTCCAATCTAAATTATTATATTGCTTTTGATAATCTTATAAAGAAATGATATATCAACTACATATGTTTTCAGATAAAAGATGAAATGCAGTTTTGATTCAGTTTCTGATTTTGTGGATACTTAGTTTGTTGTTAAATATCAAAGGTGGTATTAGTACAGATGATTGGTTTTGACTTCAGTATGGGATGTTGTGAACATCAAAGTTCTTAGTGATATCTAAATTGATATGACAACAAAATGAGTATTAATATCAAGAGTTCGATTTTGAATAAAGTTTACAATTCAATCCATAATCATTGCTTCTTGTTATTGTTGTTTACGATATTTCCGTAAACACTGTTTTACGAGTTTTATCCTCGTCAAAATTCAAAGTATTGCTGAAGCATATCGCTCGAAAATATGTTAGATATATTTGATAATGTCATGTGTAATATGATTTGTGTTTAGTTTTCAGATCTTACCTAACAGGACAAATCAATACTTAGCTGAAAATCAGCACTTATACTGAAGACAAAACTTAAGATATTAGAACTTAAGTTATCAGAACTTAAGTGATCAGAAGATATTTATCAGGAGATAATATCAGGACTTAAGATGACTTTCAGATAAGTCAGGCGGCTGATTGAAAAGAAAGAAGATCGAGACTAAGATAGAAAGAATTGTGCATGAAGAAGGAATTCTATGAAGAATAGAATACTTGGAAGAAAAGATAAATGGTTGATATATTTTAGGAAGCAGAATTGTATTCCATATCAATTAGAATTTATCTTGTAACTCTTTAGTATATAAACACAGGCATAGAGTTTACACTATAAGTGTTACGATTATCGAAGTTATTATTCTTTGTAACTCTAGCAGCTCTCGTGATAATTTGTTCATCACTAAGAGAGGACAGTTCCATATTGTAACAGAGTTTATTGTGTTGAATAAAATCTGTTTTCTGTTACTTGAGTTCTTATAATCGATTTGATTGTGCTAAACACTGTATTCAACCCCCTTCTACAGTGTGTGTGACCTAACAAGTGGTATCAGAGCAATCTATTAACACACAAACAGTTTAAGATCCAAAAACAATCATGTCTGAAGAAGAAACTCCAACCAAGCCCACCAAAACTGAAGAACCTCCAAAAACTATAACCCATAGTCGATATGAGACTATAAGAGTTCCCATGTTGAAACTTTCTGAGTATTCCATATGGAAAGTGAAGATGGCTATGTTTCTGGAAGCTACAAATCCAGAATATCTCGACAGGATTTATGAAAGACCACATATGCCAACCAAACTCTCTGTGAAAGTTGCAGGTCAGCCAGCAAAATCTGTACCAAAGAAGAAAAGTGATTACACTGCTGAAGATATCTCATCGATTGCAAAGGATACAAAGGTAAGACACTTACTGCATAGTGCCATTGATAATGTCATGTAAAACAGGGTAATTCAATGCAAGACTGTAAAGGAGATATGGGATGCTTTGGAAACAAGGTGTCAGGAAATTGATGCAATCAAGAAGAACAGGAAGACGATACTTACTCAAGAGTATGAGCATTTTGACTCAAAGCCTGATGAGTCATTAACTGATTTATATGAAAGATTTGTCAAACTCTTAAATGATTTGTCACTAGTTGACAAAGAGTATGATATTGAAGATTCAAATCTTAAATTCATGTTAGCACTTCCTGAAAGATGGGATTTGAAGGCCACAATAATAAGAGACAACTATAATCTTGACGAAACAACTATTGATGAAATTTATGGGATACTCAAGACTCGTGAACTTGAGATGGAACAAAGAAGCAAGAGGAATGGAAGAAAGTCAAGGACAGTTGCTTTTGTGGCTGAGGAGGAAATTCCCAAAGAAGCTGCCTCAAAGAAAGGCAAGGGCAAGGCTCTCATCATAAAGTCTGATACTGAGTCATCAAGTTCTGATAGTGATGATGACTCAGAAACTGAAAGTACATCTGAGATAGACCCTGATGAAGAGATGATGAAGCTGTGTGCTCTTATGGTGAAAGGAATCACAAAGATTGCATACAGGAAATTCAGAAGAGGAAAGAAGTTTTCCAGGAAAGGTGCAAGTTCTGAAAAGAAAGGTTTCAGAAAATCTGAAGGCAAAGGAGGAAAGTTTAACATAGGAGATTACTTAAATGTTAAATGCTACAATTGTGGTGAGAAAGGCCACATATCTCCAGATTGCAGAAAAGGGAAAAGTGACAAAAGCAAGGCTCTTGTTACAAAGAAGAAAAGCTGGTCAGATGTTTCAGATTCCGAGGATGAGGAAAACTATGCCTTGATGGAAAATGCTGATAGCAGTTCTAATACTGCTGACTTAAAGGTACCTCAAACTACCTATGCCTTTCATACTGATGACATTACTGAGTTGAGAAGATATCTTAAAACCATGTTCATTAGTTATAAAGATCAAACTTTAACATGTGAAAGATTAACTTCTGAAAATCTTGCTTATAAAAAGAGGAATGATTATTTAGAAAATGAGTTAGTCATGTTCCATCGAACTTAGAAAGATAGAGATGATGCCTTTTATGTTAGGGATGAAGTGTTAAAAAAGAATGAATCTCTAAAAACTGAGTTAGAAAAGGAAAAAGAGATTATCAGGACTTGGACTAACTTTGGTAAAGCACCTTAGGATATTCTTAGTAGTGGAAACTGGAAAGAGGGCTTAGGTTATGGAGATGATAAGAACAGTAAGGGAACTGTAGAAATTGAGCCTATAGTTGTTAAACAAAAACCAAAGGTAAATCTTGTTAAGTTTGTAACTGCAAAGTCTGATATTGAGAAATCAGAAGTTAAGGAGAAAGTAACTTCTGACAAACCTAAACAGGATAAGCCAACTGAAGTTAACATAGGCTTAATGACTAAGAAGCAACTTAAGCATAAGCTAAAAGATGTAAAGAATGTAAACAAGGTAAAGCCACCTTGGAAAAATAGGAATGAAAAGGAAGGTGTGAACAAAAGTAACAATTATAAGCCTGTTCCTAATGCTCCTAGAAAAACATGTCATAACTGTGGAAGTTCTAACATTCTGGCTTCTTTTTGCTGGAAGAATAAGAATATAAACTCCTTACCTTCAAAATCAGGAGTTAAGAGTCAGTCTGTTAGATATAAGCCACAAAATCCTTGTTTTCATTGTGGTAGTTTATGGCATTCCATTTATACTTGTAAGGAATATCATAGTTTGTACTATGATTATTATCAAATAAAACCTTCTTTAAAGAAAGTTAGCATTATTCCTTCTAGTATAAGTTCTGATGCAAAGTCTGATATTGCAAATTATGATAAGAAAACTGTTAACATAAACTCTGATGCTAAATCCGCTGCAAATGTTAACAAACTTAAAAAGGCCAAAGGATCCAAGCAAGTCTGGGTCCTTAAAACTAATCATTAGTGGTCTTTGTGAATGCAGGGCAACAGGAAAAACATCCTAGTTCTGGACGGTGGATGTTCAGGACATATGACTGGAAATAAATCCCTACTATCAGAATTTGTGGAGAAAGCTGGCCCGGGTGTTTTTTATGGAGATGGCAACATCGGAAAAACTCTGGGATATGGCAATATTAATCTTGGGAATGCCATCATTGGAAAAGTAGCTCTGGTCTCAGGACTTAAACATATTCTGCTGAGTGTTAGTCAAATCTGTGACAGAGGTTATCATGTGGATTTCTTTGAAGAACACTGTGAAGTTGTAAGCAAATCTACAGGCAAAGTTGTTCTGAAAGTATACAGGCATGGTAACATTTATAAAGCCAAGCTTTCAACAAGTACTGATGGTTCTGCAATCTGTCTGTTGAGTAGAGCATCAATTGAAGAAAGCTGGGATTGGCACAAGAAACTCTCTCATTTAAATTTTAACAATATAAATGAACTAGTCAAGAAAGATCTTGTGAGAGGACTGCCAAAATCAGTATTTTCTCCTGATGGCCTTTGTGATTCATGTCAGAAGGCAAAATAAAGAAAATCTTCATTCAAGAGCAAGAATAAATCATCAATTCTTGAGCCTTATCACCTACTACATGTTGATCTATTTGGTCCAGTTAATGTCATGTCTATTGCAAAGAAGAAATATGTTATGGTCATAGTGGATGAGTTCACCAGATACATATGGGTGTATTTCTTGCACACAAAAAGTGAAACTGCATCTATCTTGATTGATCATGTCAAGCAACTGGATAAATTGGACAAAGATTCTGTGAAGATCATAAGAAGTGATAATGGCACTGAGTTCAAGAATTTGATCATGGAAGAGTTCTGCAAAGACCAAGAAATCAAGCAGGAATTTTCTGCTCCTGGAACTCCTCAGCAAAATGGAGTTGTTGAAAGAAAGAATAGAACTCTTATTGAAGCTGCATGAACTATGCTTGATGAAGCAAAGTTTCCAACCTACTTTTGGGCTGAAGCTGTGCGGACTGCTTGTTTTACTCAGAATGCAACACTTATCAACAAGCACGGAAAAACACCATATGAGATGGTGAAGAAAAAGAAGCCAAATCTGAAGTATTTTCATGTATTTGGATGCAGGTATTTCGTTCTTAAGACTCATCCCGAACAGCTATCCAAATTTGATCTAAAAGCTGATGAAGGAATTTTTGTTGGATATCCACTTTCTACAAAAGCCTTCAGAGTCTATAATTTAAGAACAAGGGTTATCATGGAATCTATCAATGTCTCTTTTGATGATAAGAAGATGACTGGACATGAAGATTTCAATGATCATGATCAGCTGAGATTCGAAAATAAAGTTTTAAATTCTGATTATGTAAATCCTGACAATCTAAATCCTGATACTGCAAACTCGGATGGATTAAACTCTGATGTTAATGAAACTGTGGTGACTACGCCTAAGGAAAATGCACCTGTGCAGGGGGAGCATATTGAAGATCCAACCACATCTCAAGAAGCATCAGAACCTACAACAGGCTCTTCAAGTTCTGATGGGCCAAGTTCTGATAATTCTGGAAACTCATGTTCTAATATTTCTGGAAACTCAAATAATGAAGGATCCAACTCAGAGAGCATAATTTCAAGGGGAGCATCAGAAAATGTTGATGGAGATAGCATGGATCATGGGGGAGCATCCAGTTCTAGAGAAAACCTTCCATTTGCAAGGAAGTAGACTAAAGCACATACACCTGACTTAATTATTGGAAATCCTAATGCAGGTGTCAGAACTAGAACAACTACATCAAATGAATGTCTTTATCATTCTTTTCTTTCTCAGACTGAACCAAAGAAAGTGGAAGAAGCTCTTTAAGATGTTGATTGGGTGCAAGCAATGCAGGAAGAGTTAAATGAATTTGAAAGAAATAAATTCTGGACCCTAGTGCCAAGACCAAGGAACAGGTCTGTTGTTGGTACAAAATGGGTGTTCAGAAACAAAACTGATAGTGATGGAATAATTATAAGGAACAAAGCAAGGCTGGTTGTAAAAGGATACTCTCAACAGGAGGGAATTGATTATGATGAAACATTTGCACCAATTGCTAGATTGGAAGCCATAAGGATATTTTTGGATTATGCTGCTCATAAGAAGTTTAAAGTCTTTCAAATGGATATGAAAAGTACTTTTCTTAATGGAGAATTGGTAGAGGAAGTATATGTTGAACAACCTCCAGGCTTTATATATCCCAAATTTCCCAATCATGTCTGTTGGCTTGATAAAGCACTTTATGGCCTTAAGCAAGCTCCAAGAGCATGGTATGAGACATTAGCTCAGTTTCTTTTGGAAAGTGGATTTAACATATGGACTATTGACAAAACATTGTTCTACATCAACCATGGAAAGGACTTACTTTTTGTGCAAATATATGTTGATGATATCATTTTTGGTTCTATAAATGACAGAGTTTGTAAGAAGTTTGCCAAGCTAATGTAGTCAAGATATCAAATGAGTATGATGGGAGAACTTAACTATTTTCTAGGCCTTCAAGTCAAGCAGAATGAAGAAGGAATTTTTATTTGTCAATCTAAGTAAACCAGAAATTTGTTGAAGAAATTTAGAATGCAGGATTGTTCAAGTGCATCCACTCATATAGCCACTGCAACTAAGTTGGATAAGGATACTGGTAAATCAGTAGATATTATTGATTACTGAGGTATGATTGGCTCACTACTCTATCTAACTACAAGTAGACCTGATATCATGTATGCTACCTGTATTTGTGCAAGATTTCAAGCAGATCCAAGAGAACCTCACTTAACAGCTGTGAAAAGAATTTTCAAGTACCTTAAGGGTATAGATGATCTGGGATTGTGGTATCCTAGAGAATCAGACTTTAAGCTAATAGGTTACTCAGATGCAGATTTTGCAGGATGCAAAATTGACAGGAAAAGCACAGGTGGAAGCTGCCAATTTTTTGGAGTCAGATTGGTTTCTTGGTTTAGCAAGAAACAGAAGTCAATTTCCACATCAACTGCAGAAGCAAAATACATTTCTGTAGGAAGCTGTTGTGCACAGATTCTTTGGATGAAGAATCAGTTGCTGGATTATGGGTTAGAATTTTCTAAAATCCCTATTTACTGTGATAATCAAAGTGCTATTTCTATGACAGGTAATCCAGTTCAGCACTTAATGACAAAGCACATAAGCATTAGGTACCACTTCGTAAGGGAACATGTGGATGAAGGTACAGTGGAATTGCATTTTGTTCCCACAAATAAACAACTAGCAGATATCTTCACAAAACCACTGTGTGAAGCTACTTTTACAAGATTGGTAAATGAACTTGGAATGGTTTCAGGTTCTTTCTCTACATCTGCTTAGTTTATGTTCTGATACATCAGACTTTATGATCAGTGTTTAGAGATATTACATCTTTGTGTATTCTGTGCTTAATTAAAAATCTTCTAAGTGCTGATTGTTGTTTGATGTGAATTTCTAAACTCTGATAGTGATATGAATGTTTCTGTGACTATTCAATCCAATGAGGATAACTGTGTTAGATGCTGACCTAGTAATCTTTAATATACTAAAGATCCCATGTTTGAAGTAATTGTTCATATGGAAACCTTTTTAACACAAGAAAATTCTGATATTGAGCTTAGTTAAGTTTACTTTGTGTATCTTATTAATAAGTCAAAAACTAGAATAGTGCTTCTTATCTGTTAAGTTCTCTGTTAGTAAATCTGGTGGATATACTAAGTGCTGATAAGCCTCACTTATCAAAAGAAAAAGAAAAGAAATAAAAATCAGGTACTCCTTTGAGATCTAGAGTAAAAATGTGGAAGGGAAGACCCAAGTGCATTGCTGGTATTAAGTAATCTGCATTAGAAAAGCAAAATAAAAATTTTCTTGGTGACTTTTCACACTCTATGATTACTGGAGAAATACTCTGATAATAGCATAAATTCTGATAAGCAGTCGTGACTCACTTATACTGAGAAGCCACTGTAAAATAAAATTTCAAAAGATGCATAAAATGAACACAAAACAGTTGAGGTGGACTCATGCATGAACTCATTCTAAAGTAGACTTCAGAATAATGACAGATTTTGAGCAAAATTCTTAGTTATGCCTTATTTCTAAGATGTACTGAAGTGAATCAGACTTTACTCTTTGTCTGATATTTAGCTTAATGCACACACTTACACTTCATATGAATGTTGAAAAGTACTGTGGTGATCAATGTTGTTTTAGATGAACAGTCTATGTGTCAGATTGCATAAATTCTGAGGATAAGTTCTGATGGAAGTTCTGATGATTAAGTTCTGATGAAACCATATCAGTATTTGTGTGAAGAATTACAGGAAAACACATTCACTTTTCGAGTTAAGTAGCCATATTCTGATGACTTTTAAATCCTGATAATAATCAAGTTTTGATGCTTACGTGGCAGTACTTATTTACTTAGTTTATTTTTTGTCATTACCTTAACGATAATATTTTTACAGAATATTGGTTAATATGAAATAAAATAGTCATAATTATTATGGGTTAGTGGTTAGCGTGTATGTCTTGAAAACGTGCATGCGCACAGTAATTATTATCATATCCCGTGCCCATTAACTCTGGTTTTAGATCTTTTACGGACTGTTATTATTACACATCAGTCTAGGGAGTCGAGGGGTCATTATTTTTACTTGTAATGTTTAACCAATCCTTGTGTCCCTTAGTATTCCATTGCCTATTTAAATGACTGATCATTCTTCAGTAAAACCAGATATGTCCATTTCTCTCAAATAATGGCACATTTTAGTTGGTTTTACTCTTATGGCACCGAAACTGTGCATAATTTTTGAAATGGAATTCCGACTCCATATCCTATCAACAACATTCCATTTGTCATCTAGATTCAACTTCCAGATAACATTAAAAATGATCTGTTATCTTTCCAAAGAGAAGCTCATCTTCATATTCTTAAACAGCAGGAGCAAATCTGTAATAACCCCAATTTTGGAGAAATTTTTGAAACCCTTATGAATAGTGTTTTTGCTGAATGAGAAAACTTTTCATGCCACACTATGTAGGGGTTCTGTTATGGATATTCTAAGATCGTATTAGTATTCCATAAAGTAAATAAGTGTATGTAAAGATCGCCAGAATCCAATTCCGAACACTTTGATTTTTCTCGAAAATCCACCAGATACCGAAAGAATTGAGTATAAGGTAACATGATTAAAGGGATTTAAATTCAAGGATTATAAGAGAGGATTATAAAAAGGAATATAATGTATTGAGAAAGGTTAAGGGAACCCAAGTAATAAGATCCCGGGTACGATTCCTCAAACGATCAACGAGAAAGAGAGTTAAGCGAACCGTAAAACAAATAAACGTCCAAGGGGCAAGCACATGCAAGTAACATGAGAAGGAAGCTTCTAATATAAGCTAAAACATGTGGTTAGAAGCAAGGTGACATCATCACACCACAAGAATGAGACATGTGGCAAAGTAGTGATGCAAGCAATGACATAAGCAAGTGAAAACAAGATATTTAGCCAATAATTAACCACAACCATGCATTCTTTGCACAAATATCAAGGCAAGA
Organism: Apium graveolens; assembly: GCF_009905375.1. NCBI lineage: Eukaryota > Viridiplantae > Streptophyta > Magnoliopsida > Apiales > Apiaceae > Apium > Apium graveolens. Next base: position 159,539,985 of record NC_133648.1, on the reverse strand, counting down.
CAAGCAAGCAAAATCTCTCCCCCATTTTTTTCTTCTTCCATTCGGCCTTTTCAAGAAATAAAGAAATAGATTTTCAAAACTCAAGTTCTAGGCCATGGAAAATTACAAGGTTTGTTTCCTTGGATCCTATATTTCATAACTTAGTTATACCATGAGTTTAAGATCAAGATTCCATGGTTTGCATAGCTAATCCACTCATCAAAGATGATGATGAATAGTAGTGAATAGTAACTTACTTTGATTTTCTTGATTTTCATGAAAGCTTAAGGTTGATTAAGCATAGATCAAGGTTCCTAGAGGCTTGTTAGTGACTACCCACTCTCCAAGGAAGGTATAAACTCTTGAACCCTTAGTTTTAAGTTTGGTTTGTTTGGATGATAATAGTGCTTAGATGAATGGGTTTAGTTTGATGTTGATGGATGTTGGATTGTTGTTGAATTGGTGATGATTTGGTGTAGTTTAAACTTTGGAAATCGTTAGGTTATAGCCGTCGTAATGCCCGATTTTCTATAAACTGTTTTGTGATTAACTGTTGGACCCGAACACCCACTTCTATAAACTAACCACTTCCATGCTTAGATAGGTTATGTTTCAAGCTTCGTTTTGATATGTGGTTTGCTTGAATCCGATGTACGGTTTAGGAGAAACGACCGTTTTACGTAACGGTGTTTCGCGAACGAACCTTTACCCCTCGCCTTACTTTGAAACCTTGGTTAAGGCCCTTAAATGACTAATTGGAGCATGAAACATTTATGTAGAGTGTGTTAGGCAGTTGATAAGACACTCGCGAAAGAATCGCCTTAAAACTCGTAATGGGTAAATTATTAAAAATGGTGGAGCCGAGGGTACTCGAGCGACTTAAGTAAATCGTTAAGCGCAAAACGAGCGTTAGAGTCTGAGTCGGTTAGAGTATAGATTTACAAGTGACTTTGGTTTAATTCCAACTTACTTGTTGCTTATAGGTTACCAGACTCGTCCCGAGCCATTCGTAACCCCCAGTCGCTCAGGCAAGTTTTCTACCCGTTATACTGTTGTTGTGATGTAAATATATGTATATGCATTATCTTGTGATATTGCATGATTGTTATTAGCAAATTTTGCGATATATTGGAGCATGCTGATATGGTATATATGCATGTCTGTTTCATAATCTGGTTATCTATATGTTGATTTCAATGCTTATAGTTGCATAATACCTATGCTAGAAATAAGCAAGTAGTTGCGTATACCCTTAGTATAGGGGATAAAAGGTGAACATATTTCTAAACCGGGAGTCGATGTTCCCGAGTATATTATATATATATATATATGGATATAGTTTTTAAAACTATTAATCGAATAAGGTTTATTCGATAACTTTAACTTTATTTTATTATTGAATATTATTTTGAATATTATTCGAAGGCGTATGACTCCTTTATATTAAATGAATATTATTTTGAATATTCATTCGGGGACTTATGACTCCTTTTATTTATTTATCTGAATATTATTTGAATATTCATTCGAGGGCTTATGACTCTTTTATATTATTTATTGAATATTATTTGAATATTCATTCGAGGGCTTATGACTCAGTTTATATTATTTAATGAATATTATTTGAATATTCATTTGAGGATCTATGACTCCGATTATTTGCTGAGGTATATTCTTTATTTTATTAAAGAATAAGGTGTCAATAATCAAACTTATTTTCGATTATTCAAATAAAGATAATACTTTCATATAAGTATATCTTTGGTTATTTAATACTCGTTTCAAGTATAAGTTTTAATACTTCTACTTCAATTATTTTTATAAAGATTATTCTTTATGGGAATATTATTTAAATAATAATATTCAGTCATTTTCTAAATATTCTGGGGACTGATTTACTTCATTAAATCAGCTTCACTCCAAACATTCTTAAAAATGTTTTGCGAGTCTTCAAAATGATTTTTAAAAGTTAGAGCGGATCCCAAAACTCATTTTTATATTTAAGATCTTCCTTTTAAGGGGATTAAATACTCGCTCAAAACCTGAGGGATCCGGCTCTGTGGTGTGTTTTATATTCGCAACAAGGTTGCTGTTTTGATAAATGAATTGATTACTTACCCAACACTCGGGAAGTAAAATTCTTGGAACAAGTTAATCCATTAACAGGCATCGCCTGGGAAATATCGGTGAGTTCTCCTTTCCAAATAGATACGACTTCTTGGTGGAGCCGTATCAACAAGTTTCTACTTGGGGAAAGTGGGGACGAGCTTTACGTTTCAGAGTCATGGATTTCATCTGAACTAGGAGTGGCGTAAGTGGCCGAGTAGCGCCGGCCCAGCCTTATTATATTGGCCCAAATGGCCTGGAAGTTCCGCTAAGGCGGTCCATTCCTTAGGAGTTCAGTGTTCGGTTGACAAGTAAATCCGACAGGTTCTCCTCTACATGTAGAAAATGGTGGGGTTGTACTACTACGACTGATCATCGTAAGTGGTCTTCCTGGCGCGGCAAACTCCCGTAATGAGTTCATCATCCAATTGGATATTTCTGCAACACTACCCAGAGCACTTCGATAGAAAGACTGCGGTTGGGCGATTGTTGAGTGTTGGCAGGGTCAAGTTTTCAAAAATGATGTTTGCATCAAATGAAGTATCTCGTAACTTCATTTTATTTTGATTATATTTTAAAGATTTAATCTATTCAAATCTTGTCTTATAGTCTCATCTATGTGATGAACTTTTGAAATTAATTATAACTTGAACGGTGGTAGTTCAAGTAGTATTTGGAAAAGATATAAGTATATTGGAGTATTTGGTAACTTCATCTTTTAAACTTATATCTAATTAATAATTGTCTTATGTATGACAAAGATTTTCAGAAAAACGTTGAGACAAGGTTAGATATATGAGATCACCTTGCAACGATATTTTTTTTATACAGTTATACACTGGGACTTTGTGTATATTATGCATGGAAGAGGACTTCCAAGATTTTGAAAAGTATATATGTATATATATATACTTAATATTTTGCGACTTCATCGCATTAAGATATCAACTTGGCTCATTTCTTTTGACCAAGACTTTCATGAGTACTAAGAGAAGGCTCATATACTATTAATCATTATACATATTATTTTGGTGGGCTTGCTGCTCACCCTTGCTTTCTTCTTTCATCACATAACAACAGATAGAAAGGATGAACAGGACCAAGCTCCCGATTCGCAAGCGATTAGGAGACGTTCCACAGTTTTCTAGAAGCATTGATGCCGCCGTAGCTGAGGTAGGAACTACCAATAGGCTAGGCTTTCAACTTCTAATGTATCAGATTTATGTATAATTATGAATTGTAATAATGGAAAAGAAATGTAAATTTATTCAGAAAACCTTTTAAGGTGTATTGGCAGATAATTGTGGAATAAAATGACTTGTGGTTATTTTTGGATGTTCATCTCTGAGACTATAACGTATGGTGTGTGTGTTTATTGTGGGGTCACAGTACAGAGTAGTTGAGTAATTATTAAGATTGGGTGTTATTAAGGGAAATGGAACTCGTGACAACCCGGATCCCCGACCCCGGATTTGGGGGTGTTACAAAATCATTCGTCTTGTTGTTTTCTTTGTTGAAAGTAGGAAGAAGAATTAATTGTTATCCATCTGTTTCTCTTTAGCGTCAGCTTTTTCAGGCTTCTTAGCTTATGACTAAGGCTGTTGATGTTAGGAAACGTATAATAGGATTATCTTGTAATTTTTGCATGTAATTGCTTAATTTCATCGAATGTAATCATCTAATATATCAATGAAAATTTCTTTAATTGCAAGATTTGTTCTTTGTTTCTCAAATTATGTGACTGTGCATGTTTACTTGAAATTTATTAATCTTTACTTCATCGACTTTCAATTTTATTTTGTGATGAATGTGTTGATTAAATTCTGTTGATTTGAGAAAACAACTGAGGAACAAGTTCCAATATCAGAACCTGTTATTGTAGAAGCTGAGAAGGTTTTTTCTCAGAATGATATTGTAACTGGGAGTTCTAGGCCCCTCAAAAGGCTTAGAAAGTTAAATTCTGATAATAAAGCTCCTACAGTGTCTCCACCTTTGAAGAAGTTAAAGAAAAAGAGAGCTCACAGGGACATAGTTGAGTTAGATTCAAAGGATGTAGTGGAAGCAGCTAAGGAAGGGGATCAGGAATCTCTGATCTCAACAGAACCTATTATTATTGAATCACTTCCTTCTGCACAACATGTAACTACTCAAGTTAAAATACCTACACCTCCTATGTCACCTATAGTTGATCCAGTACATACTGAAGAACCAGATATAAGTGCTGAAATTGATATTCATAACTTGACTGTACCTGAGGTTTTGTACTTGGAAGCTCCACCAATTTAACTCACTCCACCAACAACATCAATTTTGGATGTTGATCAGAACCTGGCTACAAATCAGAATTTAGAGGATGATGTTGAAGCTTCTATAGCCTCACATACTGTTGTTTTACCAGAGGATGCTGATACTGCAGGATCTACAAGTTCTGATGCTGCCAATAAAGATATTACTGGTGAAGCTGCTGTCACTTTAGATGCTGATGCAGATGGTCCATCAGGACATGCACCTCAACAAACTATTCATAAAGCTTATTTAGTCAAGAAGTTTGTTACATGGGAAGCACCAGTACCTTGGAGTGAAACTCCTAGAGGAAAGGAGTGGACTAAAGAATGGAACTCAGTTAGTTTTTTTCCTTCTGAAAAGATTCTTGCTGAGCATCTTGCAAAAGCTGATGAAATGCTGATAAATGATGATTTCAAGGCACAGCTGCGAGTTACTGCATTGAGTACAAGGCACCTTCAAGGTCAACACTCAATAACTCATGACAAGGTGAACAAAATTTAGGAAGCTCTAATCCAGCAAGATATGAATGTGAAACTTGAAAAGAACAGATTTTTCAAGCCAGCATTTGACAGAATTGCCTATATTGAGAAAACTAAGGAGAAGCAACAAACTCAAATTGAAGAAATTCTGAAGAATCAAGCTTTTCACCAAAGTCCACTCAATGAGATCCAATCCTCAGTGGAATTTCTTGTCTCTCTTCTTTTACCTGCTGATGCCAAAAAGGGGGAGAAAGTGATTAAGTCCAAATGCAAATCTATTCAGACACTGAAAGGAAAGGATGATGGAAATGATGACCAGGGAAACTCTGATAAGGGTAGAGGTCAAGGTCAAGGTCAAGGTAAAGGATTTTCATCAAGTAAAGCTAGAATTACAAGTCAAGGAACAAGTTCTGATACTGGGAGAAGAATAAGTTCTGATACTGGTAAGAGGATAAAATCTGGTGAACATTTGGCACTTGATGAAGAAATCTCAAAGCAGTTATTTCTTAAAGAAAATCCAGAAATGGACTTTGAGAGTCTAAAGGAAGAAGAAGCTAGACTCAAAGCAAAAGGTGTCAAGACAAAATCTAAAGCTTCTGTTGTAGAAAAGAAATTTCCAAAGCCTAAGGGTATTGTGATAAAGGAAAGAACAACTTCTGAGGCAATCAAAGCCAAATCACAAATGGGAATTGATCCAAGGTCCAAGGGCAAAGAAAAAGTTAATGAACCTGTAAAGGTTTATATGCCAGTCCTGGATAAAGAAATAATTGATGATGAAGAAGATACTAGTCTTACTCTGATTTTAAAGAAGATTTCTCAAACAACCTCTGACATGGTTCATGTTGTTCAGAGTCAAGATATAGTAAGCTCTGATATGACAGTGAAGCAAGCGACCTCTGACATAGCTCAAGTTGGCTTGATATCAGAAGATAAGGAAAAGGAAACCTCTGACATTGCTCATGTTAAACCTTCAAAGATACTCCTACCAGGATTCACCAAAGCTAAACAGGCTCAACCTTTGAAGACTGCAACAAGTGGTTTTGAAGCAAGAGTTGTTACAGGAAAGGAAGCAAGAGATAAATCTGGGTTGGGTAGTTTTGATGAAAGAAGAGTACATAACACTACCAATGATCCAGATCCAACTTCCTTAAGTGAACCAGGTGTTGGAGCAACTCCTGAAAGATTGAATCGACTTGAATCTATACAAATGGTTTACCATACCTTCTTTAAAGAACATATCTTGTTATATTTTGTGACAGATGGAAGGGTATACCAGATTATGCAGAATGCTATACCATTGAAGTATTTTGAAGAACTGGAACATCTTCAATTCCTACTTCAAGTAAAAGATAGATTAACAGATAGTGTTGCAGGGTATTCTATGAAGAATAGAATACTTGGAAGAAAAGATAACTGGTTGATATATTTTAGGAAGCAGAATTATATTCCATATCAATTAGATTTTATCTTGTAACTGTGTAGTATATAAACACAGGCATAGAGTTTACACTATAAGTGTTATGATTATCGAAGTTATTATTCTTTGTAACTCTAGCAGCTCTCGTAATAATTTGTTCATCACTGAGAGAGGACAGTTCCATATTGTAACAGAGTTTATTGTGTTGAATAAAATCTGTTTTCTGTTACTTGAGTTCTTATAATCTATTTGTTAGCCCCTTAACAATATAGCAAGAATTACAGAAGGGGGGTTGAATGGAATTCTTGAACCTTTTTCTCAAAATAAAAATGTTCAACTCGAATATAGATATAATGTTTTAATTAGCACAATGCGGAATAGAAACTTAATTGAATCAAAACATAAGTAATTAAAAACAGGAGTCTTTAAAAACTTTCTGGTGGATTTAAACAATTCCATCAGAGATATATATAATATATCGAGAGGACTCTGTGTGCAGGAATGCTCATAGCTGCTTACAAAATGGAACTACTGAGAATACATGAAATGCTAATAATTCTGCTTACAAAGATTTCTTTGTTTTTGTTTCTCAGCTATCTCAGTTATTTTTCTATTTGCTACTCTCTTTGTTTATATAATACCAAGATTACAAAGTCAAAAAGACTGAACAAATATAAAAACTATCAGTCTTAAGCTTTGCTGCTTTTCGTCCTCTATTACCCAGTTAATGGGCTTCCACAGTGTGTTTGTATACATCTCGACGGCTGTGTGTCAGCTTTCACTATTCAACTGCTGTTTGAATTCTTCATATGATCATCTGTCGACTTTCAGAACATCCGTTGATGGTTTAATTGATCATCCGTCGACTGCTAAATTAAACATCTGTTGATAATCATTTGATCATCTTTTGATGGCTTTGTTAATCATCCGTCGGTAGCTATTTTGGCACTTGACTCTATTTCACTTATGCAGAATTACAAGACATCATTTATGTACAATTAATCAGCCTATTCTGCATATCTAGTTAAAGTCAACATGACTTATATGCTACTACAGATTCTATACAATGGTGCATACATAACTGTGCTACAAACTTATTATTACATAAGCTACTCACTCGATGGATAATAAGTTAATCATCCGTCGGGACTATAATGAGTTATCCGTCGGGACTATAACTCTTATCCGTCGAGTGCTACATAATTTCACTAAGTAAAATCTACTTAGATGTTTTGTTCATGAAATCATCAAGTACACAACTTATGCACAACAATCTCCCCCAATTTATGTCTACTGGAATTGTAGCCATAAATTAAGAGATACTTGATGATAACAAAACATCCTGAACATACATCTTTAAAGATAAGTAGATAAACTGAAAGTGCTTCAATTAAACAAAATGTACAAGGTTTGGCTCACAGTCAATTCAAGATGCTCCTCTAGCCTGAGCAGATCTTTCTAGTTCCTTGAAGGTCTGGATCTTCTTCCAAGCTTTCTGTTATTTTCCTCAATTTGATTCTGGAGCTGCCTGTGGAATTCCAGTTCATCAGATTCTGAGAGATCTAGCTTTTCTTGCATTTCCAAGAGAGTCTCATTGCTAGAGATACTCAGTTGGTCTTCTAATCTGAAGAATCTTCTCACACCCTTGTCATCCATGAACTCCATCAGCCAGTAGGGTCTTAGATGCACTCTTCTCCCTGTATATGGGATGATTAGTGTCTTTAGGAGTGCATCCTTAGCTCTAACACTCATTAGCTCTTCAATCTTCTTCAATACTAGTCTTCTTGCAGTTACATTGAACCCAAAGTTTTTCTTGAAGGATGAATAGACTTTAATCAGCACAGCTTGTCTTTCTTGAAGAATCCTGTGAAGTGGCCACTGAATCTCCCTTCCCCCTTTGTACTTGAACACCAACCTTTCAGGTAGGTTTCTATATGCATCAATTGCCCTTACTTCATCCAGTTCATCCAGATAAAGATTTAGATCTGAAAATTCTTTGATGTCACACAAGTACAAGTAGTCTCCCCTGTTGACCTTAGGTTGAGCTTTAACTACTGACTTGGATTTGAGAGGTGACAGCTTCACTTTCTTGACTTCCCTTAACTTTGTCCTTTTTGGCTTGTTAAGGATTGGTAAGTTGAAGTCAGGAATTGGTATGTTATCCCACTCTATTGGCTCATCCTTTGGCACAATAGGTTCACCATGTACGTTCTTGTAGGGATCCACCACCCTTATGTCTTCAAATACCACAGAGGGCTTTGATGCTTGAGTTATAGCTGATGTGGATTCCTTAGGAAATTGATCTTCCAATTCCTTGTCAACAACATCCAGTTTCCTTTTTGTTCTTCTAGCCAATTCTTTCTTCCTTGGGGATTTCTTCTGTTCTTCAATTTTCTTCTTTGATTCAGCAGCTTCAGATGGTTGAGAGGGAATTTGTTGAGAAGAGTTTACAGCCTGTAGCTTGGCCAAGATAGCAATCTGTTCTTTCTTTTGTTTAGACTTCTTTGCATCTAGAGCAGCTTGCCTCTTTTCCTGCTTTAATCTGGCTTTTTCTTCTTTCTTTGCTTGAGCAAATTGTGGATGTCCAGCTACCACACAAATTTCCTTTCCATTTCTGAATATCTTAGCAATTCTCCTTTTTGAAGCTGAATCAGCTGGATCTTTATAGAAGACAATAGATCTTGACAGAAGCATTTTTTTCATCAGGCTTGGGTGTCTCATACACAATGTCCATAGGGTTCTTCCAAGATGATTTTGGATAATTTGCCCTTGGTTTAAGAATTGTTTCAGCCTTTGGAGACTTGATGCAGGAAGATTGTCCTTTTTCCGGATAGTTCGTGCTCATCTCATTCACACTAATTGGCTTGACATGAGAGTGATGGATGGCTGACTTAACTGGCTCCTTGACTAGTTCAAACTTTTTTTGTATCTCCTCATAAATCTTATTCCAGTTGATCAAACTTAACTTTCCTTTTTCAACAACTTTCAAATTTGTTGCTGCTGCTTTAATTAGATCTATACCATCTGCAACTGTTGGTTTGGAGACAGTAATTGAAGGTACAATTACTTTGCTGATTTGTACTTGAAGTTTCTCCCCCTCAGTTGGTCCTTTCTCCCCCTTACTTGATTCTCTCTCCCCCTTTTTGTTATCATCAAGTTGAGGAGTTAGGCCTTGTGCTTTAGCCAGTTGCATGAGAAGATTTGTCTGAGTCTATTGATTTTGAAGAAGGATAGCCACTGAATTGTCAATAACTTGAACTCTGTCTTCCAGCTTGGCTAGCTTCTTTTCAGAATCTGATTCTCTCCTTAGTCTCAGTAATAGATCTTGCATGGTACCATATGGCATTACTGAATCCAGCTTCTCAGAATTATAAGTTTTCAAGGCAACTATATCTCTTTTTAGTTCATCCACACTTAGATTATGTATTAAGTGTTGGATCTTCATGAGGTGTAGAGAGTCTAGGCGAGCTTGAAGAATAGCCTTGGTACCAGCATATGAAGTTTCCTGAAGGGCCTTTCGAATAGCCATCACTTGCTTGACCAAAGATACACCAAATTGTCCTGGTGTAGATTCCTTTGTCCATTCCCATCCAGGTAAATTTAAAACAAAACTTGGGCCTTCATATCCCCCTAAGTTCATGCTTCCATCCAGAGAAACAAAGTCATCATCATTAGAATTTACTCCAAATTCTTCAGATGGCTCACCAGCTTGAGAAGGCATCCTATTGACAGCAGCTTTATCTCTTTGAAGAGATTCTGAGGTGTGTACTAAATTCAAGGTCTGTTCTGCCTCCACATTTCCCTGAGCAACCAACAATTGATAGGCTGACACAGGATGAGTAAAAGTGTCAGCATCCAAGGAAATGTTATCAATTTCAGCTTTGTAATATTGCTGAAATTGTTTTCCCTTTTCAGCATCATCCACAATCATTGACTCACTAGCAATGGCTGAATCCACCCTTATTTCTCATGTACCTGCCTTTCTCTCATAATCTCTCTTTTGTTGCATCAGGGTCTCACCCTGGCTCCCCACCCTCACACCCTCACCTTCACCTACTAAGGTGGGACTCCTCTCACTCACTTTTGCCAATCCTGAATAAATGGATTGCTGAGATTCACTCTTTTCCTCTCCTTTTGCCTGGGAGCAACCCAACCTCTCACTCAATGCACTCTCCTCTCTCAGTCCTAAGAGTGACTGTATTACCACTAAATCTTCTGCACTAGAAATAATTGAAGTTTGAAGTTGTGCAGAGACACTCGACGGATAAGTGATATCCATCGGGTGAGTGGTAAAGCTATCTGACGGATAACTGATGTTAAGCTTATCCGTCGGGATACAATCACTACCCGACGGTCGGGATACAATCACTACTCGACGGATGAGCAATATCCATCGAGAGAGTAGAAATGAATGAGGTGGGAAGAGAAACTATTGTTGACTGTCTGTTGATTGAAGTTATTTGAGGCACAGATGTCACAATAGTATCTGAAAGAATTGGCAAGTGAGCCAACAAATCATCTAAAAGATGATGCTCACTTGCACTAGATTTTGGCTTCCCCAACAGAGTTAAAGAAGGGGAATCAGGAATTGAAGTGTTTATCATATCCACTTCCAGAGAGTTTATTGGTGAGTATGGTGTTTCAGAGGCTTTTATTATAAGAGATTTTGGCTGTGACTCCACATTTATTGGAGCCACATCAAACTGAATTTGAGAAAGTGCAGGGACTGTGTCTTTAGCACCAGTTTGCACTGTGTGTGTGCCCTGTGCATCCCCAATGGTTTTGGATTTCTTCTTTCTTGTGTAAGTTTGGGGTGAGCTTATGTCCCTAACCCTTTTGGCCTGTGCTCTTGGCTGAGAGCTTTGTTCAATAGCCACATCCTTTTGGGATGATGCACCTAGAAGTGGGCTTTTGTCCTTTTTAAGCACTGCAGTTTGTTGGGAAACTGCAGTGTGGCTAGAACTCATTACCTTTGATAGTTAGAGTGATGTTTTTTAATCAGGAATTTTGAAACATGCTTTTATCACATCACTATTGATATAGAACTCATTACCTTTGATAGTTAGAGTGATGGTTTTGTTAGTAGAGTTGTAAATTACAGTGGTCCACATCTCTTCAACAACTTCATAGAAAATTGTGGGTGATTCAAGCATGGCATAACTTAACTTGTAGTTCTTCACGAAGTCCGTCATCTTGTGATAGTCTTTTGATTGCTGAATACCCTTATTGACCAAAGCAGTGAAGTTGTTCTTCTCATAAATGAACCCAGTCTGAGACATAATCTTTACTATAGGTGCCATTGTTAGAGAATGAAAGCTTGAAGAGAAAGAGAATATTTGCTTGAGAGAGAATGAAATAAAAGCAGTTGAATTTGAAAATGATAAAAGAAAATAATTTGAATGAAATAAGCTTTTATACTATCTCAAAAAAAACTGATTAAAATAATAAAGAAAAGTAAATTACCCAATAGAAATTGCCTAAAATAGCCATTTTAAAAATAAACTGTAAAAATTCCACCCATTATCCGTCGTATAATGCTTACAAACTGTAAGTATACTCGATGGATAATGTTCAGGGAATTAACGGTTAAGATTTAGACAATTCGACGGATGAGGATAAACTGTTATCCGTCGAGTTTTAAAAGATTCTAGAAAAGTAATTGATTTTTATTTATAAATAGTATATCGACGGATGACTTAACTCGATGGATAATGGTCATCCGTCGAGATGCAAATTTTGACTTAGCCAAAATTTCATCCATGACTAAAAATTAGCTAAATTTCGGGCTACATTTCAACTTGCAAAATAACTCAGATAAATTCAAGAGTAATTAAGCATACCTAACTCACTTACCAACCTTGAAAAGGTGGATTCATCCAGTGGCTTGGTAAAGATATCTGCAAGTTGCTTCTCACTTGGAACAAAATGTAACTCTACAGTACCATTCATTACATTTTCCCTTATGAAATGGTACTTGATGTCTATGTGCTTTGTCCTTGAATGTTGCACTGGATTTTCAGTGATGGCAATTGCACTTGTGTTATCACAAAAAATAGGAATCCTCTCAACTTGCAAACCATAGTCTAGCAATTGATTTTTCATCCATAAAATATGTGCACAGCAACTTCCAACAGCGATATATTCAGCTTCAGCTGTAGAAGTAGAAACTGAATTTTGCTTTTTACTGAACCAGGACACAAGCTTGTTTCCTATAAATTGACAAGTTCCTGTTGTGCTCTTTCTGTCAATTCTGCAACCTGCATAGTCTGCATCTAAATAACCAATTAGATCAAAACCAGAATCTCTAGGATACCAAATGCCAAGTTTTGGTGTTCCCTTGAGATATCTGAAAATTCTCTTAATAGCTATCAAGTGAGATTCTCTAGGATCAGCCTGAAATCTAGCACATAAACATGTAGCAAACATTATATCTGGCCTACTAGCTGTTAAGTACAGAAGTGAGCCAACCATGCCTCTATAGCTTAAAATATCCACAGACTTTTCAGTAGTGTTTAATTCAAGCTTAGTTGCAGTGGCCATGGGAGTTTTTGCAGATGTTCAATCCATTAGATCAAACTTCTTTAAAAGATCAAAAATATATTTAGTTTGACTAATGAATATTCCATCACTAACTTGCTTAACTTGTAAACCAAGAAAGTAAGTTAGTTCTCTCATCATACTCATTTCATACTTACTTTGCATCAGTTTGGCAAACTTTTTACAAAATTTCTCATCTGTAGAGCCAAAAATATTATCATCTACATAAATTTGAACAAGTATGCTAGAGCCATTGACATTTCTGAAAAATAAAGTTGTATCTACAGTACCTCTTGTGAAGTGATTTTCCAAAAGGATCTTTGATAAAGTGTCATACCAGGCTCTAGGTGCTTGCTTCAATCCATAAAGTGCTTTCAGTAGATAATAGACATACTCTGGAAAATTTGGATCTTCAAAGCCAGGAGGTTGACTAACATACACTTCTTCCTCCAAATCTCCATTCAGAAAGGCACTTTTGACATCCATTTGATAGACCTTGAAATTGGCATGGGTTGCATAGGCTAAGAAGATTTTGATGGCTTCAAGTCTTGCAACAGGAGCAAATGTTTCATCAAAATCTATTCCTTCTTGCTGGCAATAGCCTTTAGCAACCAATCTGGCTTTGTTCCTTACGACTATGCCATTTTCATCCATTTTGTTTCTGAATACCCATTTGGTGTCTATTGGATTCTTTCCTTTAGGCTTGGGTACTAACTTCCATACTTTATTCCTTTCAAATTGGTTTAGCTCCTCCTGCATAGCTAAAATCCAATCAGGATCTAACAAGGCTTCTTCTACCTTCTTTGGTTCTTCCTTTGACAGAAAGTTGTTGTATAGACATTCTTCCTGAGTTGCTCTCCTTGTTTGAACTCTAGAAGAAACATCACCAATAATCAGTTCAAAGGGGTGATCTTTTGTCCATTTCCTTGGTTGTGGTAGATTAGCTCTAGATGAAGAGACATCATTGTTGTCTTGATGTGTGATTGAGTTTTGATTGCTAGAAGCTCCCCCTGAGTTTGTGGATCTTTGATTTGAGAAAGGGGTACTTTCTATGGGTGATCTACCTTGACTTCCTGCTCCTTTTGATAACCCGACGGATGGTGAATTTTGAGTACCGACAGATGAGGCAGGTTGTCTTCCGACGGATAACACAGATTGCCTTCCGACGGATGAAGCATTATGCAACTCGACGGATGAAGCATTATGCAACTCGATGGATGTTGAGTTTTGTGCTTCATTGGTGGTAGATTTGTCTGCATTATCCTTAAACACTGTTTCTTGATCACTCTCATCATCACTTTCATCACTGACCATCTCAACATTGTCGAATTTGAGGCTCTCATGGTAATCTCCATCTTTCAGTCCTTCAATATTTTTATCATCAAACATAACATGTATAGATTCCACAACAATGTTGGTTCTTAGATTGTAGACTCTATATGCTTTACCAACAGCATATCCAATAAAAATTCCTTCATCTGGTTTAGCATCAAACTTCCCATTTTGATATGTTTGATTTCTCAGAATATAGCATTTACAGCCAAAGACTTGAAGAAAGTTTAGAGTTGGCTTCTTGTTGTTGAACAATTGATAAGGAGTCATGCATCTTGCTTGATTAATCAGAGAGATGTTCTGAGTGTAGCATGCAGTGTTTACAGCTTCAGCCCAGAAATATGTTGGTAATTTTGATTCTTCAAGCATTGTTCTTACAGCTTCAATAAGTGATTTGTTCTTCCTTTCCACTACTCCATTCTGTTGTGGAGTCCTTGCTGCTGAGAACTCATGTAAGATTCCATTTTCCTCACAAAATGCTCTCATGACATAGTTCTTGAACTCAGTTCCATTGTCACTCCTGATTCTTCTAACTTTGAAATCAGGATGATTGTTAACTTGCCTTATGTGATTGATGATCATTTCACTAGCCTCATCTTTAGACTTTAGGAAATATGTCCAAGAGAACTTTAAAAAATCATCTACAATTACTAGGCAAAATCTTTTCTTTGAAATTGACAATACATTGACTGGTCCGAACAGATCCATGTGAAGCAGTTCCAGAGGCTCTTCAATTGTTGAATCAAGTTTCTTCCTGAATGATGCTTTGATCTGCTTCCCTTTTTGGTAGGCATCACATAGTTCATCCTTTGTAAACTCCACTAGAGGAATGCCTCTTACTAGTTCTTTCTTTACCAGCTCATTCATGGTCTTGAAGTTTAAATGGGATAGCTTCTTGTGCCATAGCCAACTTTCATCTTGACTTGCTTCACTGAGAAGACAAGTTACAGATTCTGCTTTAGTTGAGTTGAAGTCAGCTAGGTACACATTTCCTCTTCTCACACCAGTGAGAACCACTTTATTGTTTTGATTATTAGTCACAACACAGGTTTCTTTATTGAAGGTTATTGAGTTGCCTTTATCACAAAGCTGGCTGATACTCAACAGATTGTGTTTGAGACCATCCACTAAGGCAACCTCTTCAATGATGACATTATCCTTTGAAATCAAGCCATATCCCACAGTATAACCCTTGTTGTCATCTCCAAAAGTAATACTTGGGCCAGCTCTCTCCTTAAACTCTGTGAGCAGGGTAGAATCACCAGTCATGTGTCTTGAACAACCACTATCCAAGTACCAAAGATTCCTTCTGTTTCCCTGCACACATCAAAATCAAATCAAGTTAATTTTGGTACCCAAGTTTCCTTGGGTCCTGCCTTGTTAGCTTTCTTCTTCTGTTTCTTAGGTCTTAACTCATTTGACTTAGGAATTTCAGATTCTTCCTTAGTCATTTGGGATGGGCCTTTAAAACCATTTAATGCAACAGAATTATCATGCATATTATGGCTAACATGAAATGACATGCTTGGTGCAAACATGTTATTCCAGTAAGGCATGCTAAATGGCATTTGAGGCATATTGTATGTAGCACATTAGGTGCAAATGGCATATTAGCAAACTGTGCATTCATACTCTGTGTAGGCATATCATTAACAGGCATGAGAGGCATGGCATTTATGTCGGGAAATTGAGACTAAACAGACATGGGAGTAGGCATGGCAGATTTGCAATTAACAGACAAATGATTTACACTACCACACTTGACATAGATTTTTCTAGGAGCATATTTATCAGGTGTGTAGTTATTATATTTGTTAATCCCTACTTTACCATTCCTATTGTTTTTCCTTTTAGTCTATGTTTTTACCTCAATTTTCTCAAGTCTGTGACTTAACTGTTTGACAGTCATGTGACCAACATTAGCCTTTTTCCCTTTCTTAGCTTGACTTGACTCTCCTGAAACAAAGTTCTTGGAAACAGACCCATACTTTTCATTTAGCTTGATTAATTTGGCTTTGCTAATGGGTTTGCTTACAGCCGACGGATGAGGATTTTCATCATTCGACGGATAACACTTTTTGTTATCCGACGGATAGTCCTCATCATCCGTCGAGTCTACATCTGTCAACAACCCATCTACCAAAATAGGTTCTAGTTTCTCTTTATTCTTCTTCCAGGCTTCATCACAAAAAGACTCAATTCCTTGAACTTTGGTGATTTGAGCATGAACATCCCTGGATGTTTTCCATGCTTTAATCACCTCTTGTTCACGCTCGAGCTGCTTCTTCAAAATTTCTTCCTTTTTTAAGGACTCAGTTAATTCCTCCTTGGCAATCTTACACTCAATTTTTAGTTTCTCAAACTCAACAAACTGAGACTCAAGCACATTATTCCTCTCACTTAAAAACAAGTTGTTTTCTTTGATTTTAGCATTTTCTTTAGTGAGAGACTTAAGTGTAACACGCAAATGATACAATTCTGTAGACATGTCATTTATGGCATCATTACACTCAGCTTTAGATAAATGTGCAAGGTTTGTAGTGATTACCTGATTGCTTGAGGAACTTGTCTCTGTTTCATCAGACTTGGCCATTAGGGCTAGATTGACATAGCTGACATCTTCATCTTCATTCAAACTATCTGCTGCCCAGTCATTCTCTTGTGTAATAAAAGCCCTTTCCTTTTGTTTGAGTAGATCAAATTATTTTTGCTTATAATCCACAGACTCAAACCTTTTCTTACTGGAATCTGACTTTCTACATTTATTTGCAAAATGCCCTGCCAAGCCACATTTGAAACATTTGAATTTTGACTTATCCACCATGTTTCTATTTGGCTTGGCTGCTCCAAAGTTCTTCTTGAACTTGAGCTTGGAAAATCTCCTTGAAAGAAATGCTAGGTGCTCATCAATGTCCTCCATGTCATCTTGGCTCAATGATTATTCACTTTCTGCAGCTAGCCCCTTACCCTTATTCTCACAGACCTTTGAAGTTGATTCTACAGCTTCCATCTTCACTTCCTTCTCCTTTTCCAGATCAGCAACTAGTGCAATGGATCCTCCTTTCTTCTTTCCTCTCTCCATTATTTCATCCTGCTCTATCTCAAGCTCATAGGTCTTCAGAATGCCATACAGTCTCTCCATAGTAAACTCCTTATAATCTTGTGAGTTTCTCAATGAGACTGTCATTGGTTTCCATTCCTTTGGAAGAGATCTGAGAAATTTCAGATTGGAGTCTTTAGTTTGATAGACTCTTCCATGCAACTTAAGAGCATTTAGTAGTTTTTGAAATCTACTAAAAATGTCAGTGAGTGACTCACTTTCTTCATTGTGAAAATGCTCATATTGCTGAATCAGGAGCTACATTTTATTTTCTCTTACTTGCTCAGTGCCATCACAAATTATCTGTATTGTGTCCCAAACTTCCTTGGCAGTTTTGCAGTTGATAATGTTATCAAACATGTCTGCATCAACTCCATTGAACAGAATGTTCATGGCCTTTTTATCTTTCCTGACCTGTTCAATGTCAGGATCAGACCATTCATGCCTTGGCTTTGGAACAGATGGCTTGTTTCATGTTGCAGCTTTCATTGGAACATAAGGGCCTTTTTCTATGCAGTCCACATAGGCCTCATCTTGAGAAAGCATATGAAGATGCATCTTTACCTTCCAATGATGGTAATTATCTCTATCAAGAAAAGGAATCTTGACTCCAACATCTTTCTTGTTCATCTTGCTGAATTGTTTTGATCTTTAAACTCTTTGTAGATTAAGAGCTTGCTCTGATACCAATTGTTAGTCCCTTAACAATATAGCAAGAATTACAGAAGGGGGGTTGAATGGAATTCTTGAACCTTTTTCTCAAAATAAAAATGTTCAACTCGAATATAGATATAATGTTTTGATTAGCACAATGCGGAATAGAAACTTAATTGAATAAAAACATAAGTAATTAAAAACAAGAGTCTTTAAAATTTTCTGGTGGATTTAAACAATTCCACCAGAGATATATATAATATATCGAGAGGACTCTGTGTGCAGGAATGCTCACAGCTGCTTACAAAATGGAACTACTGAGAATACAGGAATGCTAATAATTTTGCTTACAAAGATTTCTCTATTTTTGTTTCTCAGCTATCTCAGTTATTTTTCTATTTGCTACTCTCTTGGTTTATATAATACCAAGATTACAAAGTCAAAAAGACTGAACAAATATAAAAACTATCAGTCTTAAGCTTTGCTATTTTTCGTCCTCTATTACCCAGTTAATGGGCTTCCACAGTGAGTTTGTATACATCTCAACGGCTGTGTGTCAGCTTTCACTGTTCAACTGATGTTTGAATTCTTCATATGATCATCCGTCGACTTTCAGAACATTCGTTGATGGTTTAATTGATCATCCGTCAACTGCTATATTAAACATCCATTGATAGTCATTTGATCATCCGTCGATGGCTTTGTTAATCATCCGTCGGTAGCTATTTTGGCACTTGACTCTATTTCATTTATGCAGAATTACAAGACATCATTTATGTACAATTAATCAACCTATTCTGCATATCTAGTTAAAGTCAACATTACTTATATGCTACTACAGATTCTATACAAAGGTGCATACATAACTGTGCTACAAACTTATTATTAAATAAGCTACTCACTCGATGGATAATAGGTTAATCATCCGTCGGGACTATAATGAGTTATCCGTCGGGACTATAACTCTTATCCGTCGAGTGCTACATAATTTCACTATGTAAAATCTACTTAGATGTTTTTTTCATGAAATCATCAAGTACACAACTTATGCACAACACTATTTGATTGTGCTAAACACTGTATACAACCCCCTTCTATAGTGTGTGTGACCTAACAAAATATCAAAAAGAGTTTTGAATACAGTGAGAAACAATTATCCGATTCTTTAATAAAATTTCTGTTTCTACAATTATGATTTTAAATGTTCTGCTCTAATACGGATGTCGATTTAATATCAAAATGACCATATATATATTATAATCAACTTTTTGAGCATTTCTTTCACTCATACTTGCCTGTTTTCAAATTTAACCTCCAATGAGGATTAACTTGCGCTGTTTAGCCGCGTAATTCGAGGAAGCAAAGAAGAAGCTTTTGAAAGGTGGTTGGTCCAGGGTTTGCGGACTAGTGTAAGTTTTATTGTATAAAGTTGTTTATATTATATTATATTTATGTTATAATATAGTTGGGCCTAGTATACTTCTTTTCGAAGTTATACTGGCGGGTTAGTTTTGAATTAGAATTGTTGAAAAGAGTTTTAAAAGAAAGTGAAAAATTTATTGGTGGAATTTGGAATTCTTGTTTCTAGAACTGTAACCTTAAAAGATCTTGGATTAGTTTGGGGTCATAAATGATAAATATCTTTCGCTGGCATTTGTATTTTGATTCAACAAGTTGATTTGGATTGAGGTTTCATAGTGATGACAAAATCCTTTGACCCGAATTTGGGGGCATTACAGACTGTGTGATGCTTGCCAAAAGGGAAAGCAAATTAAAACATCATTCATAAAGAATCTTGATTCAACAGTTGAAGAACCTTTGAAACTGCTACACATGGATTTGTTTGGACTAGTCAATGTGTTGTCCATCTCAAGGAAAAGATTTTTCCTAGTAATTGTAGATGATTTCTCAAAGTTCTCTTAGACATATTTCCTTTAGTCCAAAGATGAGGCTAGTGAAATCATCATCAATCACATAAGGCAAGTCAACAATCATCCTGATTTCAAAGTTAGAAGAATCAAGATTGACAATGCAATTGAGTTCAAGAATTCTATCATGAGAGTATTTTGTGAAGAAAATGGGATTTTGCATGAGTTTTCAGCAGCAAGAACTCCTCAACAAAATGGAGTAGTAGAAAGAAAGAACATAGCACGTATTGAAGCTGCAAGGACAATGCTTGAAGAGTCTAAGTTACAAACATATTTCTGGGTTGAAGCTGTAAATACTGCATGCTACACTCAGAATATTTTTTTGATTAATCAAGCAAAATGCATGACTCCCTATCAATTGTTCAAGAACAAGAAGCCAACTCTAAATTTTCTTCTCTTATGAAACCATGTATGAGTAAAAATTATGACAGTGTGTCATAACATGCTCTAGGTGCTTTCTTCAATCCATAAAGGGCCTTTAACAGTTGGTAAACAAAGTCTGGGAATTCTGGATCTTTAAATCCAGGTGGCTGTTGCACATACGCTTCTTCTTTTAATTCACCATAAAGAAATGCACTATTCAAATCCGTTTGATACACCTTGAAATTTAAATGTGCAGTAAATGCATGAAAAATTCTTAATTCTTCAAGTCTTGCAACTGGAGCAAAAGTTTCAGCATAATCAATTCCTTCTTCTTATGAGTAGCGTTTGGAAACCAGTATTGCTTTGTTTCATATCACAATTCCATTTTCATCCATTTTATTCTTGTACACTCACTTTGTTCCAATAATGCTTTTTTTGGTGCAGGAACCAATTCTAAAACTTTATTTCTCTCAAATTGATTCAGCTCTTCTTGCATGACAGA
Source organism: Apium graveolens (assembly GCF_009905375.1). Classification (NCBI taxonomy): domain Eukaryota; kingdom Viridiplantae; phylum Streptophyta; class Magnoliopsida; order Apiales; family Apiaceae; genus Apium; species Apium graveolens. The sequence goes on along the minus strand of NC_133648.1, from coordinate 159,519,302 downwards.
TATCCATTCGGGGTCAAGTAGATCTTCCTAAGTTTTCTTAGGCTCAATTTGTGAAAGAAAGCATGCATGCAAGCATTCATTTGCAGTTTCACTCCTAGTCCTCACTCCAGCATTTGGATCACTAATTATTGCATCTCTTGTGTGACTCCTATCCCATTTTCTGGTATGATCTTGTTGACTAGAGTTGCCTGCATTTTTTTCATTGTTGGCATGACTTGCAGAACTGCATCTCTTTCTTCCTCTAAGTTTGTGCCATTAAATTCAGATGAGCTTCTACTTTGAGATGAATCCTCATTTTTACAATTTACTGGTTCAGTTGTTTCTTCCTCCATTCTATTATTTGTGTTGATCTTAGCATCATCTTCAAAATCACTATCAATGTTCAGATTTTCAAATTTTAGGGCTTCAGCTTCATTTTCATCAAGGCATTCCTAGCATGGACACTTGTCATCATCAAAGGTCACATTTGTGTTTTCCATAATTTTCTTTTGCTCAAGCACATAAAATATGTAGGTAGTTCTTTCCGATGAATATCCAAAAAACTAGCTTCAAATACCTTAGAGTCGAATTTTGTAACATATTCAGAGTTGTCTTTGAGCACAAAGCATTTTCTTCCAAACACATGGAGATGCTTCACAGTAGGCTTTCTTTTTGACAAAATTGAGTAGGGTGATTTGCAAGGTTTTTGTTGATTAAATATATGTTTTGATTATAGCATGCAGTATTGACAGCTTCTTCGCAAAAACTTGTTGGCATCTTGTAGCATTGTTCTTGCAGCTTCAACTAGAGTTCTATTTTTCCTTTCAACCACACCATTTTGTTGGGCTGTTCTTGCAGCTGAGAACTCTTGAACCATGCCCTTGTCTTTGCAGAATTCACTTAAAGCTGCATTCATGAATTATGTGTCATTATCACTCCTCAAAATTTTAACACAATTTTGATCCCCATCCTGCTTCTCAACTTTCTTTATGTGTTCAATGATGATATGTGGTGTTTTATCTTTTGAATGCATAAATTCCACCCAAGTATATCTTGAGTAGTCATCCACCATCACCAGTGCATATTTCTTTTTTGAAATAGAAAATATATTAACTGGTCCAAGCAGATCCATGTGAATACGCTACAATGGTGCACTTATTGAATTTACAGTCTTGCTCTTATGACTGGACCTCTTCATTTTGCCTTTCTGACAAGCCTCACAAACTTCATCTTGAGAAAATTCCAGATTTGCCATGTCTCTCACTAATTCCTTTTTCACCAAGGTATTATTTGCTTTATAATTCAGGTGAGAGAGTTTCTTGTGCCACAGCTTGCTTTGCTCAATGGATGCCTTAATGTAGAAGCAACATATTCCATCCTTGTTTGCTGAATTTAGTTCTGCAATAAACATGCTTCCTTTCCTTACTCCTTTCAGAGTAACTTCACCAGTTTTCTTGCTAGTGATTAAGCAATCTTCTTTGTCAAATATTACCTTGAAACCTTTGTCTGTAAATTGGCTGACACTTAGATGATTTACTTCAAGACCAGCAACTAGTGCTACATCTTCAATGACAATATTTCCAGAAATCAACTTACCATATCTCATTATGCATCCTTTGATGTTGTCTTCAAAAGTCACCAATGGGCAGCCATCTCCTCAAATTGTGATTGATTTATCACCTATCATATGCCTGGAACATCCATTGTCAATGATCCATATGACTTTACTCTTCTTTCCCTACATACAATTAGGATTAAGTGTGTTTAGCTACCCAAGCAGTGTTGGGTACTTTCTTCTTCTTCACATAAGTTGCAGGAATAGAATTTGAATTTTCAAAAAGAACATCATTCAAAGTTTGATCAGCATTTTCCTTCTTAATCTCAGAGCCAAGATTAGCTTCTTTGAGATCTTTTCTCAATTTATGACAAATTTTTATAACCTTCAAATTGCAAGGAATGCAATCAAACTTATCACAGAAGGAATAGGGATCCTCAGCCATAACCTCATTGTACTTGCATGCTCCCACTTTTGGCTCACTAACAACCTTTCCACATAGGTGAGTTAGATGATTTGTTGAGCCACATTTTTGACATTGTTTCCTTTGGAGCATATGCAATATAAGCATAATTTTTGCTTTTGTTTAAACCTATTTTTCCATTCCTGTTCTTTTTCTTTTTCCCAGTGTTCTCATTCTTGATTTCCTTCGTTGGTATCTTGGCATCTTGACTCACTGTGGGCTTCTATTTATTTTCAGTACTAGGAGTGGTTTATGCATTGTTCTTCTCATTATCCTCATCCGCAATTTCTTGCTTGATTACCAACTCAACTTTAATGAAATTAACCTCACATGCTATGAACAAAGGTGCACTCACATTTTCAGCATTACAGGAACATCATAGTTCACTGTCTCTTTTCCTTTGTTAGCTTCAACTTTCTTGTGAGAATGCAAGGCCTCATAGTCTAAACCAATACCATGTTAGCACATGGTTTGTTTTTTTCATGATATTGTCCAACCAACTCAGATGCATTTTTATATGATTTGAGCTTCAAATCATTCTTCCCAATCTTCTCTCTCAACACTGCTTCTATTTCTCCAGTACACATTAGCTTTTTTTTGAGGTACTCATTGTCCTGTATGATTGTCTCAAGACCAACAAGCTGCAGTTCTAACTCTTGTTTTTCAAGTTAAATCTTCTCATTTATTTTTGACAGCCTACTCACTTCCTCAGTAGCTTCCATCATGCTTGTGTGGATATGAAACATCTCTACACTAATTTTCTCAACAGTTTCTTAATATTGGCTTGTATTTAAATCAGTTGTGGTTAGAGTTCGTACCTCTGATACGGATGCAGATGATTCTCCTTGCTCTAGAGCCATGAGAACATAATTTCCAAATTCTTCAATGTCATCCTCTTCATCTGTATCATCCCAACTCTTGCCTTCGACAATGTAAGCCTTTCCCTGTTGCTTTCCCAAGAGATCTTCATACTTTGCTTCCAATTCCAAATAAGCTTTGTCTTTCTTCACCTTCTTTGGATTTCTAGACTTAGTAGCAAAGTGACCTAACTCATCACAATTATAACATCTTATTTTTGATCTGTCAACAGATCATGTTCAGTAGCAACGTTTTGCAGCTGAGTTGAACTATGTTTTTCCTTTCCAACTATTGTTGTTGGATGTTGACCCTTGCTCTTGAAAAACTTTGGCTTCTTAACCTTTATGTTGAAGAATTTTCTTTCAAGGTAAGCCATTGACTGGAACATTTCATCTAGTTCATCAAGGGTGTATATAATAACCCCAAATTTTGGAATTTTTGAAACCCTGATAAATAGTAACTTTTTGCTGATTGTGTTGATTAAGGAAAATTATCAGACCACTCTATATAGGAGTACTGTTATGGACATTCTGAGATCGTATTAGTATTCCATAAAATAAATGAGTGTATGTAAAGGTCGTCATAATTTGAATCCGGACACTTCGATTTTTCGTGAAAATCCACCAGATATTGAAAGAATTAAGTATAAGGTAACATGATTAAAAGGATTTAAATTCAAGGATTATAAGAGAGGATCCTTAAAGGAGTATAAAATATTAAGGAAGGTTTAAGGAAGCCCAAGTAATAAGATCCTGGATATGATCCCTCAAATGATCAACGAGAACGAGAGTTAAGCGAACCATGAAATAAGTAAATGACCAAGGGGCAAGAGCATGCAAGTAGCATGGAAAGGAAGCTTCCAATAGAAGCTAAAACATGTGGTTAAAAGCAAGGTGACATCATCACACCATAAGAATATGACATGTGGCTTGGGGATGAGGTCATCAAGATGATGCAAGCACATTATTAAAGTTAAAATGATATATTTAATCAAGTAACTACTTGGTTAATTCACAACCAAGCAAAATTTGGCACAAATCTCAAGGTCAACAAGCAAAAAGGAAAGCAAAAGACCATTTCTTCATTTTTGAAGAGAAAACCCGAGAGGAAAGGGAACAAAAAATGGAAGAGAAAGAAATGCTTGTATCTTGACTTTCTCTTGGCCGATTCACGTGTGCTACTAGTCAAATTGAAGACCTCGAGAAGCTATACGCATATAGAGTAACCACTCTCCTCACCTTCTTGATTCCGATACTCATTTTTCATGATTTAGAGTTAGATGAATTGTAATATCCCGTATTTTTAGAATTATTATAATTATTATTTGAAAATATATATGTGCTTTTATGATTTAGAAAGAATAAAATGGTGAATATTTTATTCCTGTTTGACGAGTTAGTGTTATTAAATGGTAAGGTGGTAATTGTTAAATGTTATATCGATCCTTGTTAATTTCTTAAAATATTTACTTAAATATATTATATTCAAAAGTTATTTGAAAGTCGATCTTATTGATATCGGTAAATTGAAATTATTTTGTAATATCCGGAAAATATCGTGCAATTATTTTTATCAATAAATAATTATTATGTGAATATTATGGGAATTTTGGTGAATTATCTAATGATTGATATTTATATTTGGGTGTTTATATGTGATAAAGTGTAAGTATTTTGATTTTTAATATGTCCAGAATAAAGTATAGATAATTAGGGTATTTTTCTGGTAATTTTTGGATTGTTATATGATTTAATAAGGATTATAGATTTAATAATTATTTTCAGAGTAATTATAAAACTATTTTATAAAGTCGGGAATCGTCCAACTTCAACCGTTTTTGCGTTTGTATAACCCGGAACTCTTCGAAAATCTCCTTCCTAACCTAATTTGATTATTCTGAACATTTTTCGTGTTTCGATCCGGAGTACGGTTTGACCGTACGAGTCCCGGCGCAAAATTTTCGATACGATAATCATTTCGATAGATCAATAAAACCCGTATTCTCGAGAGACGGGATATTTTTACATTATTTTCTCATATGTGTTTTATAAGAAGCTCAGTTTTAATAATTAACCAAATCTGGTATCAAATTGTATCGTTTTTATAGTTACTTAGCGGCTAAGTAATCTATTTTCGGATCCGATATATTAGTGTAAATTTAGTATTAAACTCCGGAATGTTTCAAAAATCATGAAACTCATATTTTCTTAAGTTTTGAATATTTATAGAATTTTAGAATTATTTTGGAAATTTTTTGGATTATATTTACTCGCGCGTTTGTTCGTTAAATCATAAAATGCGGGTTTGATCTGCATTTCAAAAATACTTTAAAAATTATGAAAATTTTATTTTCTTAGTTTTTAAATATTTCGAGAATTTTAGAAGTATTTCGGTAATTTTTTGAGTTAGTTTCACTCGCAAGTGTGTTACTAAATCACGAAATGTGGGTTTGATGTTAAATTCAATAATATTTTAAAATATTATAAAAAATTTATTTTACTAGTTTTTAATTATTCTGGGAATTTTAAAATTATTTCGATAATTTTCAGATTTATTTCTACTCGTAAATTGTATCTTTAAAATCAGATTTCGGGTAATCTGTTAAAAAAACAAACAAAAAATACATCAGAAAAACCCACCCCCACCTACCAAACCCCCCCCCCCCCCCGGTTTTCCTATGCCAGTCTCTCGCCCTCTATCTCTCTTCTGGCTCTCTCTATCGTATATATTTTTATACTTTTAATTTTCAAAAATTCATATCTTACAAACCGTTTATCAAAATTTCAATTACTATATATGGAAATGATCAGCGCTTCGATACCTACGCATAGGTATATATATTGAGAGGTTTTGAGAAGAAAATTAGCAGAGCATATTTTCCGTTTTAATTTATTTTCGGGGCATAGAAAAGGAGTTTGACGGTGTTGATTACTCCACATGACATCTCAGCGTGTATATGTCTATGACTATTAATTTCAGATTTTTCTGGAGATATTTCCAGGACATCAAATAATATATTGGGGTGATCAGAATTTATTTTGGGTAACGATTCCGAAATTCCGCCTTCGTACTTGTGTATATAATAGCATGTTAGTGTTTATATATTTATTTTTTAAATTTCAAAAGTTGTTGTAGAAGTCGCTTTTGGCCGTGTTTTTCGTTTCTGGCATGTTTATACGTCCAAATATAAATTATTATGTATTTAAATTTATTGATTTTATTATGCTACAGTTGGATTGTGTTGTTTGGGATTGATTTTGAGGGGTATGACCCCGGGAAAAGTCTGTTTTACAAAGACGTTATTTTGATTTTTTTGTAAAATATCTATTTTAATTTCAAATCATTATCTTTTATTATTTCAAAAATCATAATTTGATTTAATTATTTATAATTTGTTTTAATTAATTATTTATTCATTTAATTAATTGATTAATTCATTTAATCAATTGATTTTATTTATAAATAATTGAATAAAGTGTAATTATTTATAATTGAGCCGAATAATATTCTAATATTATTTTGAGCTTTTAAAATTATATAAAGGTATTGAATAATTAATTAATATTATTATTAATTGATTTATTCTTATTTTATTCATAATAAATAAACCGTTCGTCCGTTTAATAAGAAACGAACGCGTATAGATTCAGAAAACTATTCCGCTTTCAATAAAAATACTTTCGAGACCCAAATTCTTTTGTTTCGAAAGGTCGCTTGTTTTAAAAGTCATTCTGAGTCGATTATTGATCGATAAATCATATTTTTGACCCGATTTCAGCTTTAAACATATCGAGTCGAATGTTTTGACGAACCGAGTCATATGTGATATAAATTATGTGATACGTGAGTTATGTTTATGTGCTATGTAAATTACGTGTGTATGTGGGTTAAGATTCTTGTGTTGACTGTTGTAATTATGTGTGGGCTATCGTATGGGTAGACGATAGGATTTTGACGCGCAGCTCATCGAGTAATTATCGTTTAGACTATTAAAGTATTATGTTTTAATTATATATGCGGATCATTCGAGTTGATCAGGAAAAGAGGTTGGATAAAGAGGGAAATGGAATGGTACTGGATATCTGGCTTCTAGCAATCGTGGGAGCAACATATCAGTGAATTGTTGGAATAAAAGACGGCGATGTCTCAAGATGCTAGACCGAGATAATTGCGATGTTGCGAGTGTGACTAACTACTAAAAACTAAAGGCAAGTGTCCCTATCATCACTTATTGTTCAAGTGATATTTATTTTGAATCCTATTATGCAAGTATTATTTTCCCTATTCTCAGTTCAGAATAGATAAATGTTTTACATATCGTTGAATTAAATATTTTTTAATGCAAGTACCCTCTGTTATTCTATGTTCAGAATAGTTAAATGTTTTTAATTATCAAATTACTGGAGTTATAAATGTTTTGGATTTTGAGAAAAATGATTTGGTTGCGAGTATTCCTGCCCAAGTGAATGGGAGAATAAAATTATTTAGGGTGTCAATTATTATGATCCCTTTCAAAAGAAAATGTTTTAAGATTGCATAACGTGAGCTATTATACGGAAGTGTAATATCTTACAAGGCGAATATATTCCTTTTCTGGCGCCCTATAGGTACCGTATGGCTGCGGGATACGGGTGGACCTATATTTACGGTATGGCTGCTTGATGCTGATACTTACTTTGTTGTTAAATATCAAAGGTGGTATTAGTATAGATGATTGATGTTGACTTCAGTATGGGATGTTGTGAGCATCAAAGTTCGTATTGATATCTAATTTGATATGACAACAAAATGAGTATTAATATCAAGAGTTCGGTTTTGAATAAAATTTATGATTCATTTCATAATCATTGTTTCATGTTAATATTGTTTACGATATTTCCAAACACTATTTTACGAGTTTTATTCTCGTCAAGATTCAAAGTATTGCTGAAGCACTTCGCTCAAATGTTCTGCGTTATTGCAGATGTCAGTTTTATATCAAAATGACCCTATATATGCTATAATGAACTTGTTGAGCCTTTCTTTCGCTCATACTTTCCTGTTTTCAAATTTAACCTCTAGTAAGGATTAGCTTGCGTTGTTTAACCGCGTAATTCGAGGAAGCAAAGAAGAAGCTTTTGGAAGGTGGTTGGTCCAGGGTTTGCGGACTAGTGTAAGTTCTATTATGTAAAGTTGTTTATATTATATTATAGTTATGTATTGTGTATTTGGGACTAATATACTTCTTTTCGAAGTTATACTAGTGGGTTAAGTTTGAGTTTGGGAATTATTTAAAAGAGTTTTAAAAGAAAGTGAAAAATTTATTTGTGGAATTTGGATATCTTGTTTCTAGACCTGTAACCTTAAAAGATCTTGGATTAGTTTGGGGTCATAAGATGTTAAATATCTTTCTCTGGCGTTTGTATATTAATGAAACATGTTATTTTGGATTGAGGTTTCATCGTGATGACCAAATCCTATGACCCCGGATTTGGGGGCGTTACAGGCTGGTATCAGAGTTGAGATTATAGTAAACTAGAAACGAGAGTGTGTAGGAGTGTGTATAGCTATGTGAGGACTCTTGAGCTCATATCGAGTTCTTGTTGGACTACTGGATATAGTACCAATGAGTAAGCTAATATAAGCGCATTCGGTTGAGTTGGTTGTGCTGAACTGGATAGAACTCGTAGCAACTGCAAACTTCTATTATGGAATTTTCCGAGACTAGGACTCGACGACGATGAAGATTATCGATATCCTTAGAACATGAAGAAGTGTCTAGAATCGGATGATGAGTCAAATGAAGAGTTCAAATAGAAGTTAAGTATTAAGACTTTGGCAATACCTTCTCTTTCTATAACTTCTTTTGACATCTCTCGCAAAGAGGTATCTGTTAAATGATATATTCCCTAACACTCATTTAATCATTTTGTGCCACAATCTTGTTTTCTGAATTTCATTTTTCTCCAGAAATATCAGCTTTGAAATCTTTTCATTTTTATTCATTTGATTTTGAATTCCTTTGATATTCTTTTATTCTAATTGAGATGAACAACCCTAACTATAGGGGACACAAGGTATATATGTCTGTGTGATAAGAGTTGGATGGGACGCCATCACTTGTGTGTGTTGTGAATACATGAAGGATAATAACCTTTAGTAGTGACTTGATTTTGGCACGCAACACCAAGTTCACTTTGATCATATTGATCTCTCAGTTATTCTTTCATTTCAACAATACTTTCTCAAAAAAAAATCAGATTTTGGTAACCACAGTAGTGGAACACTCGTTATGATAAGAAATTTTTTCTCTTTGAAATCCCATGATTTTATTATCTCAAATATTCGAAGGTTTGCTTATCAAGTTGACTTGAGTTATCCTGGTCAATGGAAAGTAGGACTTTTGGATGAAATTACCACGAACGATAGTGGATTGCAAGGCGATTAAAATATCAGTGGCATATAATGAAGTCAGCCTGTTTCTCTACTTCCCTCTCTATTTATTTCTACCTCTCTTTCTTTTTCTTTTTCTTTATCTTTCTCTCTATTCTTCTTTCTCTCGATCAGTAAAAGTGATTCTACTGAGAAATTGGTCAAATGATACGTGGAAGGAACAATGGTGCAGAGTGAAGCTCACGTGATAACTGTGTGGTATAAGGAATTGCAGTGTTATTGGAAATTTTGAAAAAAGTTACATATGCAAGATTGGAAAGTTGGTAAGAAGACCCTTAGTGCTTTTGTTAGATATATTTGAGATGTCATGTCTAATCTGTTGTTTTTAGTTTCAGAACTTAATATCAGGAATTACTGGAAATCAGAACTTACTAAAGTCAGAACTTATATCAGAACTTAAGTCCGTTAGGATTTATATCAGGACTTAAGTACGGATACTTCAGATAAGGAAAGTAGCTGATTTACAGGAAATGATCGTGACTAAAACAATAGAAGATATGCTTGAAGAGTTAGAAGACTGGAAGACTTGTGGAAGATAATATCTGATTGATATATTTTAGGAGACAGAATTATATTCCATATCAATAAGAATATATCTTGTAACTGTGTACTATATAAACACAGCTTAGGGTTTACACTATATGTGTTATCATTCACGAGGAAGATTATACACTGTAACCTATCAGCTCTTAGTGATATTGTTCATCACTGAGAGAGAACAACTGTTCTATTGTAACAGAGTTTATTATATTGAATATACTTGATTAATGTTACATACTTGTGTTTGAAATCGATTTGATTATATAAACACTATATTCAACCCCCTTCTATAGTGTTGTGTGACCTAACAAGTGGTATCAGAGCTCTCTGTTGATTTACAAATAGTAAGATCTAGTTTACAATCATGTCTGAAGAAACACAAACCCCACCTAAGCCCACCAAAACTCAAGATACTCAAAATAATCAAACTCACAGTCGATATGAGAGTATTAGGGTTCCCTTACTGAGAGCATCTGAGTATCCAATATGGAAACTAAAGATGGCTATGTTTCTGGAAACCACAGATCCAGAATACCTTGATAGAATCAATGATTGACCATATAAGCCTACCAAGCTTTCTGTTGCAGTTGGTGATCAACCTGCAAAGATGATACCAAAGGAGAAAAGTGAGTACATAACTGAAGACATCTCATCTATTGCCAAGGATGCAAGGGTAAGGCATCTGTTGCATAGTGCAATTGACAATGTCATGTCAAACAGGGTAATTGGATGCAAGACTGCAAAGGAGATATGGGATGCTTTGGAGACAAGATACCAGGGAACTGATGCAATCAAGAAGAACAGGAAGACTATACTCACTCAAGAGTATGAGCACTTTGACTCAAAAGCTGATGAGTCATTAACTGATTTATATGACAGGTTTGCCAAACTCTTGAATGATCTGTCACTGGTGGACAAGGAATATGATCTTGAAGATTCAAATCTAAAATTCCTTTTAGGTCTTCCTGAAAATTGGGATTTGAAGTCTACTACCATAAGAGACAACTATGACCTTGCTGAAACTACTCTTGATGAAATTTATGGTATGCTCAAGACTCATGAACTTGAGATGGATCAAAGGAGCAAAAGGCATGGAAGAAAGTTAAAGAAAGTTGCTCTTAAAGCTGAGGAGGAATCTCCTAAAGTGGTTATCTCAAAGAGAGGCAAAGGAAAGGCTCTCATCATACAATCTGATTCCATTGTCATCATATTCTGATGATGATGATTCAGAATCTAAATATTTGTCTGAAGTGGATGTTGATGCAGAGATTATGCAACTGTGTGCTCTTATGGTGAAGGGTATCACAAAGATAGCCTACAAGAAATTCAGAAAGGGCAAGAAGTTTTAAAGGAAAGGTGGAAGTTCTGAAAAGAAAGGGTTCAGAAAGTCTGAAGGCAAAGGAAGAAAGTCTGACAGAGGAGATAACTCAAATGTCAAATGCTACAATTATGATGAAAGAGGCCACATCTCTCCTGACTGCAAGAAAGGAAAAGGTGATAAAGGACAAGTACTTATCACAAAGAAGAAAAAATGGGCAGACACTTCAGATTCTGAAGATGAGGTGAACTATGCCTTGATGGAAAATGCTGATAGCAGTACTGATGCTGCTGAATTAAAGGTACCTCAATCAACTCTTGCTTTTCATACTAATGATATTTCTGAGCTAAGATTATATCTGAAAACCATGTTCATTAGTTTTAGAGATCAGACTTTAACAAATGAAAGATTAACATCTGAAAGTCTTGCTCTTAGAAACATAAATGACTATTTAGAAAAAGAGTTAGTTATGTTCCATCAAACTCAGAACGAAAGAGATGAGGCTTTGTATGTTAGAGATGAAGTGCTAAAATTGAAAAATCTCTTAAATCTGAACAGGAAAAAGAAAAGGAGATAATTAAAACTTGGACTAACTCTGGAAGAACAACTCAGAAAATCTTAGAAAATGGAAATTGGAAAGAAGGTCTAGGTTACCTAGATGATATAGAAGAAAAGGAAAATGAGTATTCTAAACCAAATTTTACCAAGAAAGCTGAAAAGCCTAAAATACATCCTGTTAAATTTGTAGCAAAAACTGATGTGTCAAAATCTGAAAAGATGAATAATTCCAAAACAGAAGTCAAAGAAAACTCAACTTCTGACAAATTGACACAGGACAAACCAGCTTCAGTAAACATAGGTTTAATGACAAAGAAGCAGCTTAAACATAAGCTGAAAGAGATTAGAAATGTGAACAAGGTAAAGGAAGCTAGGAAAAATAGGAATGGAAAGGAAGGTGTGAATAAAAGCAATAATTATATGCCTGTTTCTAATGCTCCTAGAAAGAAATGTTATAATTGTGGAAACTCTAACCATCTTGCTTCTTTTTGCAGGAAAAATAAAGATATATACTCTTTACCTCCTAGATCAGGAGTTAAGAGTCAGTCTGTTAGGTTTAAACCACAATATCCTTGTTTTCATTGTGGTAGTTTATGAAATTCTATTTATACTTGTAAGGAATATCATAGTTTGTACTACGATTATTATCAAATAAAACCTTCTTTGAAGAAAGTTAATGTAATTCCTTCTAGTGTAAATTCTGATGCAAAGTCTGATATAAAGTCTGATAAGAAGCAAGTTAGCATAAACTCTAATATTAAATCCGCTGCAAATGCTAACAAACTTAAAAAGGCCAAAGGATCCAAGCAAGGATGGGTCCTTAAAACTAACCAATAGTGGTCTTTGTGATTGTAGGGCAATAGGAAAAACATCCTAGTTATGGACAGTGGATGTTCAGGACATATGACTGGAAATAAAGCCCTGCTATCAGACTTTGTGGAGAAAGCTGGTCCAGGAGTTTCTTATGGAGATGGCAACATGGGAAAAACTCTGGCATATGGTAATATCAATCTTGGGAATGTCATAATTGGAACAGTAGCTCTTGTCTCAGGACTTAAACACAATCTGCTAAGTGTGAGTCAAATCTGTGACAGAGGTTATCATGTGGATTTCTTTGAAGAACACTGTGAAGTTGTAAGTAATTCTATAGGCAAAGTGATTCTGAAAGGTTACAGACATGGTAACATATATAAAGCCAGACTTTCAACAAACTCCGATGGTTCTGCAATCTGTCTATTAAGAAGAACATCAATTAGAGAAAGCTGGAATTGGCACAAGAGACTCTCTCATTTAAATTTTAACAACATAAATGAGCTAGTAAAGAAAGATCTTGTAAGAGGACTGCCAAAATCAGTATTTGCTCCTGATGGCCTTTGTGATTCATGTCAAAAGGCAAAATAAAGAAAATCTTCATTCAAGAGAAAAATTGAATCCTCAATTCTTGATCCTATCACTTATTACATGTTAATCTATTTGGTCCGGTCAATGTCATATCCATTGCAAAGAAGAAATATGTTATGGTTATAGTGGATGAGTATACAAGATACACTTGGGTGTATTTCTTGCACAAGAAGAATGAAATTGCATCTACTCTAACTGATCATGTTTGACAGCTGGATAAGTTGGTCAAAGATTCTGTTAAAATCATAAGAAGTGATAATGGCACTGAGTTCAAGAATTCAATCATGAAAGAGTTCTGCAAAGAGCATGGAATAAAGCAGGAATTTTCTGCACCTGGAACTCCACAGCAGAATGGAGTTGTAGAAAGAAAGAACAGGACTCTCATTGAAGCTGTACGAACTATGCTTGATAAAGCAAAGCTACCAACCTAGTTTTGGGCTGTAGCTGTACAGACTGCTTATTTTACACAGAATGTTACATTCATAAACAATCATGGAAAAACACCATATGAGATGGTAAAGAAAAAGAAGCCAAATCTAAAATACTTTCATGTATTTGGATGCAAGTGTTTTGTTCTTAAGACTCATCCTGAACAACTGTCAAAATTTGATCTAAAAGCTGATGAAGGAATTTTTGTTAGATATCCACTTTCCACAAAAGCCTTCAGAGTCTACAATTTAAGAACAAAGGTTGTCATGGAGTCTATCAATGTATCTTTTGATGATAAAAAGATTATTGGACTTGAAGATTTCAATGATCATGATCAGCTGAGATTTGAAAATGAAGATTTAAATTCTGATTCTGTAAATTCTGATGACCTAAATCCTGATCCTGTAAGTTCTGACGGGTTAAATTCTGATGTCATTGAAACTGTGGTAACTACTCCAAGGGAAAATGCACCTGTTCAGGGGGAGCAAGCTAATGAACATACCACATCATAAGACTCTAGAGAAGCATCATAACGTGTCACTGGCTCTTCAAGTTCTGATTCATCAAGTTCTGATGAGCCAAATTCTGATAATTCTAAAAACTCTGATTCTTCAATTCCTGAAGGATCCAACTCAAATTCTGAAATTTCAGAGAGCATAACTTCACGGGGAGCATCAGAAAATGCTGATGGAGACAACATGGATCATGGGGGAGAATTCAGTTCTAGAGATCAACTTCCATCTGCAAGGAAGTGGACTAAAGCACATACACCTGACTTAATAATTGGAGATCCTGAAGCAGGTGTCAGAACTAGAACAGCAACATCAAATGAATGTCTCTATCATTCCTTTTTATCTCAAACTGAACCAAAGAAAGTGGAAGAAGCTCTTCAAGATGCTAATTGGGTGTAAGCAATGCAGGTCGAGTTAAATGAATTTGAAAGAAATAAAGTCTGTACCCTAGTGCCAAGACCAAAGAACAGATCCATTGTTGGCAAAAAATAGGTGTTCAAAAACAAAACTAATAGTGATGGCATAATTATAAGAAACAAAGCAAGGCTGGTTGCTAAAGGTTACTCTCAACAGGGTATTGATTATGATGAAACATTTTCTCCAGTTGCTAGATTGGAAGCCATAAGAATCTTTTTGGCTTATGCTGCTCACAAGAAGTTTAAAGTCTTTCAAATGGATGTGAAAAGTGCTTTTCTTAATGGAGAATTGGAAGAAGAGGTATATGTTGAACAACCTCCAGGCTTTATAGATACAAAATTTCCAAATCATGTCTACTGGCTTGATAAAGCACTTTATGGCCTTAACAAGCTCCAAGAGCATGGTATGAGACTTTAGCTCAATTCCTTCTGGAAAGTGGATTTAACAGAGGCACAATTGATAAAACACTATTCTACCTCAACCATGGAAAGGACTTACTTTTGGTACAGATATATGTTGATGATATCATCTTTGGTTCTACAAATGCCAAATTCTGTGAAAGGTTTGCAAAGCTAATGCAGTCAAGATATCAAATGAGTATGATGGGAGAACTTAACTATTTTCAGGGACTTCAAGTCAAGCAAAATGAAGAAGGTACTTTCATAAATCAATCCAAGTATACCAGAAATTTACTGAAGAAATTTGGAATGCAAGACTGTTCAACTGCATCCACTCCCATGGCCACTGCAACCAAGTTAGATAAAAATACTGGAGCATCAGTAGATATGACTAACTACAGAGGTATGATTGGCTCTTTACTCTATTTAACTGCAAATAGACTTGATATCATGTATGCTACCTATCTTTGTGCAAGATTTCAAGCTGATCCAAGAGAACCTCATCTAATAGTTGTGAAAAGAATTTTCAAGTACCTCAAGGGTACAGCTCATCTAGGATTGTGGTATCCTAGGGAATTAGATTTTAAGCTAATAGGTTACTCAGATGCAGATTTTACAGGATGCAAAATAGACAGGAAAAGCACTAGTTGAAGCTGCCAATTTCATGGAGGCAGATTGGTTTCTTGGTTTAGCAAGAAACAGAAATCAATTTCCACATCAACTGCAGAAGCAGAATATATTGTTGCAGGAAGCTGTTGTGCACAGATTCTTTGGATGAAAAATTAGTTACTGGACTATGGGTTAGAATTTTCTAAAATACCCATTTACTGTGATAATCAAAGTGCTATTGCTATGACAGGTAATCCATTTCAACACTCAATGACAAAGCACATCAGCATTAGGTACCATTTCATAAGGGAACATGTGATGGAAGGTACAGTGGAATTGCATTTTGTCCCAACAGAGCAACAACTAGCAGATATCTTTACAAAACCACTATGTGAAGCTACCTTTACAAGACTGGTAAATGAACTTAGAATGGTTTCAGGTTCTTTCTCAAAATCTGCTTAGTTTTTGTTCTCATGCATCAAACTTTATGATCAGTGTTTACAGATTATCTTATCTTCATGTAATCTGTGCTTAAACTGTAATATATATTAAATACTGATTGTTATCTGATATGATTCTATATACTCTGATAGTATTTTGAATGTTTAGTGACTATTCAATCCGATGAGAATTATTTGTTAGATGCTGACTTAGTAGTCTTTAACAAACTGTTTATCCCATGTTTGAATTAGTTGTTTATGTGGAAATTTATAACACAAGAAAACTCTAATTTTGATCTTAGTCAAATTTACTTTGTGTGTCTTATTACTAAGTCACAAACTAGATTTTTGCTTCTTATCTGTCAAATTCTGATGTCAGTAAATCTTAAGGATGAACTACATGTTTGATAAGCCTTACTTATCTGAAAAAAACAAAAGAAAAGTGTTAGTCCCTAACAATACAACAAGAATTATAGAAGGGGGGTTGAATGTAATTTTGACTACTTTTTGAGATTAATGAAAAATGGTTCTAACTTAATAATATATAAGTGTTTGATTTGCAAAGTGCGGAATGAAGAGTTAGATAAATCAAAACACAAGTAATAAAAACACAAGTCTTTAAAAACTTTCTGGTGGATTTGAATGTATCCACCAGAGATATATATATATCAGGAGAACCCTGTAAAGCTTGAATAGCTCACAGCTGCTTACAAATATGAACAACTAAACTTACAGAGAAATGCTACAGAATTCAGCTTATAATTGTTTCTCTGAGAATGTATTTCTTTAGTCTTATTGTTGTTCTACTTGCTACTCTTGTTTTATATATCACCAAGATTACATAGTAATAAGACAAGATAATAAAACAAAACCTATCAAGTCTAATACCATGCTGCTTCACTACTCTATTCCAGCATCTTTGAATATCTTCATAATAGAATGGAAATGGTAATGCTTCTTTGTTCTCAAAAACCCAGCTGAATAGGCTGCCACATTTCTTTTGCAAACACTCAACGCATGTGACTGTGTTGTCTCTGTCAACAGATGTTTGAATTGATCATCCGTCGGGTACATTAATATCATCCGTCGGGTTGCCTTGTTGATCATCCATCGGTTAGCTTTGTTGATCATCCGTCGGGTAGCTATTTGACACTTGACTTCATTTCATTTATGCAGAATTACAAGACATCTTATATTTACAATTAATCAACCTATTCTGCATATCTAATTAAAGTCAACATGACTTATATGCTACTACAGAATCTATACAAAGGTGTTTGCAGAAATGTGCTACATGACTTATTGTTACATAAGCTACTCACTCGATGGATGTCAAATCATCATCTGTCGGGACTATATTGAGTCATCCGTCGGGACTATATTTGATCATCCGTCGAGTGCTACATTTTTCACTAAGTTGAATCTACTAAGGTGTTTTGTTAATGTAATCATCAAGTTCATAATATATTCCCAACAATCTCCCCCAATTTATGTCTATTAGAATTGTAGCCATAAATTAAGAGAAACTTGATGATAACAAAACACTCTAAAAATACAGATTTAAAAAGTAGTAGATAAAAATAAAAAGTGTTGTATTAGTTACTGAAAAATTTACAAGATAAAGTGTACAAAGATTTGCTCACAATCATTTTCAAGGTGCTCCTCTAGTCTGAGCAGATTGATCTATTTCCTTGATTGTCTGGATTTCTTCCCAAGCCTCCTGTTGTTTTCTTCTATCTGATTTTGGAGCTGTCTGTAGAATTCAAGTTCATCATATTCTGAAAGATCTAGCATTCCTTGCATTTCCAGAAGAGTCTCATTACTAGAGATGCTCAACTGGTCCTCTAATCTGAAGAATCTTCTAACTCGCTTATCATCCATGAATTCCATCAGCCAGTAGGGCCTTAGATGCACTCTACTCCCTGTGTAAGGAATAGTTAAGGTCTTTGGGAGTGCATCTTTGGCTCTAATACTCCTCAGTTCTTCAATCTTCTTTAGAACTAATCTTCTAGCTGTCACATTGAATCCAAAGTTCTTTTTGAAGGATGAATAAACTTTTATCAGTACAGATTGGCTCTCTTGAAGAATCCTGTGAAGTGGCCATGGTATCTCTTTTCCTCCCTTGTACTTGAATACTAACCTTTCAGGTAGATTCCTGTAAGCATCAATTCCTCTAACTTCTTCCAGTTCATCTAGACGGAGGTTTAGATCAGAGAATTCCTTGATGTCACAGATGTACATGATATCTCCCTTGTTGACCTTGGTTTGAGCTTTGGTTAGGGACTTGGATCTGAGAGTTGAGGGCTTCACTTTCTTGACTGCTCGAGTCTTTGTTTTATTTGGCTTCATAAAATGAGGTAGATTGAGTTCAGGAATTGGTAGATCCCAGTCTATTGTCTCATCCTTTGGAATGATAGGTTCACCATTTAAATATTTGGATGGATCTATCTTGAATTCTTCATGTGCCACAGAGGGCATGGATATTTGAGTTGTTGTAGAAGTAGACTCTTTGGGAAAGTATCCTTCCATCTCCTCATCACTGAAATCAAATTTTCTCTTGATTCTTTGCTTGTACCTTGGCTTCTTGGTTTGTGGAGGTTCATCTTGCACTACTTGATCCTGAGAGTCAGCAATTACAGATGGTTGTGCAAAAATTTGTTGTGTGGGTTTCACAGCTTGCAACTTGGCCAAGATAGCAGCTTGCTCCTTCTTTTGTTTGAGCTTTTTAGCATCTAAAGCAGCTTGCTTCAATCTTTCCTTTTCTTCCCTTTTTGCTTCACCAAATTGAGGGTGTCCAGCCACCACACAAATTTCCTTACCATTTCTGAAAATCTTGGCAATTCTCCTTTTTAGAACTGAATCTACAGGATCCTTGTAAAATGCTATAGACCTGGCCAACAGCTTCTTCTCATCAGGCTTTGGTGTCTCATACACTGTGTTCAAAGGATTCTTTATTGAAGATTTGGGGTAGTTCACCTTTGGCTTCATGATTAGATCTGCCTTTGGAGATTTGATATAGGATGTCTGGCCTCTTTCCAGATAGTTCATGCTCATATCATTCACAGAAATTTTCCTGACTTGAGAGTGATGAATGGCTGATTTTTCTAACTTCTTTGCTAGACCAAATTTCTTTTGAATATCCTCATCAATTTTCTCCCAGTTTATTGGACTAAACTGCTTCTTTTCAGCTGCTCTCAAAGTGGCTACTGCTTCATTTATTAGATCAATGCTATCTTTAGCTGGTGGCTTTGGGAAAGCAATTGTTGGCACAATTGCTTTACTCACTTGAATGTTAAGCACTTTTTGCTCCCCCTCACTCTTAGAGCTCTCTTTCTCCCCCTTTTTGTTATCATCAAGCTGAGTAGAGGAGGAGGTCTGTGCAGCCACCAGTTTCTGAAGTAAGTCTGTTTGTTGAGCTTGGTGTAGATGGATTGCTGTAAGAGAAGCTTCCATAGCATCCATTCTTTTGTCCAAGGAATCCACCTTGGTTGCACGATCAGAGTTTTTCCTAAGCTGTCTTTTGATGTCTATCATTGTTGTCTCTGGAAGTCTAGCTTCTAACTTGTCAGACATGCCTTTCTTGAGTTGATCAACTTCATTTTTGATGAGGGAGACATTTTGACTTTGTTGGTAGCCTAATATTTGCTGTAGTTGGAGAGATGCAAGATGTGCTTGCAGAAGCTTCTTGGTGCTAGCATTTGTGGTTGATTGAAGTGCAGACTGTGTTTGGCTGATAAGATGGATGAGAGTGGTCTTGAAATAGTGTTCATCACACTGCTTTGAAAATACCCAAGATGGCATGCCTGATCTTGAACTAGGGCCTACTTGTCCCCCTATGTCCAATGGCTCTTCTTCACTGTCTCCACCCTCACCTCCAAAGAATTCATCTGAACCACCTGTCTCATAATCAACATCACCAGTTGTTGAAGGTAAAGCTGTGATGGCATCCTTAGCTCTTTGCATGGACTGTGTGGTGTGCACCAAGTTTAGCATCCTTTCTGCATTGTCATTGCCCTGTCCAGCTAGAAGTTGATGTGTGGCGCTCTCTAAACCCGGGTCAGAAGTTTGGGGTCGACAACACATACACAATATGTAAACCTGTATAAGAAATATTATTTGAAATGACCCTGATTTACATAACCACATATCACAACAGGTTAAAGTATGAAAAAAAGCCACAACCTTAACTTTTATTACAATGTACCAAATCCCAACTAATTTAACTTACAACTGATAATGAAATTATTCTCACAATCTTACTATCTTACTATCAATATAAGATCCTGCTAGCTCGATCCAACTCAATCTGGAATCTTAGCTCGTACTCTGAACTAAGGAACCTCGCTATCAACCATATCCTTTTTAACTGTAGAATACATAAAAAAAAAATTCGCAAGAGTGAGCTAACTAGCTCAGCAAGTCATAATAACGATAACTGAGGTTAAACAATGTTTAAATGGAAATGATCCAGAAGAATCAAGTTTCTTGTTAAATAATCATTAGAATTGGACATTCATTTTAAATTTTAAAAATCAAGGTTAGGCTGCTGATCAGTCAGGCACTAACCCCGAGCAAAGCACACAGCTCTGCTCTATAATCTGGATCCAAGGCACACATTGGCCTAATTCGACCATGAATCTGGTCTGACCACGAATCTGGTCCATATAAAGAAAACTATCCAATTCTAAAGCAGTTCCGTATGATAAACCATATAATTCAATAGAACAGGATCATAATCAATGATGATAAAACACTTGAATAAAAGCGTAATGCAATTCATGGGTATCATAAGGGTATACTAGGGTATGTATGAGAAATGGTTTTCAGCCTGTAAGAGGATTAGGTATTAGACGAATAATGATTTTTCAAGGTTTAGTTCTTTGCTGTTATAAAGAATGGTTGGGGGTATAAAAGTTTCTGTGTTTTCAAACAATTCTGTTCCAGTGTTTGGTGTTTGGTAGTTATACATTTGGGGAGTAGTATCATATTTGTGTGGTTTAGTATTTAAAAATCAACAAAGGATGGTTTACAAAGAATAAGGCTTACGGCTCAAAGTTCAAATGAACTGATCCGGTTTCAGGGCTGTATGATTTCAAGTACTCACAATATAAAATAATGTTATTTGAATATTAACAATTTGTCACAAGAGAATTTAGAAATATTTGCAATATATCTCGGGAAAAATTTAGAAGTACTTGCCTTGCAGGGCTTTACAACTATTACTGATCGACTCTGACGCTCAGGCTTTATTGTCTATCCACTAAATCACCCTGGATTCGACCTCAACACTTAAGTCCTTTGATTGGAACCTTACTGAGCTTTTCGACTGACCACTAGGTTATCTTTAGTCCAACGTCCACTTTCGGTTGCCCGACTAGAACCTACAGGGTCGAAATACTCTATATTAGACACCCAGTTATGCTTGACATATCCTCGCTAACAACCTTACCCATATGATAGCATATTTCGACTCGTAATTATTCATACTATAATAACACATACAACAATTAGGGTTCACGTTCTTGAAATTGGTTCAGTGTTCATTTTCAGAAAATACGTATACTCGTTATTTTACGAAATTAGGGTTACTGAGTTTTGGACAGAACATTCACCACAACATACAATCAAGTTCGCATAAAGTATAAGTATATATATATTCACTCGACATCCCGATAATTACCGGATACGCTCCCGCATTTCCATAGTTGATTTTCCGGAAATCGGGCAGCGTTTCCTTTGTTTATCGGACTACCCGTCGAAACATTAATCGACGTCAATTCAACAACAACAATCACAATCACAATTAATCAATTACCACCCGACTACGCGAATTCTCAATTTCAATTTGGACCTTAACAATTATATCCGCCTATTTATATTCCAAAAATAATTGTATGAATTAAGTATTAAATATTATTTCATAATTATAGGACTCAGAATTAATTTATCACAGTCCATCGTCGGCTCGCCGAGGCTCATCGCTAATGGCGGTAAGATTCGCGGGTTTCTGTTTATAACGAACATCCTACATGAATCCCACCGATTATATTCATACTTTCTCGCACCAAATATATGTTATTATCACAAAACCAATCAATTAAGCACCTGCAGAATTAGATAAAATAATTAAAAATCCCGAAATGAACATGGCATCACGCGCGTATACACGCGCCAAACACAGGCCAACCATCGTGGCCGGAAAAGCACAGAATCAGGCGGAAAAACACTACCACAACACTCACGATCGCAACTGACAAGCACACACACGCAATAGTACACACAAATACGCACATATACATACGTATATATATGTACCGAACTAGAATCGCCAGGAACAAACGACAATTATCGGAAAATCGGCCAGAAAAGTCAAAGAACGGGAAGACAGCCGCGACCAGGAGAAGAAAACGGAGAAAAGGGCGGAAAAAGAAAGGAAGAACAGGGAAGATAACGAGGGAGAGAGACTGAGACGAGGAAGAGAGATTGAGACGAGATAGAGGAGAAAGAGATGATGTTTTGGGGGAGTTAATCTGCAGCCCGCACATGTCCTTTAAATGGATATGTGTTAACATCTTTTATTAGATGTTAACACGTGCCCCTGAATACCCGGGGACCCGATATTTACCCCAAATTCTGAAATTAACGAACCAAGTCATCTTTAAAACAAATTCGATAAATTACAATAATAGTCTTAAAATGCTAGAAATATCGCGGAGTAAATGAAAACGCAATTTTCCTAATTTTAACACAATTTCTGAAATGCCACTTATACCCGCTTTTATCAATAAAATGAAACAACGCGCGGGTAAAATTAATCCCAAAAATTACCAAAATAATTTTAAAATTCTCGGAATATTCCAAACTTAGATAAATATGAGTTTCATAATTTTTGAAGAATTCTAGAATTAAATATGGATTTGAAAAATAAAAGTAATCAGAAAATCATTTAAAGATAAATAATTAATAAAATATTGATTTCTCCATTTTATAAAATCCTAAAAATAATTATTATAATTAGAAAATCATAAAAACAATTTTAGAGACATTCCAAGTATTTATGCAAATAAATTTGCACTAAATCCACTTTTGAAAGTGAAAACAATTCAATACGACTCCATAATTAATCACGCGGACAACCCGGTACACCATAAATCACACATAGCTGCTAATTAAACAACACATAGCGGTCAAAACCAATACACATATTTTATTTATATAATAACTTCCATAATGACATATTTAAATAATTCAAAAATACACGAGTCGTTATATCCTTCCCCCTAAAAAGATTCTGTCCTTAGAATCTGGTCTAACTAAACAAGTGAGGATATTTGTCAAGCATATCTGACTTTAATTCTGGAGTAGACTCTTCCACTCGAGGGTTTCAAACGTACTCACTATAAATATACGCTCATTTCCAAGGACTCGCTTTTAACGATCAAAAATTTGGATCAATTACTATATGCAGAATAAACTTGGACAAGAGCCCATTGACTCCTAATCAACCACTTAATTCAAATCGGATACTTATCGCTTTAATATTGACAGGAAAAATACATTATATGTACACATTGTTGTGACGGTAACATCAATTCACGAATAACTTTATCTATATTTATCAATACCTCGAATGGTTCACTAAATTTAGGATTCAACTTGTCCCTTCTACTCAGACTTATCCAATCTCTTTCAAGATAAAACTTTTACTAACACTAATGGTTCTATTTCTATATTCATACTCCCTCTCGATACAAATCCGCCTTCTTTCTTTGTGTACTCCGAGCTGCTTCAATCAATATCACTATGCCCTTGGTGTGCTGAATCAACTTAGAATTTGACAACTCCCTTTTCTCCCATTTTATTTCAATAAAGTGGGGACCTACACTTGCATCCACATAAGGCTTGGTAAAGTGGCATTCTAAAGCTAACATTGATGATAAATGATCATCCCAGTTTTCCTTAAAACTTAACCTCTCAACATATCTTATATTTCATGAATTGCTTCTTCACTTTGACCCTTCGTTTAAGGATGATAGGTGGTGTTCAATTTCAACTTAGTTTCCAAACATTTAAACATCCCCTACTCATTTCCATCAGTTAAGGCTGAAAAGTAGTCTCATGTATTCACTTATTATCACCTTTAGATATTTGAACTTCATATTCCATTCTTTCCAATTCGTTTATTAACTCCTCAGTGATCTTAATTACATCCAATCCTTTCTTTCTGCACATGGCATCTGTTACCATACGGCTTTGTTTAGGTAGTTGTTAATGGATTAATCAGAATCTTTTGTTAACCTCGGTCAAAATTTCATACTTGAAAACTCATCGTATAGCTATTTTCCTTCTAATTTTTGGGGGAAAAATCCTTAGGCATTCCACACAGACTCTCTTATTCTCTGAATAGCTGAGGATGTTATCAATAAATACAATTCGCTTATTCGAGTACTCCTTATACACCATGTTCCTTAATTCCTTATAGACAACTGATACACTTGTTATTTCACATAGTATCACCAGAGATTGTAATACTTATAACTCGTTTTAATCGCCATATCTAATATATTCTCAGGTCAGATCTTAAGTTAACCTCCGAGATATAACATACTTTTTGAATTAGGTCTCGTAAGAAATAAATTGTTTATAGGGGTCACTTATTCTTATTCGTTATTTTGTTAAACTCCCGATAATCAATACACAATCTCATAATTTCATCTTTTTTCTCTAACAACATCACTGGTACACTTTATGATTCACTTCTTGTAAAACCACTCTTTGTTCTGCCTTGTCCACTAGGCATCCGATACTTCACCTTAATTCTTTGACATGTTCAACACTTTCTAATCCATTTTGAAATTTCCTTCTTTGCAAGTCCAATTGATCACATGTGCAAAAGATCAATCGTGGTTTAAAATGCTCATCCTACATCTTTTATATTTGGAATGAGTTTGAATCTTGAATCATGAAACAAGTCAGTCTCGTCCACAAATTGACCTAGCAATGAACTTCCATTTATAGGCCTGTTGTCAGCAAAGAGGAGTACCAGACTGTAGTTTGGTTTAGCATGAACCTGAAACAAGCAAAACTGTTAATAGGGTTTTACGACATGCTATACGCTATAAACACGCACTAGAGAAACTTGTGCTATGTACAGAGAAATACAAACAGACCTAACACATGAAAAATAGAGCTCAACACTGCTCTCAAGGTATTCTACACAGTCTGAAAATAGCAGAAAATGCAGGACATATTTTTGCTAAATCGACCAAAAACCTCAAGACCGCATTTGCTGAAGTAGGGGTTGATGCCTATCTACCCATCAGCCGATAAATTACACAAAATAAATACATAAATACACATATATATACATTAATAATAACTCAACTTAGAAAAAGATTAACATGCTCAATTCAAATAATTATTCAACTAATTAAAAACTAGGGTTCAAACTGAAACCCCCAATATAAAAATTAGGGTTTCAAGCTTACTTAATTCAAGATTGACCTACGAATTAAGCTTTAAACTCTGATTTGAGCTTTAAGTTTTCACATCTTTAACCTTTAAACCCAATTCAACCGTCATCCTTTTCAAACTCCGACGAAAAGAGAGAAAAAAACGAGCAGAGAAAGTAGAGAGAATAAAAAGGGAGCAATCGAGAGAGACGAGCGAGCCTTCCGTATAGCATAATATCGAGAGAGATAGAGAGAGAGTGTGAGAGAGAGAGAGACAAAGAGAGAGAGACAGAGACAGAGAGAGAGGAAGTTTTTTTTAGAGAGTTGTTCTTCGAGACTCAGAGAGATGAAAGTTGTTCTTTTTTATTTTTGGTTTTAGGTTTTTAGATCTGTATATGTCTAATTTTGATTTCAATTTTTTAGTGTTAAGTTGAAAAAAAGGAGAGGGGAAATGAGTACTTAAAATTTTAGAAGGTAAAAAACGGAGGGAGTTTTAAGAGGAAATGAAATATTTGACTAAGGAAAGGAAATAGGGAGGCGTGACGAGTCATTTTTTAAAATAGACTTATAACATCGGTTGATACAAACAAACCGATTTTTATTTTATTCAAAGACATCGGTTGAGCAAAACCGATGTAAAAAATACTTTTTACATCGGTGATAACATCAACCGATGTTTAAGAGGCGATGTCTATTCTACTTTTTCTTGTAGTGTTTAAGGATCTCTATTGATTCTACACTCTCCAAGTAAGGTATAAAGCTTCTAAACCTTTAGTACTAAGCTTTATTGTTTGATTTTTAAGATATTTTGGATGGATGAGTAGTTGTTTGAATGTTTAAGCATGATTTGAACTTTGATTGTTAAGTAGATTAGTTAATTATGGAGATGATATAATAGGTGGTTGGATTGATATTCTTGAGCTTATTATGACTAAAATCAGTATCATAGATGTAGATCTTGAGTTATTGTTGATTGGTAGTTGGATTGGTGTATTTTGGATTGGTAAAAATTTGAGAATCATGTAATCGTAGCTGTGGTAACGCCCGTTTACATATAGATTGTTTGTGCTTAGCATTAGGAGAAGAAAAGTCCCTTTTAAAACTTTACCTTTTCCATGTTTAGCTAGATCATGTTGTAAGCTTCATTTTGTTAAGTGGTTCGCTTAGATCCAATTTACGGTTTAGGAGAAACGACCATTTTAAGTAACGGCTTCGCGAACGAACCTTTACCCCTCTCTTAACTTAGAAACCTTGTTTAAGGCCCTTAAAAGACTAACTGGATTACGAAACAATAATGTAAAGTGGATTAAATAGTTGTTAAAATACTCACGAAAGAGTCGCCTTAAAATGTTTAACAGTTAATTTTATAAAAATGGTGGAGCCGAGGGTACTCGAGCGACTAACATAAACCCTTAAGCGTAGAAGCGAGCGTTAGGGTATGAATAAGTAAAGCTTAGTTTCTTAAGAGACCGAGGATTAATTCTGGCTTATATTGTTGTTCATAGGTTACTGGACCCACTCTAAGCATAATTCTACCCCGGGACAGTCAGGCAAGATTTCTACCCGTATAATTGTTGTTGTGCTGTATTTTTATATATGCATTATCTTGTGATAAGTGCATGATTGTTATTAGCAAATATTGCGATATATTGAAGCATGTTGATATGATATATATATATATATGCATGCGTGTTTCAAAATCTTGATATTTCATTATCAATTTGATTGCTTATAAATGCATTATACCTATGTTAGAGATAAGCAATAGTTGTGTAGACCCTTAGTATAGGGGACCCAAAATTGAACATTTTTCTAAACCGGGAGGCGATGTTCCCGAGTATAACTATATATATATAGTTTTCTATAACCATTAATCGAATAAGGTATATTCGATAGTTTTGAATAATAATTAAACATTATTTTCGATTATTCAAATAAAGATTTTTCTTTCGTATAAGTATATCTTTCGATAATTATTATTCATTTCAAGTATTATTTTCAAAACTTTTACTTCATTTATTTTGATAAAAGCTATTCTTTATTGGAATATTATTTAAAGAATAATATTCAGATATTCTTCGATTATTTTGTGACTGATTTATTCTATTAAATCATCCTTATCCCAAATATTTTTGAAAATGTTTTCGAGTCTTCAAAATGATTTTAAAAATTGGAGAAGATTCCAAAACTTATTTTCAAATTTAAGATCTTCCTTTCGAAGGCGATTTAAATACTCTCCCAAAATCTCAGGGATCCGGCTCCGCGGTGCATTATTGTCGCAACGAATTTGCTGATTTAATAAAGAGATTTTGATTACTTGCCCAACATTCGGGAAGTAAGTCCTTTTAAATGAGTCGGCATAAGCGACAGGCCGGGGTACGGTCTATCAAAGTGTAAGTGGTTGGGTGGCAGTCCATCAATTCGTAAGAGGCCGGGTGGTGGTCCAGCACAAGGTCCTAATACGGTCAGGGTGATGACCGGTGGGGGATTCATCCATCTACTAGTAGAGAAAGTGAATTAATATGTATCTATTATTCCCAAACAATCTAACAAAGAATTACAGAAGGGGGGGTTGACTGTAATTCTGGTTTCTTTTCGATTTCAAGATTGACTCTTTCTCAAATATATATATATATATATATGACAGTGTTTGATTAAGCAAAAGTGTAGAATGAAAATATTAATGTAATCAAACATAAAGTAATTAAACACGAGTATTTAAAAACTTTATGATGGATTGAACTTTTCCACCAGGGATATATATAAAATCGAGAACTCTGTGATGCAAGGTTTGCACACAGCTGCTTATAAGTAGAATTACAAGAACAAAGAAATTCTTCACAAGTACAACTTTTTCTATTTCTCTAATTTAAGTTCTTTAATACTGCTAGCTATTCTTGGTTTATAAATTACCAAGTTACAAGTGAATAAGACAAACTAATAAAACAAAATGTGTCTTTGTCTAATCACATGTTTCTTCATTTCTCCATCCAGTATCTTTGATTTTCTTCAAGTAAGCATGGAAATGGAAATGCTTCTTTGTTCTCTAAAACCTATAAATAGGCTACCATATTCCATTTGCATCTAATTAACCCATGTGACTGTCAAGTCACTATAAACTGTAATTTGAATTAGAACATACGTTGAAACTTCACTGGATCATCCGTTGAGACTGTGTTGGATCATCCGTCGAAACTTCATTAGATCATCCATTGAATGTGACTTGGATCATCCGTTGAAACCTTGTAAAATCATCAGTTAAAAATATTCCATAACAGTTAACTCCATTTCACTTATGCAAAATTACAAAGCATTTAATATATTCAATTGGTCAACCTATTTTGCATAGCAATCTAGTAGTCAATATGACTTTGAATATTCTACAACTTCTAGATCTATAAGGTACTGTCATATGCAGGAATGTGTTACAAAAATTATTAGTACATAAGCTACTCTCTCAACGGATGTTAAAGTAATCATCCGTTGAGAGCTACGAAAATACTAAGTTAAATCTACTAAGGTATTTTGGTGAACTTATCATCAAGCCGAAGACATATTCCTAATAATCTCCCCCAATTTATGTCTACTGGAATAGTAGGCATAAATTAAAAGAAACTTGATGATAACAAAACACCTTATAAATATAGACTGATTAATAGTAGATAGAATTAACAAGTGCCGTTGTTTATTGAAATTTATACAGAAAAAGGTTCGTAGAAAATCTCACAAGCCATTTTCAAGGTGCTCCTTTAGACTGAGAAAATTTATCTTATTTCCTTGAATGTCTAGTCTTCTTTCCCACTTTCTCATTGTTCTCTTCAATCTGGTGTTGAAGTTGCATGTAGAATTTAGATTCATCTTCATTAGTCTAATCCAGCTTCTCTTACATCTCCATGAGAGTTTCATTGCTTGAATTTTTTAGCTGATCTTCTAATCTGAAGAATCTTCTGGTGTTCTTCTCATCCTTGAACTCCATTATCCAGTATGGCCTCAAATGCACTTTATCTCCATTGTAGGGAATAGTTAAGACTCTTGGGAGTGCATTTGGGTCTCTCCAGTTATCTCTTATCTTCTCAATTTTGTTCAGTATCTCCCTTTTGGCAACAATGTTGAACCCAAAGTTCTTCTTCATTGAGGAGAATATCTTCACTAGGACAGAGTAGCCTTCATTGAGAATTCTGTGAAGAGGCCAAGTCATCTCTTTTCTACCCTTGTACCTGTATACTAATCTCTCTGGAAGCTTCTTATGAGCATCAATGGCTCTTACTTCACTAGCTCATCCAGATAGAGATTGAGGTCTGAAAACTCCTTGATGTCACAGATGTAGAGTTGATCTCCCTTGTTAACAGGTGGTTTGGGTTTGGCTAAGGCTATGGATTGAAATCTGACAGATTTGGTTTATTTGACAGCTCTTTTCTTTATTTTCCTTGGTTTGGTTGGGATTGGGATGTTTAGATTAGGGATTGGTAGGCTTTCCCAATCTATAGGTTCATCCTTCGGAATTATGGGTTCACCATGGAAGTTTATATCATAATAAACCTTGAATTCAGCCTGCTCCATTGTGGGCAAGGTTGGTTGACTTGTACTGGTAGATTGGGTTGGCATGTACTCTTCCTTGTCTTCATCAAAATCCAGCTTCCTCTTTGCTTTGAATTTTTATCTTGGTACCTTTATCTATTTTGGTTCTTCTTGCTTTTTTTCATTCACAGGCTCAGCTATCACAGTAGGTATTTCAACTTCTATGGCTACAGGCTTCTTAGTTTGGTTCCTGGCATCTAAGGCAGCTTGCCTTTTCTATTGTTTGAAACTCACCTTCTTTTCTTTCTTAGCTTCTGTAATTGTGGATGTCTAGCCATCACTCAGATTAATATTCCATTCCTGTAGACTTTAGCAATTCTATTCTTCAAGACCGAGTCTCTTGGATCCTTGTGATAAGCAATTGATCTACCAAGCAGCTTCTCTTCATCAGGCTTGGGAGTTGCATAGACTAGGTCCAATGGATTTTTCGTTGAATTCTTTTAGTAGTCTTTCTTTGGCTGTAAAATCACATTAGCATGTAGAAGTCTTCTTGGTGAGGGTTGACCTTTTTACAAATTCCCTAAGCTCATTTTATTGATTGAATTTAGTCTCAATTGAATGAAGTGTTTCACTTGTTTATCAGGTTTTACAATTGGACCAAAAAAAATTTCAATTTTCTCATCAATTTGCTTCAATTTTTCATTCAGCATGAGCTCAGCTGCTGCAATATTGATCAAGTCGATGCTATCTAGAACCGGTGGCTTAGAGAAAGTAATTGTTGGAATAATTACTTTACTGACTTGAATATTCACATCCTTCTCCCCCTCACTACCTTGAGTAAGTGCATCTTTCTCCCCCTCACTAACTGGGACAAGTGCATCTTTCTCCCTCTTTTGTTAGCATCAAGTTGAGCAGGGTTTGAGGTTTATGCAGCCACCAATTTCTGAATAAGGAGTGTCTGGTGAACTTGGTTGAGTTGGATCTTAGTGATTGAAGTTTCCAGTGCTCTCAGCCTAGTGTCCAAAGAATCAACCTTGCTACTTAATTCATAATCCTTCCCGAGTTGCCTGTTGATGTCTCTCATTGTAGTGTTAGGAAGGATAGACTCTAACCTTTCAGTGATGTCCTTCTTGACTTGTCCAATTTCAGTTTTGATTTCAGTCACATCTTGACTTTGTTTTAGAGATTAAATTTTATGCAGGTGTAAAGACTCAAGGTGTGCTTGGAGAAGACTCTTGGTGTTGGCATCTGTAGTGGCTTGAAGAGCTGTTTGATTCTGATGGATGATATGGAATAGAGTTGATTTGAAATGATGTTCACTGCAATCTTTGCTAAACATTCATGCTGGAGTGCTTATGCTTGAGCTAGGACCTGCATCTCGCCCTATGTCCATGAAATCCTCTTTATCATTAGAAGCATCCCAAATGTGCCACTAGAGTCTAATTCAAAATAATCACCAGCTGCAGGTGGAAGAGAGTTGATTGCATCCTTGGCCCTTAGCACTAAAGTTGTTGTGTGCACCAAGTTTAGTATTCTCTTAGCAGCCTCATTGTCCTGTTCAGCCAAATTTTGATAAGATGGAATAGGGTGAGTAAATTCCTCAGCTTTATAAGAAACAGAGTCTAAGATAGCTTGATATTCTTGCTGAAATAGCTACTTCTTTCAGCCTCATTGACATCCCTTAACTCACTGACAATGGGCTCTTCCCATTCTTCATTTGTACCTGCATTATCTTAATTTCTCCCTTTTGTTGCATCAAGGGCTCCCCTTGGCTTCCCACCCTCACACCCTCATCTTCACCATCTAAGGTGGGACTCCTCTCACACACTCTTGCCAAGCTGGAAGAAATAGCTTGCATTTGTTCACTCTTTTCCTCTCCTTTTGCATGAGAGCAACTCAGCCTCTCACTTTATTCACTCCCTTCCCTCAATCCTAATAGTGATTGTACAACTACTAGATCATCTACACTTGTAACAATTGTTGAAATTTCAAGTGGTGCTGTGATATTCAACGGATGAAGAATATCCGTTGAGAGAGTAGAAAGAATAGAGTTTGGAGTTGAAATTACTGTAGAATCTGTGGTGATTGATTTGAGATTATGCACAGATTTCTCAGTAGAATCGAAAAGAAATGGTAAGTGAGCCAACAAATTATCCAAAAGATGATGCTCACTTGCTTGAGATTTTGGCTTCTCCATGAGAGTCAAAGATGGAGAATCAGGAATTGATGTGTGAATCATGTCAATATCCAAAGAGTTAGTGGGTGAGTTTTGTGTGTGAGGTGCTTCTATTGTAAGCGATTCTAGCTGTAACTCCACATTTATTGGATCTACATCCATCTAACTTTGAGATGGTGCAATAACTGAGTCTTTGACTATAGTTTGCACAGTGTGTGCACCCTATGTATTCCCAGTGTGTTTGGATTTCTTCTTTCTTATGTAAGTATGAGATTGGTTTATGTCCCTAACCCTTTTGGCATGTGCTCTTGGCTGAGAGCTTTGTTCAATAGTCACATCCTTTTGGGAGGATGCAACTAGTAATGAGCTAGATTCCTTATTAATCACTACAGTTTGTTCAAAAATTGCAGTGTGGCTAGGCTGGGTTACACACACCTCACTCTCCTTATTCCTAGGGCTTCTTTGATTTTCACTATATCCCTCACCAGCCTCACTTCCCTTCACACTCCCCTCTTGGTGTTTGGTAGATTTTAAAATTAGTTTCTTTGGGGAGAGACTAGAATGGGTTTCCTTTGACTTGGATTTTGAAACTTTTGATTGTGTGGCTTGGGTAGGCACCTGTTTGGTCACTCTCACAGATGTCATGGCCACAGTTGTTTACAAATAAATTTGTGGTTGGGTAGAAGCAATAACAGAAGTGTTTACCTTACTTACCTGAGGCTCCTCCATGATTGGCAAGTAAATGAGGGGAACCTCACTGTGGTGATTTTCCCTGTTTAATTCAGCAATAACTCTCCTTTATTGAACCCAACAATCAAGCTTGTTGGTTGGGTTCTCAATTATAAGATGTTGAGAAATAAAGTTAGCTAGCAACATAAAGAATCTAACATAATATATATTTTTAGATCTTTTCTTTATGTCTCCTAGCTTATACCTTAACTCATACATCATAGAGTTACTAAAATTAAATACGTATCACTAAAAACCATATAAAGCATGTTAACAATAAAATAGCTAACAGCATCAAAGTTACTAATCTTGCCAGAAAATGCCTTAACAAAAGAATCACAGAGAAAGCTCCACCATTTTCTAAGGCCCATTATCCTAACCTCACCTAACTTGGAGGGATTAAGAGAATAACCCATAGAAGTAAGCATGTTGCTCACATTTATGTATGTGTGTGTAACAAGAAGGTTATTTTCATGCAGTTTAAAGCATGATTGCAGTGTATCACTATTAATGATATAGTCCTTACCTTTGAGAGAGATGGTAATGGTTTTGTCCTTAGAAATGAAAACAGCGGAAGTCCAAATCTCCTCAACAACTTCACAGTAGATGACCGGAGACTCCATATTTGCAACTTTGAATGAAATCCATCATTTTGTGATAGTCTTCAAATGCAGCAATCTCCTTGTTCACCAATGCTATGAAGTTGTTCTTTTCATATACGAACCCAGTTTGAGACATGATTTTGACTACTGGTGCCATTTCTGTGATTGAAAGTAGTTGCAGAAAGAGGACTTTTGCTTTGGAGACGAAGAGAGTTAGTACAAATTGCTTGAGAAAGATAAAAGTAAAAATGAAAATGAAATAGTCTTTTATACTTTCTCAAAAATAAATGGTTAAAAATTAAAAAGTCAAAAATAAAGTAACCAATGAAATTTGCCCAAAATAGTCATTTAAAAATAAAATAAACTGTCGAAATTCTAATGATTATCCATCGAAATATACTTATAGGCTGTAAGTAAGTTCGACGGATAATGCATAAAATTAACGGCTATGATGAAAGCAATTTGACGGATGAGGATTAAACAAATATCCGTCGAGATAAAAAAAGTACCTAGAATAATACTTGATTTTTCAACAGATAATGAAATTCAACGGATATTCATTTTCGATGGATAATGAACATCCGTCGAGATGTAAACTTTGACTTAGCCAAAATTTCATCCTTGACAAGAAAAATCAAATTTGATTCTGGCTGTATTTCAAATTGCTAATAAATCAAAACAAAATTAGGAGTAATTAAGCATACCTAACTCACTTACCAACCTAGTAAAGGTGGACTCATCAAGTGGTTTGGTAAAGATGTCTGCAAGTTGCTTCTCACTTGGAACAAAATGAAGTTTCACAATACCATTCATGAGATGTTCTCTAATGAAGTGGTACTTGATGTCTATGTGCTTGGTCCTTGAATGTTGTACTGGATTTTCAGTAATTGCAAAGGCACTTATGTTATCACAAAAAATAGGAATTTTATCCACCTGTAGACCATAGTCCAACAATTGTTTTTTCATCCATAAAATCTGTGCACAATGTAATAACCCCAATTTTTGGGAAATTTTTGAAACCCTTATGAATAGTGTTTTTGCTGAATGAGAAAACTTTTCATGCCACACTATGTAGGGGTTCTGATATGGATATTCTGAGATTTTATTAGTACTTTATATGGGATATAAGTGTATGTAAAGATCGTCAGAATCCAAATCCGAACACTTTGATTTTTCCCGGAAATACACTAGATACGGAAAGATTTGAGAAAAAGGTAACAGGATAAAAAGGATTTAAATTAAAGGATTATAGGAGAGGATCATAAAAGGAATATAATATATTGAGAAAGATTAAGGGAACCTAAGTAATAAGATCCCGGGTATGATCCTTCAAACGATAAACGAAAACGAAAGTTAAGCGAACCGTATAACAGATCAGCGGTCATTAGGCAAACAATTAGGAAGTTAATCAAAGGGATTAGAGAGGATGATGTCACCAACCAATGAGAAGAGGACAAGGAGGGGAGGATGACATCATGAGGATGACACAAGCATGACATGGGAAGGAAGGAGATGTGGTGGCTTTTTAACCACACAAAATCAAGGGCAACTAGGTAATTTACTAAAACAAACACAAAAATCAAACCAACCAAGCCAAGCAAATCATTTTTCATCAAAATCAAAAAGAAACCAAGGCATTGTTCTTCATGCTCTCGGCCAAAACAGAACCAGAACACTAAACCTGCTGTATCTCCTTCATTTCTCACTCAAATATTGTGTTCTATAGCTCATTGGAAAGGTATTGAGATGGCCTACAACTCTTGTTCACAAGTCTCGTCCAAATAAGCATGGTAAGACCCTCATTTTTACAGTTCTTTAAATCGGACTTTTAGAAACTTCAAAGCCTAACTTTGTGTTCTTGATTTCTTTGGAAAGATCAAGCTTGTAGGAGGCTCCCTAAGGCTTCCTAGCAACTTAACACCTCCCAAGGAAGGTATAAACTTCAAACCCTAGCCTTTACTTTATTTGTTAGTAAGTTTAATGGTTGGTGTTGTGAAATGAGAAGCATGGATTGTGATTATTAGTAGTTTGGTTTGATTTGGAAGTGTTTTTGGTAATTGAAGCTTGATTATAGTTCATAGGTCGTGATTGTGGTTGTTTGAGTTGAAAACCTTGGATATTATGGACTGATGTGGTATGGTTTAGGTGAAGTTTTGTTGTATTGATGGTTATGAGTTGGTTGGTGGTTAATTGGAGTAGTTTAAACATTGGTAATCGCGTAAACATAGACGTCGTAACGTCCGATTTTCTTTGGACTGTTTTTGTGCATAACATTAGGACCCGAGAACCCCCTGCTAGATTATGACCACTGCCATGTTTAGATAGCTCATGTTACGAGCTTCGTTTTGATATGTAGTTCGTTCGATTCCGATGCACGGTTTAGGAGAAACGACCGTTTCAAGTAACGGCGTTTCGCGAACGAAACTTTTCCCCTCGCCTTTCTTTGAAACATAGGTTAAAGACCAAAAAGGGTTAATTAATGCATGAAACATTTATGGTAAGTGTGTTAGGCAGTTGGTAAGACACTCGCGAAGGAATCGCCTTAAAACTCATAAAGGTTAAATTATTAAAAATGGTGGAGCCGAGGGTACTCGAGTGACTTAAGAGAATCAGTAAGCGCAAAACGAGCGTTAGAGTCTGAGTTGGTTAGAGTATAGATTTACAAGTGACTTTGGTTTAATTCCAACTTACTTGTTGTTTATAGGTTACCAGACTCGTCCCGAGCCATTCGTAACCCCCAGTCGCTCAGGCAAGTTTTCTACCCGATATACTGTTGTTGTGATGTAAATATATGTATATGCATTATCTTGTGATAGTGCATGATTGTTATTAGCAAATTTTGCGATATATTGGAGCATGCTGATATGGTATATATGCATGTCTGTTTCGTAATCTGGTTATCTATCTGTTGATTTCAATGCTTATAGTTGCATAATACCTATGCTAGAAATAAGCAAGTAGTTGCGTATACCCTTAGTATAGGGGATAAAAGGTGAACATATTTCTAAACCGGGAGTCGATGTTCCCGAGTATATTATATATATATATATATATTTATTTATATATATATGGATATAGTTTTTAAAACTATGGATCGAATAAGGTTTATTCGATACCTTTATTTTACTTAGTTGAATATTAATTTGAGTATTCATTCGAGGGCTTATGACTCAGTTTATTTTATTATTTGAATATTATTTGAATATTCATTCGAGGGCTTATGACTCAGTTTATATTATTATTGAATATTACTTGGATATTCATTTGAGGATGTATGACTCCTTTATTTTATGAATATTATTTATAGTATTCATTCGAGGTATTATGACTCCGCTTATTACTTAATAATATTCTTTATTGTATTAAAGAATAAGGTGTCGATAATCAAACTTACTTTTGATTATTCAAATAAAGATATTACTTTCGTATAAGTATATCTTTGATTATTTGCTATTCATTTCAAGTATAAGTTTTAATACTTCTACTTCAATTATTTTATAAAGATTATTCTTTATGGGAATATTATTTAAATAATAATATTCAGACATTTTCTAAATATTCTGGGGACTGATTTACTTCATTAAATCAGCTTCACTCCAAACATTCTTAAAAATGTTTTGCGAGTCTTCAAAATGATTTTTTTAAAAGTTAGAGCGGATCCCAAAACTCATTTTTTTAAGATCCTCCTTTCGAAGGGGATTTAAATACTCGCTCAAAACCTGAGGGATCCGGCTCTGTGGTGTGTTTTATATTCGCAACAAGGTTGCTGTTTTGATAAATGAATTGATTACTTACCCAACACTCGGGAAGTAAAATTCTTGGAACAAGTTAATCCATTAACAGGCATCGCCTGGGAAATATCGGTGAGTTCTCCTTTCCAAATAGATACGACTTCTTGGTGGAGCCGTATCAACAAGTTTCTACTTGGGGAAAGTGGGGACAAGCTTTACGTTTCAGAGTCATGGATTTCATCTGAACTAGGAGTGGCGTAAGTGGCCGAGTAGCGCCGGCCCAGCCTTATTATATTGGCCCAAATGGCCTGGAAGTTCCGCTAAGGCGGTCCATTCCTTAGGAGTTCAGTGTTCGGTTGACAAGTAAATCCGACAGGTTCTCCTCTACATGTAGAAAATGGTGGGGTTGTACTACTACGACTGATCATCGTAAGTGGTCTTCCTGGCGCGGCAAACTCCCGTAATGAGTTCATCATCCAATTGGATAATTTCTGCAACACTACCCAGAGCACTTCGATAGAAAGGCTACGGTTGGGCGATTGTTGAGTGTTGGCAGGGTCAAGTTTTCAAAATGATGTTTACATCAAATGAAGTATCTCGTAACTTCATTTTATTTTGATAATATTTTAAAGATTTAATCTATTCAAATCTTGCCTTATAGTCTCATCTATGTGATGAACTTTTGAAGCTAATTATAACTTGAACAGTGGTAGTTCAAGTAGTATTTGGGAAAGATATAAGTATATTGGGGTATCTTGTAACTTCATCTTTTAAACTTATATCTAATTAATAATTGTCTTATGAATGACAAAGATTTTCAGAAAAACGTTGAGACAAGGTTAGATATATGAGATCACCTTGCAACGATATTTTTTTTTATACAGTTATACACTGGGACTTTGTGTATATTGTGCATGGAAGAGGACTTCCAATATTTTGAAAAGTATATATGTATATATATATACTGAATATTTTGCGACTTCATCGCATTAAGATATCAACTTGGTTCATTTCTTTTGACCAAGACTTTCATGAGTACTATGAGAAGGCTCATATATTGTTAATCATTATACATATTATTTTGGTGGGCTTGCTGCTCACCCTTGCTTTCTTCTTTCATCACACAACATCAGATAGACAAGATGAACAGGACCAAGCTCCCAATTCGCGAGCGGATAGGAAACGTTCCGCAGCTTCCTATAGGCGTTGATGTCGCTGTAGCTGAGGTAGGAACTACCAATAGGCTAGGCTTTCAACTTCTGATGTACCAGATTTATGTATATTTATGAATTGTAATAATGGCAAAGAAATGTAAATTTAGTCAGAAAACCTTTTAAGGTGTATTGGCAGATAATTGTGGAATATAAGGACTTGTGATTATTTTTTTGGATGTTCATCTCTGAGACTATAACGTGTGGTGTGTGTGTTTATTGTGGGGTCACAGTGCAGAGTAGTTGAGTAATTATTAAGATTGGATGTTATTAAGGGAAATGGAACTCGTGACGACCCGGATCCCCGACCCCGGATCTGGGGGTGTTACAGAAATGGTATCAGAGCTAAGCATTATAAACCTCAGAGATGATGGGACGTTAAGATAATAAGTTCACTAAGATAATAAGAACTCTTGCCAAGTTCATAGTCGGACTACCTAACGTAGTACTGACAGTTAAAACCCT
This sequence comes from Apium graveolens, assembly GCF_009905375.1. Taxonomy (NCBI): domain Eukaryota; kingdom Viridiplantae; phylum Streptophyta; class Magnoliopsida; order Apiales; family Apiaceae; genus Apium; species Apium graveolens. Next base: position 159,480,509 of record NC_133648.1, on the reverse strand, counting down.
TATGGGAACCCTTATAAATGTAGTGATAGAAGCGTAGTTCGTTATCGTATAGAGTAGCGGGACTCCGAACCCTGAGGTTGAGGAGCAACAACGCGATGATGTTTTATTACTAATTGGAGATCGGATTGTGGATCCGATAGAGTGTCCTAATGCAGGACCGGATGATGTTGATATTGAGGATGTAGCGGTTGAGGATGTTGTCCTAGATGGGATTGTTGCTGAGGAGGATCTCGTGGAGGATCCTGACAAGAATGAATAAAGGACCACTGATGAATTGATGACCATGGTTAGGGCAACTCCCAGAGGTAGGATTGGCCGGTCACTACCGGAGGTTCGTTCAAGTTTGTAAAGATAGTAGCCCCTTTAACGCGGCTTACTCGTAAGACTGAGAAGTTCGAATGGACAGAGAAATGCGAGAACAACTTTTAAGAACCGAAGCAAAGGTTGGTGACGTTCCCTATGTTGGCGTTGCCGGATGGAAAATGAGATTTTGTGAAGTGTAGTGACGCTTCGCATAAGGAATTAGGATGCTTCTCATACAGCACAGCAAGGTAATCGCGTACGCGTCAAGACAATTAAGGTAATATGAAATTTGATATCCCCGCCCATGAGCTTAGGCTCGTGGCAATAGTTTTACCCTAAAGATTGGAGGCACTACTTGTATGGAGAGAAGTGCGAGAATTACCTAAGCCATAAGTGCTCTAGTACATTTTCACGTAGAAAGAGCTCAACATATGCCAGAGGAGGCAGTTAGAGCAAATCAAGAATAATGATTGGGAGATTCTTTATCATTCGGGGAAAGCCAATGTGGTGGCTGATGCCCTTAGTAAAAAGGAGAGACTCAAGATGATAATGTCTTTGGGAGAGTTTATAAGAGATTTTGGAAATAGTAGTGAAGGTAACCGGAGCCGGTACCGAAAAGCTGTTTGAGATTGCAATAGAGACCGAATTATTGGAAAAGAGCATACGGTGCCAGAGAAAGGTGATGAATGAAGGCAGAGAGCCAACAAATAAATATGAGATTAATACCGAGAAAGATGATAAGGGAATAATGAGGTATTCCTATAGAATTTGGGTTCCGAAAGTTCAAGAGCGTAAGGATGAGAACTTAGATGAGAGCCATAGTTTGAGGAATAAGATTTAGAGCAAACCCTGAACGTGATAGTCAGGGAGGTCGCCATCAAGATAGAAGGAACCCATGACATAATGGAGTGGAAAATGAGGATTTTAAATTAAAAGATGACCCCAATTATGGGGAGTAGGATGAAACATTTCCTACTAAGGAAACAGAAAGTCGAGTAAGGAAAGGAGACCCGAGACGGTACTCCTATACGGCAATTCATGGACCTGTCTAGACAGAACTTAGACTATTATCCCCAACCACCACCTTGAGGAAATAATGCGATAGGAAATTCTTTCAGGACCTGTAAGTCTCTAAGCTCTCAGAGTTCCAAGGAACAGGTTGACCCAGTCGAGGCAAGAGCCTGGCTAAAGGAAATAGAGGAATCATTTGAGATTCTGAATGATTGACGAATCACAAAAGACTGTTTTTGTCACTTACCCTCCTAAGAGAGAGACCACCCGCTGGTGAAAGGCCAAGGAAGGCACGAAGCAAGAGATTATAATAAACTGATTTAATTTCAGTCAATTGTTTTCAGGAAAGTACTTCCCAAGGTTATGGAGATAGTGTAAAAGCTTTAGAGCCAGAACAAAGGCAGACGAGTATGATGAATTATGAATCTAAGCTGTAAAAGTTGTTAAGATTCGTTCTGAAGACGCGAATCCAGAATGACGGGATATTTGAAATCAATGTTTATGTTGTGTTGGTTCATGAAATAATGATAAGAGAAAGGAAAATAAAAAGGAATTGAAGTGGAAAGGAATATAAAGGCAACAGAGTTTGAGGAATGATAAGGGAGTTGGGTATGAGGAAACCCTAAAGACTCATATTAATAGAAATAGAAAAGTATATGATCGTCAGGATGAGGGTGATTCACCATGAGTTAAAGTTGACGGTTGAAGGCATAAGAGATGCATATATTTTATCCCCTTTAAGTTGGGAGGATTCGAGGAAACATTGAGATAGTTCGAAGGATAAACAATGAGACGCGGATAGACTGAGGAGACAAGGAAGTAAGAAATTAGGAAAATTGGATGAAGGAAGTGACCTTCAAGAATGTGAAGTGTAAGACCGGTGGCTTGATACCCAGAAAGGGAGACGCCAGGTATGAAAGATATCCCAACATTGAGATGACTGTTGAGATAAATAAAAGAGGTAAATGAGTAGTTAGAACTAAAAGGTTCACGTTGAACACGACAAACATCTTCTAGAACATCCCTATTATCATTACTGAATCAGGCAAGAAAAGCGGATAACCGTTCTTATCTTTTGGAGGCCATATTGATTGACCTCATTTTGAATACAGATGTTATTGTGAAATTAGGCATATACTATCGAGGTGGGAATGATTGAATAAGATACCCTTATCAGGGATATATGACTTGATTTATCCATGGAAGGATGCATGTACCTTTTAAAGGTGGAATTAAGGATAGAACATCGGTAACTTAAAATGAATCCTCGGGGAATGCATAAAGGTTGGAATTTCACCCTTAATAGGGATAGTATGAGTTTTGACAGTATGAATTGGAAAGGATTAAGGTAATAATAACCTTTAAGGATCAGTGGAGAAATTCTTCAGAAGTATATAGACAATGGTTCTAGTATTAGTAAGTGTTATTTTGATATGCCCTGTATATAGGGAATACAGGAGGAATGATTAAAATATAACCTTAGAGGTTTTACAAGGAGAAAGGAAATATTCGAAATTCTCAAGAATAAAAATGTTGATAAAGGAAATATGACATAATTATAATGTTGCCAAGTGGGGCACGTGTTAAACCACGAGAAAGTATGGATCGAACCAGTAATGGTCGAAATTGTTCAGGGCAATTAGGACTTAAGATAAAAGATGTTCTAATTATGATTGAGAGTCAGTCATGACAGTGATTAACCTCTAAAGACTGAGGCAATAACTTATGGAAAAAAAATGGTGATTTTTTTTTTACTCATCAGATTTTAAGGAAAGCATTTTCACATAAGCTGTGATTGAAATAAGGTAGAAAATTTATTTGGAGGTGGTTAAAATGACATTGACTGTAAGGAAATTTTACTATCAGGAAAGGCTAAAGAGGTGGCCGACACTTTAAAGGTAAGAGGATAATTATAGGCGCTTGTGCCAAAAGAATACAGTGATGATGGTTAAAACTGTGAAGGTTGTATTATGGTTTGGAAGATTGACATTCCTCCTGATGACTGTGCAATACCCAACCATAATAGTAGTTGGTAAAGGTTTAATTCGTGTAATCACCATGAACGGGCTATCTATCTTAGAAGGTCCTATCTTGAGATAAGCCAGGACCATGTTTCAAAAAGGACTAGATGAACCCTTGAGTTAAGTCTTCTATTTAGGGCGTATGATTAAGAATGGTATTAACCTGCTATCGTTGCTTTGATTGAAACTCTTCTGCACTTTTATCTGCTTCATGTCATGTATGTATGTCAGGATCAGGAGTGTTCTTCATGAATCATGAATGGTGATTATGTTACCTCCTTAGAAGGATTTGATACGACATGTATGGACTCCGTATGGTTAGCTATTAAGATTTCATGGAAAGTGAATGATGACAGTGGGTCAGTGGTGGACCATAGTAAGGCAGCAATGATTCTGCGAGTAATGAGCTGATTACAACCGTGAGAGTTGTATTGGAATGGATGTTGAGATTGAGTACCACTAATCGGGTCGTGGTAGTGTATAAGTTATCATTGATAGACTAATTAAGTAGAGTATCTACCTAGTGAATATTTATTCTTTCTTATCAATAGAGAGTCGTATTATTATACGAAGAAGGTTGCGGTATAGAAATGGGTTCTAGTAACGATGAGGTCTAGAATGAGATCCCAGATTCGATTTTCGATGTCGAGGGAGTTTCAAAGGTGATTGTGTATAAGCTCGAGGAAGAGCATGGGTCCATAGAATGATGAACGGAATAGAAATATTTAGGCATGGGAAATACGATGCTATAATACTTGATGTTGATATAAATACATATATGTTTTATTCTCCTATGACAAACCTCTATAGTTCAGAGGTAGGTTCCAAGCCAGATTTTTTGTGGCAGTATATTTTTCATATATATAATTCTCTTCAATTCGTTCTTTTCTCTTCTTTTCATTTCATGTAAGCTGAGAAGAACAACCCTTCCAGAAAGGGGAGGTATTGCCGAATGACTATCTATCTGTGTGATAGAAGCCTAGTAGGATACCATCTATTGTTTAAATTGCTTGTCAAGTACTAAAGGCTGGCCACCTTCTGTACTAACTAAGCGATATAACAAGTGTTCATGATCATAGTGATCTCTCAACAAATTCATTTACTTCTATATGATTGATCAAACTTTGGGAAATAGAAACAGCTGAAAAAGGAGTAATAAAGTTGTGGTAGTATTCGGAATGGAAATACATTCGTGATACTAAGGTTGACGTGGTTATTAAAAGGTTATAGAACGCTAACGAGCAAAAGTATAACCAGTATAATATTAGGAACGGAAGGTAGTAGCGATTACGAACTGGAAAAGAATGGGTATTGAGACGCCAAAGCTATAGTGCTAGAAGCTGTGATAAAATTCCATGCGATAGACTTGAAAGAATTTGGAATGATCACTTAACGCGGATTTAGTTATATCACGACAATAGATCATATGTCATTATCGAGGTGTCACCTTATGAGATCCTTGAGGGAAGATAATGTCGATCTCCCTTATGTTAGGATGAAGTTGTAGAGCGCAAGATGCTCGGACCCGCAGTAGTCCAAAGGACCAGGGATATAATAGATCTAATCAGAGGACGGCTGGTAGTAACCCAAGATGGACATAAGAGGTATGCTGATTTGACTCAAAAAGGACAAAGAGTATGAAATAGGGGGCCTAGTAATGTTATAGGTATCCCCTTGGAAACCCTTGAAAAGGATTGATGAGGTTCGGAAAGAAAGGAAAGCTAAGTCTACAATTTGTTGGACCCTTGGATATATTAAGACGTTTGGGAAGTTAGCATATGAGCTAGCCCTACCCCCGAACCTGTAGCAAGTTCATAACGTGTTCCACGTATCAATGTTAAGGAAGTGTAATTCGGATGCCAGACAAATAGGGGCATATGAGCGCATAGACATGCAACCAGACGTAACCTATATGGAGCAACCAGGAAGGGTATAGAGTAAAAAGGAACGAGTGCTTAGGAGAAGGGTTATCAAACTAGTAAGAGTTTGATGGTAGAACCACAATGTGGGAAAATTTACTCGAGAGTTAGAAAGTGCAATGCTAAGAGAGTATCCCTATTCATTTTCTATCTGATTCCGGGACGGAATCCTTTTAAGGAGGGGAGACTGTAATAACCCCAATTTTTGGGAAATTTTTGAAACCCTTATGAATAGTGTTTTTGCTGAATGAGAAAACTTTTCATGCCACACTATGTAGGGGTTCTGATATGGATATTCTGAGATTTTATTAGTACTTTATATGGGATATAAGTGTATGTAAAGATCGTCAGAATCCAAATCCGAACACTTTGATTTTTCCCGGAAATACACTAGATACGGAAAGATTTGAGAAAAAGGTAACAGGATAAAAAGGATTTAAATTAAAGGATTATAGGAGAGGATCATAAAAGGAATATAATATATTGAGAAAGATTAAGGGAACCTAAGTAATAAGATCCCGGGTATGATCCTTCAAACGATAAACGAAAACGAAAGTTAAGCGAACCGTATAACAGATCAGCGGTCATTAGGCAAACAATTAGGAAGTTAATCAAAGGGATTAGAGAGGATGATGTCACCAACCAATGAGAAGAGGACAAGGAGGGGAGGATGACATCATGAGGATGACACAAGCATGACATGGGAAGGAAGGAGATGTGGTGGCTTTTTAACCACACAAAATCAAGGGCAACTAGGTAATTTACTAAAACAAACACAAAAATCAAACCAACCAAGCCAAGCAAATCATTTTTCATCAAAATCAAAAAGAAACCAAGGCATTGTTCTTCATGCTCTCGGCCAAAACAGAACCAGAACACTAAACCTGCTGTATCTCCTTCATTTCTCACTCAAATATTGTGTTCTATAGCTCATTGGAAAGGTATTGAGATGGCCTACAACTCTTGTTCACAAGTCTCGTCCAAATAAGCATGGTAAGACCCTCATTTTTACAGTTCTTTAAATCGGACTTTTAGAAACTTCAAAGCCTAACTTTGTGTTCTTGATTTCTTTGGAAAGATCAAGCTTGTAGGAGGCTCCCTAAGGCTTCCTAGCAACTTAACACCTCCCAAGGAAGGTATAAACTTCAAACCCTAGCCTTTACTTTATTTGTTAGTAAGTTTAATGGTTGGTGTTGTGAAATGAGAAGCATGGATTGTGATTATTAGTAGTTTGGTTTGATTTGGAAGTGTTTTTGGTAATTGAAGCTTGATTATAGTTCATAGGTCGTGATTGTGGTTGTTTGAGTTGAAAACCTTGGATATTATGGACTGATGTGGTATGGTTTAGGTGAAGTTTTGTTGTATTGATGGTTATGAGTTGGTTGGTGGTTAATTGGAGTAGTTTAAACATTGGTAATCGCGTAAACATAGACGTCGTAACGTCCGATTTTCTTTGGACTGTTTTTGTGCATAACATTAGGACCCGAGAACCCCCTGCTAGATTATGACCACTGCCATGTTTAGATAGCTCATGTTACGAGCTTCGTTTTGATATGTAGTTCGTTCGATTCCGATGCACGGTTTAGGAGAAACGACCGTTTCAAGTAACGGCGTTTCGCGAACGAAACTTTTCCCCTCGCCTTTCTTTGAAACATAGGTTAAAGACCAAAAAGGGTTAATTAATGCATGAAACATTTATGGTAAGTGTGTTAGGCAGTTGGTAAGACACTCGCGAAGGAATCGCCTTAAAACTCATAAAGGTTAAATTATTAAAAATGGTGGAGCCGAGGGTACTCGAGTGACTTAAGAGAATCAGTAAGCGCAAAACGAGCGTTAGAGTCTGAGTTGGTTAGAGTATAGATTTACAAGTGACTTTGGTTTAATTCCAACTTACTTGTTGTTTATAGGTTACCAGACTCGTCCCGAGCCATTCGTAACCCCCAGTCGCTCAGGCAAGTTTTCTACCCGATATACTGTTGTTGTGATGTAAATATATGTATATGCATTATCTTGTGATAGTGCATGATTGTTATTAGCAAATTTTGCGATATATTGGAGCATGCTGATATGGTATATATGCATGTCTGTTTCGTAATCTGGTTATCTATCTGTTGATTTCAATGCTTATAGTTGCATAATACCTATGCTAGAAATAAGCAAGTAGTTGCGTATACCCTTAGTATAGGGGATAAAAGGTGAACATATTTCTAAACCGGGAGTCGATGTTCCCGAGTATATTATATATATATATATATTTATTTATATATATATGGATATAGTTTTTAAAACTATGGATCGAATAAGGTTTATTCGATACCTTTATTTTACTTAGTTGAATATTAATTTGAGTATTCATTCGAGGGCTTATGACTCAGTTTATTTTATTATTTGAATATTATTTGAATATTCATTCGAGGGCTTATGACTCAGTTTATATTATTATTGAATATTACTTGGATATTCATTTGAGGATGTATGACTCCTTTATTTTATGAATATTATTTATAGTATTCATTCGAGGTATTATGACTCCGCTTATTACTTAATAATATTCTTTATTGTATTAAAGAATAAGGTGTCGATAATCAAACTTACTTTTGATTATTCAAATAAAGATATTACTTTCGTATAAGTATATCTTTGATTATTTGCTATTCATTTCAAGTATAAGTTTTAATACTTCTACTTCAATTATTTTATAAAGATTATTCTTTATGGGAATATTATTTAAATAATAATATTCAGACATTTTCTAAATATTCTGGGGACTGATTTACTTCATTAAATCAGCTTCACTCCAAACATTCTTAAAAATGTTTTGCGAGTCTTCAAAATGATTTTTTTAAAAGTTAGAGCGGATCCCAAAACTCATTTTTTTAAGATCCTCCTTTCGAAGGGGATTTAAATACTCGCTCAAAACCTGAGGGATCCGGCTCTGTGGTGTGTTTTATATTCGCAACAAGGTTGCTGTTTTGATAAATGAATTGATTACTTACCCAACACTCGGGAAGTAAAATTCTTGGAACAAGTTAATCCATTAACAGGCATCGCCTGGGAAATATCGGTGAGTTCTCCTTTCCAAATAGATACGACTTCTTGGTGGAGCCGTATCAACAAGTTTCTACTTGGGGAAAGTGGGGACAAGCTTTACGTTTCAGAGTCATGGATTTCATCTGAACTAGGAGTGGCGTAAGTGGCCGAGTAGCGCCGGCCCAGCCTTATTATATTGGCCCAAATGGCCTGGAAGTTCCGCTAAGGCGGTCCATTCCTTAGGAGTTCAGTGTTCGGTTGACAAGTAAATCCGACAGGTTCTCCTCTACATGTAGAAAATGGTGGGGTTGTACTACTACGACTGATCATCGTAAGTGGTCTTCCTGGCGCGGCAAACTCCCGTAATGAGTTCATCATCCAATTGGATAATTTCTGCAACACTACCCAGAGCACTTCGATAGAAAGGCTACGGTTGGGCGATTGTTGAGTGTTGGCAGGGTCAAGTTTTCAAAATGATGTTTACATCAAATGAAGTATCTCGTAACTTCATTTTATTTTGATAATATTTTAAAGATTTAATCTATTCAAATCTTGCCTTATAGTCTCATCTATGTGATGAACTTTTGAAGCTAATTATAACTTGAACAGTGGTAGTTCAAGTAGTATTTGGGAAAGATATAAGTATATTGGGGTATCTTGTAACTTCATCTTTTAAACTTATATCTAATTAATAATTGTCTTATGAATGACAAAGATTTTCAGAAAAACGTTGAGACAAGGTTAGATATATGAGATCACCTTGCAACGATATTTTTTTTTATACAGTTATACACTGGGACTTTGTGTATATTGTGCATGGAAGAGGACTTCCAATATTTTGAAAAGTATATATGTATATATATACTGAATATTTTGCGACTTCATCGCATTAAGATATCAACTTGGTTCATTTCTTTTGACCAAGACTTTCATGAGTACTATGAGAAGGCTCATATATTGTTAATCATTATACATATTATTTTGGTGGGCTTGCTGCTCACCCTTGCTTTCTTCTTTCATCACACAACATCAGATAGACAAGATGAACAGGACCAAGCTCCCAATTCGCGAGCGGATAGGAAACGTTCCGCAGCTTCCTATAGGCGTTGATGTCGCTGTAGCTGAGGTAGGAACTACCAATAGGCTAGGCTTTCAACTTCTGATGTACCAGATTTATGTATATTTATGAATTGTAATAATGGCAAAGAAATGTAAATTTAGTCAGAAAACCTTTTAAGGTGTATTGGCAGATAATTGTGGAATATAAGGACTTGTGATTATTTTTTTGGATGTTCATCTCTGAGACTATAACGTGTGGTGTGTGTGTTTATTGTGGGGTCACAGTGCAGAGTAGTTGAGTAATTATTAAGATTGGATGTTATTAAGGGAAATGGAACTCGTGACGACCCGGATCCCCGACCCCGGATCTGGGGGTGTTACACACAACAACTACCAGTAGCAATATATTCAGCCTCGGCTGTGAAAGTAGAGACTGAATTTTACTTTTTACTGAACCAGGATACTAGCTTATTTCCTAGAAATTGACAAGTTCCTGTTGTATTTTTCCTATCAATTTTACAACCTGCATAATCTGTATCTGAATAACCAATTAGATCAAAACCAGAGTCTCTAGGATACCAAATGCCAAGTTTTGGTGTTCCTTTGAGATATCTGAAGATTCTCTTAATAGCTACTAAGTGAGATTCTCTAGGATTAGCCTGAAATCTAGCACAAAGACAAGTAGCAAACATTATATTTGGCCTACTGGATGTTAAATATAAAAGTGAGCCAGCCATGCCTCTATAGCTTGAAATATCCACAGACTTTTCAGTAGTGTTCAATTCAAGTTTAGTGGCAGTGGTCATGGGAGTTTTTGCAGATATGCAATCCATTAAGTCAAACTTCTTTAAAAGATCATAAATGTATTTGGTTTGACTAATGAAAATTCCATCACTAACTTGTTTAACTTGTAAACCAAGAAAGTAAGTTAGTTCTCCCATCGTGCTCATTTCATATTTACTTTGCATCAATTTGGAGAATTTTTTGCAAAGTTTCTCATATGTAGAGCCAAATATAATATCATCTACATAAATTTGAACAAGTATACTAGAGCCATTAACATTTCTAAAGTATAAAGTTTTATCAACAGGACCTCTTGTGAAATGATTTTCTAAAAGGAACTTTGACAAAGTGCCATACCAGGCTCTAGGTGCTTGCTTCAATCCATAAAGTGCTTTCAAAAGATAGTAGACATATTCTGGAAAGTTGTGGTCTTCAAAACCAGGAGGTTGACTGACATAGACTTCATCCTCCAAATAACATCCATTTGATAGACCTTGAAATTGGCATGGGATGCATAGGCTAGAAAGCTTCTGATTGTTTCAAGTCTTGCAACAGGAGCAAATGTCTCATCAAAATCTATTCCTTCTTGTTGACAATAGCCTTTAGCAACCAATCTAACTTTATTCCTGACTACTGTGCCATTCTCATCCATTTTGTTTCTCAATACCCATTTGGTGTCAATAGGATTTTTGCCTTTAGGTTTGGGTACTAGCTTCCATACCTTTTTTCTTTCAAATTGGTTTAGCTCTTCTTGCATAGCTAAAACCAAATATGGATCCAACAAAGCTTCTTCTACCTTTTTAGGCTCTTCCTGAGACAGGAAGCTGCTATATAGACATTCTTCTTGAGTTGCTTTCCTAGTCTACACTCTTGAAGTTGCATCACCAATAATAAGCTCAAATGGGTGATCTCTAATCCATTTTCTTTGTTGTGGTAGATTAGCTCTAGATGAATAGGCCTCATAATTTTCTTGATGTGTGACTGAGTTTTGATTAGAAGAGACTCCCCTGAGTTTGTGGATCTTTGCCTTGAAGTAGGGGTCTTTTCTGCGTGCGATCTGTATTGACTCTCAACTCCTATTGATGGCTCAATAGATGTTGATCTTTGCCTCTTGACGGATGATGCAAATTGTCTCTCGACGGATAATGCACTTGTTCTCTCGACGGATGTAATATCCGGGTTATGACGTGTAATTATTTTTATTAATAAATAACTTATGTGTATAGCTTCTGTTAGCTATGTGTTGTTTTGTTATTATCTACGGGTGATTTATGGTGTACAGGGTTGTTCGCGTAAGTAATTATTGAGCTGTATTGTTTTTGTTTCACTTCTAAAAGTGGGTTTAATGCAAATTTATTTACATAAATATTTGGATTATCTCTAAAATCATTTTATGGTTTTATAACTACAATAATTATTTTTAGGATTTTATAAAATTGAGAAATTAATATTTTATTAATTATTTATCTTTAAATGATTTTCTGATTGCCTTTATTTGTAAAATCCGTATTGAATTCCAGAATTCTTCAAAAATTACGTAACTCATATTTTATTAAACTCATAATATTCTGAGAATTTTAAAATTATTTTGGAAATTTTTGGGATTAATTTCACCCGCGCGTTGATTCGTTTAATTGTTAAAAGCGGGTATAAATTGTGTTTCAAAAATTATCTTAAAATTACAGAATTTATGTTTTATAAATTCGGGATATTTGTAACGTTTTAAGACTATTATCGTGATTATCTGAATTTGTTTTAAGTGCAGCTTGGTTCATTAATTGTGAAATGCAGATATATTGCGCGATCAATAAATGCTTTAAAAATTACGAAAGTTTCATTTTATTGGCTTTTGGATATCTTGGAAATTTTAAGACTATTTTGGGGACCATTTCGGTGAAATTTTATACGCTATGTATATCGTTAAATTCGCAGTTTAATATCAGAATTAAGAATGTCAGTCTAATAGGGGTACGTGTCCTTTGTTTAGGACACGTGTTTTATACTCAGAATAGCTGCAATTGCAAGGAATTAACTTTCTCATCTCTTCCCTCTTGTGTCTCTCTCTCTGGTCGATCTCTGCAGTCCCTTCCTCTCTCGGTTGTTTCTCTTTTCCTTCCTCTCCCTATGTCTCTGTCGCCTGCTCTCTGTTATGTGGGTTGTCCTCTTTATTCCCGGTCCTAGTCGGAAGACCCGAGGATTGACATCGGACTAAGAATGATCTAGTGGTTAGTCATCGAGTTCAGCGAGATTCCAATCGAAGGACCTGGGTGTTGAGATCGTAGCCAGAATAGGATAGTGGTCTGACAATAAAGACAAACGTTCAAGGCAATCTAAAAGTCGGCCGATAATAGTGGTTAAAGCTTATTAAGGCAACTACTTCTAAACCTTTCTCGAGATATAGTACAAATATTTCTAAATTCTCTCGTGACATATTGTTAAGTATTCAAAATAGTTATGTTTTATATTGTGAGTACTTTGAATCATACAGCCTTGAACCCGGATCACATCATTTGATCTTTGAGCCGTAAGCCTTATTCTTTGTAAACCATCCCTTGTTGATTTCCAGATACTAAACCACACAAATATGATACTACTCTCCAAATATATAACCACCAAACACCAAACACTGGAACAAAATTGTTTGAACATACATAAACTTTTATACCCCAACCATTCTTTGTAACATCAAAGAACTAAACCTTGAAAAATCATTGTTCATCTTATACCTGATTCTCTTACAAGCTGGAGGCCAGTTCTTATACATACTTTGATATACCCTCGTGGTACCCATGAATTGCACCATGCTCTTGTGTGAATGTTTTATTATTGTTGATTATGATCTTGTTTTGTTGAGTTATATTGTTTATCATATTGAACTGCTTTAGAATTGGATAGTTTTTTGTATGTGGACCAGATTCGTGGTCAGACCAGATTCGTGGTCGAATTACGCCAATGTGTGCCTTGGATCCAATTTATAGAGCAGAGCCGTGTGCCTTGCTCGGGGTTAGTGCGTGACTGATCAGCAGCCTAACCTTGGTTTTAAAATTTAAAATGAATATCCAATTCTAATAATTGTTTAACAAGAAACTTGATTCCTCTGAATCATCTTGTTTGATCATTATTTAACCTCAGTTATTGTTATTATGACTTGCTGAGCTAGTTAGCTCACTCTTGCGAATCTTTTTATGTATTCTACAGTTAAGGAGGATACGGTTGATAGCGAGGTTTCCCAGTTCAATGTACGAGCTAGGATACCAGATTAAGTTGGATCGAGCTAGCAGGAGCTTTTTATGGTAATTGAGTTAGCAAGATTGTAAGAATAATTTCATGATCATTTGTAAGTTAAATTAGTTGGGATTTGGTACGTTGTAATAAAAGTTAAGGTTATGGCTTGTTTTCATACTTTAACCTGTTGTGATCCATGGTTCTGTAAAGCAGGGTCACTGCAAAAAATATTTCTTATACAGGTTTATATATTGTGTATGTGTTATGGACCCCAAACTTCTGACCCAGGTTTGGAGGGTGCCACAGGTTGGTATCAGAGCTACAGGTTATAAGTCACTGAAATAAGCCTAGATTGTCGGGATTGGGTAGAGGGTTAGGATTAGGAATAGGAATTAGAAAGATAAGATGTCGTGAGGTTGAGTGCGACTGTATGGTAGGTTTTCGGTATGGTTCGTGTTGCGATTCGAAATTCTCATCTTGCAAGGTGATTTTCAGATAACGGAAATGGCAGATCCTATTTTCCATGTGTCATCTGATCAATCGGAGCCTTTCATTTGGGGTATGTCATCTTCTTCCAGATTTGACTTGCACATTGTTCTTCCACAAGTATTAACTGTAATATCTCCTGCTATAACAGCTACACCTCTTCGAGCTATTTTACGCTATTTTACCACCTCTTGATGTGAGACCATCTATTCAAGAACCCCACCTGCTGATTCTTGTTCTACTGGACATTCAGCTGTGAGTGTATCTTTTCAGTTTACCTTACACCCTATTCTATACCCCCAGTTTAAAACTTGTCCTATGAAGCAACAGTACCTACGAGAATGGATTCGAGAGCTACAGTAAATGGTAAGTGCATGAGCTGTTAATAAAGGTGAGAAGAAGTTTAGAAATAGAATTCATGTGTTCTGGACAGTAGTTGCTACCAGATTAAAAGAAGCCATTAGTGACTAGGCCACCCATGACTAGCTTGTGGAATAGATTAGATGAGTTTTGAAAGAGAGTTAGAGAAGAGTATTGATCTGGAACTTTGTTGAAGTTAGATAATGGTGTTATGACGATGTGATATATTTATAGTAACAATGTGATGTGACATCAGCCGACTTGTTGACTATTGGATAGCTTGTTCTACTTAATGACTGCAAAGATGATGACGGGAGTATTACCAGTATGGAAGCTTTGATGTGAAGCTACGAATAAGATAACATGCAACGACAACTGAAGTTTTCATCGATTAAAGATGGTAAATGGACTTAATAAAGGAGAGAAGGTAGATTGAAGTGAATGGACCTTTATGTGATTGTTTCCTTAAATTGGTACTTTGTTATGGGTAAGGAGGACAACAACCAACTCATATGTAATGACGACCAGATATACGATTTTCAAAATTTGTAAACAAGTTTTCGAAAAAGATTTTCCCTTACAAAATTTCTAAAAGCCTTTTTGAATAAAATAAGTTTTAAAAATTGGTTGTCCATTTACTACTTGAGTTTCTTGTTTGTTATAAGACCAGATTACTTAAAAAGTACGTGTTCCAGAAATTAGTACGGTTGATTCTGAGGGCCAAGTGGACCCGCTATTACGAAGAAGTTTTGATTAATCCTAACAGAAGAGTGTGAATCTTGTTTGATGAGATTAACAACAGAACCAGAGTACGGAGAAGCTATTCATTCATTTGCAGAGACCATTAAAGTTTAAAGAATTCATTGATTTAAAAGAAGCCTGAGCATGACTGAAAAAGATTGGGAAGATTTCCAGACTTTTCTAAAGGAAGAACATTATAACAAAAGAATCGATAAGTTGAAGGATTGGTGGTTATTCTAATTTGTAAAGATAAAACTTGAAGTTATCCGGTAAGAGCGCAATTATGATCGAATTGTTAAATTATTATACGTGCAGGTACGATGTTAAAGACACAAGACTTAATAAGTAAGAACTATCATAGTGCTTAAATTACATAGGCATTTCAGCAAACTTTCTAAAGTTATTAAATGAGTCGAATGAGATTTATTGATCAAACAAGCTTAGAAGATGTGTATCAGTGAAATGTAGATGGTGAATAATGGTATTATTCTTTTCCCCAATATTACAGCGTATACTCTCTTTGATTTCTGAATATGTATGAACTTTTTTCCTTAATAAATTCTTTACGGTGATAAGAAAAAGGAGGATGTTGTATTTCTTTTTAAATTTAATTCTTTCCCTCAAGTTTGCTTTTTGATTGGGACGAGCAGTATTATTGTGAGACGCTTTGTCGGGATGACAAAGAGTCGGGTGGGACGCCATTTAATCATGTGTTGTATGCCATATGGTACGAAAGACTGGCCATCTTAAGTACCAATATGGTTGTATCATTCATATTCAAATCCTTACTTCTTCTTCCTTTTCAATTCTAAGTTTATTAAATTGTGAATCCTTCTAGTTGTTTTGTTGTACTGTCGTTCTTTGCAAGAGTTTTTCAAACAAAAATCAACGTATTATGAACCAAGCGGGCAAAGTTCCATCTACCTCTCATGCATGGAAAGAAAACAAGGGCATATGGCGCGGATTGCAAATCACTAGCCCCAGTCAGGGATGCACTAAGAGTCAAGGGAATCTACTCCCATAAGGCATACGTCTCCAAGAACGAGAGTCTACGTTTGTTTGTGGAATATGTTATTCAAAATACAGAAGTGATGACGTGAATGATTATTGTGAATACCTTATGCATTAAAATATTGAAAGATGTGGGAGCAACTTGATTGTTTATCTCTCAAGGTTTTGTTGATAAGATGAATTACCCTATTGAATTGATAAGATTATGACTAAAGGGCTAGCAAGTCAAGAACGTGTAACTGTTAAATAAGTGAGTACCAATGGTGGAATTGAGATTTCTGGCAATAAGTTTGTGAGGATTTGATATTATTTAAGATAAGAGAATTTGACATTATTCTAAGAAATGGACTAACTATTTAAGCATGATGCCCAGATAGACCGTCGTGATTAAAAGATAGTTCTGAAGACGCCAAATGAGAATATGATGAGGTTTAGAGGACGAAGGAAGGTAAAGAATTTGTTAACGATAATTTAAGCTAAATGGTTACGGTTACCAAGATATAAGCACTATGGTGATTATAAATAAAAGTCAGGAGCAAACAGAATTTGAAGATTTTATAGTAATTAATGAGTTTCAGGATATGTTTCCAGATGAATTACCAAAATTTCCTCCAGATAGAGAAATTAAGTTCGTGATTGACTTAGCACCTGAAATGAAACCAGTGTCCAAGGCCCCGCACAGAATAGCGCTAGTTAAAATTAAGGAGTTAGTAAAGCAAATGCAAGAGATGTTAGAAGAAGGAGCGATTAGACCTAGTGTACCCCATAAGGTGCACTAGTACTAATTGTTAATAAGAAAGATGGAAGTATAAGATTATGCGTCGACTAGCGGAAGCTTAACAAGTTTACTATCAAGAGTAAGTATCTGTTACCTCGAGCTAATGATGTGTTTGATTAGATGGAAGAAGCAAAGTATTTTCTAAAATTGATTTAAGATTTGGGTATTACCAATTGGAGATTGAACCTATGGACATATCAAGGATAATTTTCAGAACTAAGTACTGTTGCTATAAAATTCTAGTAATGTCATTTGAATTAACCAATATGCCAGTAATATTTAAACTTGATGGATGGAATCTTTAGGGAATATCTGGATAAGTTGTATTTGTGTTACTTAAAGTCAACGGAGGACCATGCAAAGCATTTAAGGATAACTGGGGAGTCGGAGAAGAAAGAAGTTGTATGTAAAGTTTACAAGGTGAGAGCTTTGAGGATAGGAAGTATAATTCTTAGCATAGATAGTCAGTGAGGAGAAGACCAAAGGGGATCCAATAGGGATTAAAGTTACTATAAATAAAGAAAGACCAAAAGCACCAATAAAAGTAAGAAGTTTTATTATCGGTTGGTTATTATCGGAAATTTGTTCAAGAATTCTTGAAGATTGCAACACCTTTGATGAAGCTTACTAGGAATAGCGAGAATTTTATATGAAATGGGAAAGTATGAAGAAAGTTTTGTGGAGTTAAAGGAGAGAATGGTCACATCACCTGTTTTATCACTTTGAGACGATCAAGGAGATTTTGTAGTCTATAGTGATACTTCTCTTAAGGGAATAGGATGTGTGTTGATACAGCACAATAAAGTTATTATATATGCATCTAGACAACCAAAACCTTATGAGCAGAAGTACCCTACTCATAACTTGGAACTAGCAGTAATAATACTCTCTTTGAAAGATTGGGAAACATTACATGTATGGAAAAAGGTGTAAGATCTATACAGACCATAAGAGTTTGAAGTATGTATTCATTAGAAAAAGCAAATGTAGTGACAAACGATAAGCAAAAAGGAGGAAATAAACATAGAAACTGCACCAAAAGAATTACCTATGGAATTTCAGAAGTTCGATTTGGAAGTTAGATATATAATCCAAAGGAAGCAAGGATGGGTAATATGACCTTTCAATCAGAGTTGTTAAGAAAAGATAAAGAGATGTCAAGAGAAGATAATGGATCACGATGTTAACAATTAGTAAGAGGAAATTTATGCACTCAGAAGAACGATCACGGTATTCTCAGATTTTATTCCAGCACTTGGATGCTACAAGTGACAAAATTAGGGAATGAAATCCTAAAGGGAACTTAAAACATTAAGTATTTGATCTATTCAAGAAATGCCAAGACATGCAGAAATTTGAAGAAGAATATTGATAGCCAAATATGAAAAGGAAATTTCAAAATGGATTAGGAGGTGTTAGGCATATCAAAGAAGTAAGACAAAGTGTCAGAGGTCTAGTAGATTATTGCAACCATTAGAGATGCAGAATGAAAATAGGAGCATATTACTTTGGATTTTATAGTCAGATTACAAGAATGAAAGCAAACCACGATGCTAATTGGATTATGGTGAACAAGTTGGCTAAGTCAGCTCATTTTCTACCTATTAATGGAAGATTTTCATTTGGACAAGTTGGTTTACATGTAATGGAAGGAGATAGTAATTCGTCATGGAGTTCCTGTATATATGATATTCGACCAAGATTCGAGATTTAATTCAAAGTTCTGGAAAAGTTTTCAAAAATGTGTAAGAAGCTAAATTGAATATAAGTACAGTTTATCATCCACCGGCTGACGGCCGAAGCGAAAAAGTGATTCAAATAATTGAAGATAAGTTATGTATTTGTGACATTGACTTCAAAGGAAATTGAGATGAACATCTACCTTACTAGAAATTTGCTTATAATAACTATTATCACGCCAGTATCAGAGTGCCTCCCTACGAAGCTCTTTATGGATGTAAATAACCAGTACATTGAGATGAAGTCGGAAAACGTAAGATACTTGACCCGAAGTGGTGTAACAGACAAAAGAAGTTATTCAGAAAAGGTTAATTGCGGAACAAGGATCGTCAAAGGAAATATGTAGATCAAGTTAGAAATAATACGGAGTTTGAAGATGGAGGTTTAATAGTGTTGCAAGTGTCACTGTGAAAAAGGGATCATCCACAATCGGAAAGAAAGGAAAATTGAGTCCTAAATATGCTGGACCTTGGGAAATTTTGAACATGTCGGTAAGATAGCATACGAGTTAGCGTTAACCCCCTTATATGCAAAGTATTCATAATGTTTTTCATGTGGCAGTGTTAGAAAAGTATAATCTAGATATCTAGATATGCGATAGAATATGAGCCGATAGAACTTCAGGCAAAGTTGTCCTATGTTGAGAATCCAATAAGGATCATAGAAAAGAGAAAGAAAGTGTTAAGAAAGAAAGTTATAAAGTTAGTAAGAGTATTGTAGAGAAACCCAAGGGTTGGAAAGTCAACTTGGGGTTTAGAAAGTAATATGCGTGAAATAGTACCCTTAGTCATTGCTTAAGCGATTCTGAGGACAGAATCCTTTTAAGGGGGGAAGGATGTAATATCCGGGATATGACGTGTAATTATTTTTGTTAATAAATAACTTATGTGTATAGCTTCTGTTAGCTATGTGTTGTTTTATTATTATCAACGGGTGATTTGTGGTGCACAGGGTTGTTCGCGTAAGTAATTATTGAGCTGTATTGTTTTTGTTTCACTTCTAAAAGTGGGTTTAATGCAAATTTATTTGCATAAATATTTGGATTGTCTCTAAAATCGTTTTATGGTTTTATAACTACAATAATTATTTTTAGGATTTTATAAAATTGAGAAATCAATATTTTATTAATTATTTATCTTTCAATGATTTTATGATTGCCTTTATTTGTAAAATCCGTATTTAATTCCAATTTTCTTCAAAAATTACGAAACTCATATTTTATTAAGCTCATAATATTCTGAGAATTTTAAAATTATTTTGGAAATTTTTGGGATTAATTTCACCCGCGTGTTGATTCGTTTAATTATTAAAAGCAGGGTATAAATTGTGTTGTGTATATGTTGTGTACTTGATGATTTCATGAACAAAACACCTTGGTAGATTTTACTTAGTGAAATAATGTAGCACTCGACGGATAAGACTTTTAGTCCCGACGGATGACTCATTATAGTCCCGACGGATGATGACTTATTATCCATCGAGTGAGTAGCTTGTGTAACAATAAGTCTGTAGCACATTTCTGCATAAACATTTTTTAGAATCTGTAGTCGTATTTGAGTCATGATTGACTTTAACTAGATATGCATAATAGGTTGATTAATTGTACATAGATGATGTCTTGTAATTCTGCATAAGTGAAATGAAGTCAAGTGCCTGATTGCTACCCGACGGATAAACAACAATGCACTCGATGGATGATTAACAACCCGACGGATGATCATCAACCCGACAAATGATCATGAACCCGACGGATAAAGAATTCAAATATCTGTTGACAGTGACAACACAGTCACATGCGTCAAGTGGATGCAAATGGAATGTGGTAGCCTATTCAACTGGGTTTTCGAGAACAAAGAAGCATTGCCATTTCCATGCTATTATGAAGATATTCAAAGATGCTGGAATAGAGTAATGAAGTAGCATTGTAATAGACTAGATAGTTTTGTTTTATTATCCTGTCTCATTACTTTTGTAATCTTGGTGATATATAAACCAAGAAGTAGCAACTAAGAAACCATCTGAGAAAAAAAAACAAGAGAAATATTTGTAAGCAGAATTCTTAGCATTTCTCTGTATTCTCAGTAGTTCAATATTTGTAAGCAGCTGTGGGCATTTTGCACACAGAGTTCTCTCGATATAATATATATCTCTGGTGGAATCATTCAAATCCACCAGAAAGTTTTTAAAGACTCTTGTTTTTAATTACTTGTGTTTTGATTTATTCAGTAATTATTCCGCATTGTGCTAATCAATTCACACTTATATATATATATATATATTCGAATTAGAACATTTTCAATCAAGAAAAAGATTCAAGAATTCCATTCAACCCCCCTTCTGTAATTCTTGTTGTATTGTTAAGGGACTAACAATTGGTATCAGAGCGAGCTCTTAACTTACAAAGAGTTTAAAGATCAAAACAATATAGCAAGATGAACAAGAAGGATGTTGGAGTCAAGATCCCTTTTCTGGATAAAGATAATTACCATCATTGGAAGGTAAAGATGCATCTTCATTTGCTTTCTCAAGATGAGGCATATGTGGACTGCATAGAAAGAGGCCCTCATCTTCCAATGAGAGCTGCAACAGGAAACGAGCCATCAGTCCCCAAGCTAGGCATGAATGGTCTGATCCTGACATTGAACAAGTCAGGAAGGAAAAAAAGGCCATTGAACATCCTGTTTAATGGAGTTGATGGAGATATGTTTGACAACATTATCAACTGTAAAACTGCCAAGGATGTTTGGGATACAATACAGATCATCTGTGATGGCACTGAGCAAGTTAGAGAAAACAAGATGCAGCTCTTGATTCAGCAATATGAGCATTTTCATAATGAAGTGAGTCTCTCACTGACATTTTTAGTAGGTTTCAAAAACTACTAAATGCTCTAAAGTTGCATGGAAGGGTCTATCAGACAAAAGACTCCAATCTGAAATTCCTTAGATCTCTTCCAAGGGAATGGAAACCAATGACAATCTCATTAAGAAACTCGCAAGAATATAAGGAGTTTAATTTGGAGAGACTGTATGGAATCCTGAAAACTTATGAGCTTGAAATAGAGCAAGATGAGAGAATGGAGAGAGGAAAGAAGAAAGGAGGATCCATTGCACTAGTTGCTGAGTTGGAGAAAGAAAAGGAGATGAAGATGGAAGCTGTTGAATCAACTTCAAAGGTCCGTGAGAACAAGGGCAAGGGGCTTGCAGTAGAGAGTGAAGATTCTTTAAGCCAAGATGACATGGAGGACATTGATGAACACCTAGCATTTCTTTCCAGGAGATTTTCCAAGCTCAAGTTCAAGAAGAACTCTGGAGCAGCCAAGCCAAATAGAAACATGGTGGATAAATCAAAATTCAAATGTTTCAAATGTGGCTTGGCAGGGCATTTTGCCAGTGAGTGTAGAAAGTCAGATTCCAGCAAGAAAAAGTTTGAGCCTGTGGATTATAAGCAAAAATACTTTGAACTGCTCAAACAAAAGGACAGGGCCTTCATAACACAAGAAAATGACTTGGCGGCAGATGGTCTGGATGAATATGAAGATGTCAGCTATGTCAATCTAGCCCTAATGGCCAAGTCTGATGAAACAGAAACAAGTTCTAATCAGGTAATTACTACAAACCTTGCACATTTATCTAAAGCTGAGTGTAATGATGCCATAAATGAAATGTCTACAGAGTTATATCATTTGCGTGTTACACTTAAGTCTCTTACTAAAGAAAATGCTAAAATCAAATAAGACAATTTGTTTTTTAGTGAGAGAAATAATGTGCTTGAGTCTCAGTTCATTGATTTTGAAAAGTTAAGAATTGAGTGTAAAATTGCCAAGGAAGAATTAAGTGAGTACTTGAAGAAAGAAGAAATTTTAAAGAAGCGGCTCGAGCGTGAACAGGAGGTGATTAAGGCATGGAAACCTACAGGGATGTCCATGCTCAAATCACCAAAGTTTAAGGAATTGAGTCTTTCTGTGATGCAACCTGGAAAAAGAACAAAGAGAAACTAGAACCAAATTTGGTAGATGGAGTGCTAATAGATGTAGACTCGACGGATGATGAGGATCATTCGTCGGATAACAAAAAGGGTTATCCGTCGAATGATGAAAATCCTCATCTGTCGGCTGTGAGCAATCCTATCAGCAAAGCCAAACTTGTTAAGCTGAATGAGAAGTATGGATCTGTTTCCAAGAACTTTGTTTCAGGAGAATCGAGTCAAGTTAAGAAAGGGAAAAAGGCTAATGTTGGTTACATGACTGTCAAACAGTTAAGTGACAGACTTGAAAAGATTGAGGTAAAAACAGAGACTAAAAAGAAAAATAATAGAAATGGTAAATTAGGGATTAACAAACATAATAACTACACACTTGATAAATATGCTCCTAGAAAAATCTGTGTCAAGTGTGGTAGTGTAAATCATTTGTCTTTCAATTGCAAATTTGCCATGCCTACTTCCATGTCTGTGACACCTCAATTTCCTGACATAAATGCCATGCTTCCCATGCCTATGAATGCTATATCTACACAGAATATGAATGCACAGTTTGCTAACATGCCATTTGCATCTAATCATTATTATGCTGCATTCAGTATGCCACAAATGCCATTTAGCATGCCATACTGGAATAACATGTTTTCTAATAGCATGCCATTTCCTGTTAATAATAATATGCATGATAATTCTGTTGCAATGAATGGCTTCAAAGGCTCAACTCAGATGACCAAGGATGAATCTGATGTCCCCAAGTCAAATGAGATAAAGCCTAAGAAACAGAAAAAGAAAGCTAACAAGGCAGGACCCAAGGAAACTTGGGTACCAAAATTAACTTGATTTGATTTTGATGTGTGCAGGGAAAAAGAAAGAATCTTTGGTACTTGGATAGTGGTTGTTCAAGACACATGACTGGTGATTCTACCCTGCTCACAGAGTTTAAGGAGAGAGCTAGCCCAAGTATTACTTTTGGAGATGAAAGCAAGGGTTATACTGTGGGATATGGCTTGATTTCAAAGGACAATGTCATCATTGAGGAGGTTGCCTTAGTGGATGGTCTCAAACACAACTTGTTGAGTATCAGCCAGCTTTGTGATAAAGGAAACTCAGTAACCTTCAAATCAGAAGCCTGTGTTATGACTAATAAAAGAAGCAACAAAGTGGTTCTCACTGGTGTGAGAAAAGGAAATGTGTACCTAGCTGATTTTAACTCATCTAATGCAGAATCTGTTACTTGTCTTCTCAGTAAAGCAAGTCAGGATGAAAGTTGGCTATGGCACAAGAAGCTATCCCATTTAAACTTTAAGACCATGAATGAGCTAGTAAAGAAAGAACTGGTTAGAGGCATTCCTCTAGTGGAGTTTTCTAAGGATGGTTGTGTGATGCCTGCCAAAAAGGGAAATAGATTAAAGCATCATTCAGGAAGAAACTTGATTCAACAATTGAAGAGCCTTTGCAACTGCTTCACATGGATTTGTTTGGACCAGTCAATGTGTTGTCCATCTCAAGGAAAAGATTTTGCCTAGTAATTGTAGATGATTTCTCAAAGTTCTCTTGGACATATTTCCTAAAGTCTAAAGATGAGGCTAGTGAAAGCATCATCAACCACATAAGGCAAGTCAATAATCATCCTGATTTCAAGGTTAGAAGAATCAGAAGTGACAATGGAACTGAGTTCAAGAATTCTGTCATGAGAGCATTTTATGAGGAAAATGGGATTCTGCATGAGTTTTCAGCAGCAAGGACTCCACAACAGAATGGAGTAGTAGAAAGAAAGAACATATCACTTATTGAAGCTGCAAGGACATTGCTTGAAGAATCTAAACTCCCAACCTATTTCTGGGTTGAAGCTGTAAATACTGCATGCTACACTCAGAATATTTCTCTGGTTAATCAAGCAAGATGCATGACTCTCTATCAATTGTTCAAGAACAAGAAGCAAACTCTAAATTTTCTTCATATCTTTGGCTGCAAATGCTATATTCTGAGAAATCAAACTGATCTGGGAAGTTTGATGCTAAAGCAGATGAAGGAATTTTTGTTGGATATGTTGTTGGTAAATCATACAGAGTCTACAATCTAAGAACCAACATTGTTGTGGAATCAATACATGTTATGTTTGATGATAAAAAGATTGAAGGACTGAAAGATGGAGATTATCATGAGAACCTCAAATTTGACAATGTGGAGATGGTTAGTGATGACAGTGATGATGAAAGTGATCAAGAAATAGTGTCAAAGGATAATGCAGAAAAATCTACTACCAATGAAGCACAAAACTCAACATCTGTCGAGTTGTAAAATGCTTCATCCTCGGGAGGCAATCTGCGTTATCCGTTGGGAGACAACCAGCTTCATCCGTCGGTACTCAAAATTAACCATCCGTCGGGTTCTCAAAAGGATCGGGAAGTCAAGATAGATCACCTATAGAAAGTTCCCCTCTCTCAAATCAAAGATCCACCAACTCAGGGGGAGTTTCTAACAATCAAAACTCAATCACACATCAAGACAACAATGAGGTTCCTTCATCTAGAACTAATCTACCTCAACAAAGAAAATGGACAAAAGATCACCCCTTTGAGCTTATTATTGGTGATGTTTCTTCTAGAGTTCAAACAAGGAGATCAACTCAAGAAGAATGTCTATACAGTAGCTTTCTTTCCAAGGAAGAGCAAAAGAAGGTAGAAGAAGCTTTGTTGGATCCTGATTGGATTTTAGCTATGCAGGAGGAGCTAAACCAGTTTGAAAGGAATAATGTATGGAAGCTGGTGCCCAAGCCTAAAGGAAAGAATTCAATACACACCAAGTGGGTATTCAGAAATAAGATGGATGAAAATGGCATAGTTGTCAGGAACAAAGCTAGATTGGTTACTAAAGGCTACTGTCAACAAGAGGGAATAGATTTTGATGAAACATTTGCTCCTGTTGCAAGACTTAAAGCCATCAGAATCTTCTTAGCCTATGCAGCCCATGCCAATTTCAGGGTCTATCAAATGGATGTCAAAAGTGCCTTTCTGAATGGAGATTTGGAGGAAGAAGTCTATGTCAGTCAACCTCCTGGTTTTGAAGATCCAAATTTTCCATATCATGTCTATTATCTTTGGAAAGCACTTTATGGACTGAAGCAAGCACCTAGAGCCTGGTATGACACTTTAACAAAGTTCCTTTTGGAAAATCACTTCACAAGAGGTATTGTAGATAAAACTTTGTTTTTCAAAAATGTTAATGGCTCTAGTATACTTGTTCAAATTTATGTAGATGATATTATTTTTGGCTCTACAGATGAGAAACTTTGTAAAAAGTTTGCCAAACTGATGCAAAGTAAGTATGAAATGAGTATGATGGGAGAACTGACCTACTTTCTTGGTTTACAAGTTAAGCAAGTTAGTGATGGAATATTCATTAGTCAAACTAAATACATTTTTTTTATCTTTTAAAGAAGTTTGATCTAGTGGATTGCACATCTGTAAAAACTCCCATGACCACTGCAACTAAGCTTGAATTAAACACTACTGAAAAGTCTGTGGATATTTTAAGTTATAGAGGCATGGTTGGCTCACTTTTGTACTTAACAGCTAGTAGGCCAGATATAATGTTTGCTACATATTTATGTGCTAGATTTCAGGCTGATCCTAGAGAATCTCACTTAATAGCTATTAAGAGAATTTTCAGATATCTCAAGGGAACACCAAAACTTGGCATTTGGTACCCCAAAAGATTCTGGTTTTGATCTAACTGGTTATTCAGATGCAGATTATGCAGGTTGTAGAATTGATAGAAAAAGTACAACAGGAACCTGTCAATTTCTAGGAAACAAGCTTGTGTCCTGGTTCAGTAAAAAGCAAAATTCAGTTTCTACTTCTACAGCTGAAACTGAATATATTGCTGCTGGTAGTTGTTGTGCACATATATTATGGATGAAAAATCAATTGCTAGACTATGGTTTGCAAGTTGAGAGGATTCCTATTTTCTGTGATAACACAAGTGCAATTGCCATCATTGAAAATCCAGTACAATATTCAAGGACAGAGCATATAGATATCAAGTACCATTTCATAAGGGAACATGTAATGAATGGTATTGTGGAGCTACATTTTGTTCCAAGTGAGAAGCATCTTGCAGATATCTTTACCAAGCCACTGGATGAATCCACCTTTTCAAAGTTGGTAAGTGAGTTAGGTATGCTTAATTATTCTTAAATCTATATGAGTTCATTTGCAAGTTGAAATGTAGCCAGAAATTTAATTGATTTTTCAGTCTTGGATGAAATCTTGGCTAAGTCAAAATTTACATCTCGACGGATGATCTTTATCCATCGAGTTTGATCATCCGTCGGTATATTATTTACTAATAAAAATCAAATATATTTCTGGAATATTCTATGTCTCGACGGATAACAGTTTATCCTCATCCGTCGAATTGTCTTAATCTCAGCCGGTAATTCCCTACACATTATCCATCGAGTATACTTACAGTTTGTAAGCATAACACGACGGATAATGGGTGGAATTTTTACAGTTTATTTTTAAACGGCTATTTTAGGCAATTTCTATTGGTTACTTTATTTTACTTTATTATTTTTATCAGTTATTTTTTTGAGATAGTATAAAAGCTTATTTCATTTCAATTGCTTTTCTTTTATCATTCTCAATTCAACTGCTCTAATTTCATTCTCTCTCAAAGCACTTACTCTCTCTCTCTCTTCAAGCTCTTATTCTCTAACAATGGCACCTGTTGTAAAGATTATGTCTCAAACTGGGTTCATTTATGAGAAGAACAATTTCACTGCACTAGTGAACAAGGGTATTCAGCATTCGAGTGACTATCACAAGATGATGGACTTTGTGAAAGATTGCAAGCTCAATTATGCCATGCTGGAATCACCCACGATCTTCTGTGAAGTTGTTGAAGAGATGTGGTCCAATGCTACCTACAAATCTACAGATAAGACCATCACACTAACCATTAAAGGTAAAGAATTTTGTATCAATAGTGATGTGATAAAAGCATGTTTCAAAATTCCTGATAACAATGTAATCTCACCACACACTGACACTGATATAATCAATATGCTTAATTCCATGAGCTGTTCACTTCCTACTTCTAAACTGAGTGACATTAGGAGAATGGGTCTTAGGAAAGAATGGAGTTTCATGTGTGATGTAGTTACAAAGGTTTTCTCAGGAAAGATCAGTAATTTTGATTCAGTGAATATTTCCATGCTTAACATGCTCTACATGCTAGTTATAGATAAGTATTTTAATTTTAGTAACCTTGTTTTATTTGAGTTAGGTTTTAAACTGGGAGAGTTAAATAAAAGAGGTAAGAATGTGTATTATGCTAGATTCCTTATGATGTTAGCTAACCACCTTTCTGAAAAAGATTGTGCTTGAGAATCCTAACAACAAATTAGATTGTTGGGTTCAAGAGAAAAGGCTCATTGCAGATTTGAACAGGGCCAATCATCACAAGGATGTGCCATTGTTCTATTTTCCTGTAATGCAAGCACCTCAGGTAAGTGAGGTAAGTTCATCTATCCCTATAACTATTCCAACCTCAACAATTTCTTTGAGTTCTAGTGTGGCTATGGCAACTGTGTCAATGACCAAACAGTTGTCTACCCAAGCTACCAAACCTACAATTATTTCAAAATCCAAATCAAAGAAAGCCCCCTCTGGTATCTCTCAAAAGATGCCAGTTGCAAAATCCACTAAAGCCAAAGAGGGGAGTGTGAAGGAGGGTAAGTTAGGTGAGGGAAGGGGTGAACATAAAAGAAACCCCAAGAATAAGGTTGGAGAGTTGAGTGGATCCCAGCCTAGCCACACTGCAGTTTCCCAACAAACTGCAGTGCTTAAAAAGGACAAAAGCTCATTTCTAGCTGCATCCTCCCAAAAGGATGTAGTTATTAAACAAAGCTCTCAACCAAGAGCACGGGCCAAGAGGGTTAGGGACACAAGCTCACCCCAGACTTATGCCAGAAAGAAGAAGTCTAAAACCCTTGGGGATGCACAGGGTACACACACAGTGCAAACTGGTGCAACAGACACAGTCACTGCACCTTCACAAATTCAGTTTGATGTTGCTCCAATAAATGTGGAGTCACAGCCAAAATCTCTAGTTATAGAAGCACCTCAAACACCCAACTCACCAACAAATTCTCTGGATGTGGATATGATAAACACATCAATTCCTGATTCCCCTTCTTTAACTCTGTTGGGGAAGCCAAAATCTAATGCAAGTGAGCATCATCTTTTAGATGATTTGTTGGCTCACTTGCCAATTCTTTCAGGAACTGTTGTATCATCTGTGCCCAAAATATCTTCAATCAGCACAGAGTCAACAATAGTTTCTATTCCCATCTCATTCATTTCTACTCTCTTGACGGATATTGCTCATCCGTCGAGTAGTGATTGTATCCTGACGGATAAGCTTGACAGCAGTTATCCGTCGGATAGCAAAACCACTCACTCGATGGATATCACTCATCCGTCGAGTATCTTTGCACAGCTTCAAACTTCATTTATTTCAAGTGCAGAAGATTTAGTGGTTGTGCAGTCACTCTTAGGATTGAGAGAGAAGAGTGTTTTGAGTGAGAGTCTGGGTTGCTCCCAGGAAAAAGGAGAGGAAATGAGTGAAACTATACAATCCATTTCTTCAAGATTGGCAAAAGAGAGTGAGAGGAGTCCCACCTTAGTAGGTGAAGGTGAGGGTGTGAGGGTGGGGAGCCAGGGTGAGACCCTGATGCAACAAAAGAGAGAAAACGAGAGAAATGCAGGTACTGGAGCTATAAGGATGGATGTCATTGCTAGTGAGTCAATGAATGTCCAGGATGCAGACAGGGATGGACTATCTCAGCATCCTAAAGCTGTTATAGATTCCACTTCCCTTGATACTGAGGCATTTACTCACCCTGTTCCAGCTTATCAACTTCTAGCTGAACAAGACAATGACAATGCAGAAAGGATGCTGAATTTGGTGCATACCACACAGTTTATGATGAGAGCTAAGGATGTCATCACAGCTTTGCCTTTTACAGCTGGTGATGTGGACTATGAGACTGGTGGTTTAGCTGATTTCTTTAGTGATGGGAGTGGGGATAGTGAAGATGAAGCAATGGATATAGGGGAAAAGTAGGCTCAAGTTCAAGATCAGGTATGCCATCATGGGCATTCTCAAAGCACTGTGATGAGCATTACTTCAAGACAACCCTGATCCAGCTAATCAATCAGACAAATACTGCTCTTCAAACCACTACTAATGCCAGCACCAAGAAGCTCCTTCAGGCACATCTAGCCTCCCTGCAACTTTAACAAATCCAGGGCTTCCAGCATGCTAGGGATGTAAACACCATGAAGGGTGATATTGAGGAGATGAAGAAGGTCATTTCAGACAAGATAGATTTTAAACTTCCAGAAGCTACAATGTTTGACTTCAAGAGGTAATTAAGGAAAAATTCTGATCTATCAACCAAGATAGATGCCTTGGACACAAGAATGTCAGCCATGGAAGCATCTTTAACTACCATTCATCTTCATCAAGCCCAACAGATAAATTTACTACAAAAACTGGTGGCTGCTCAAACCCTCTCCTCACCTCAACTTGATGATAACAAAAAGGGGGAGAAAGGACCAAGTGAGGGGGGGAGACCAAGTGAGGGGGAGAGGCTTCAAATTCAAATCAGTAAAGTAATTGTGCCTTCAATTACTATCTCAAAGCCATCAGTTACAGATATTATAGATCTGATCGATGCAGCCGCAGCCAACATAAGAGCAGCTGATAAGGAGAAGTTGAGTTTAGTCAACTGGGAGAAGATTGATGAGGAAATACAGAAGAAGTTTGAACTTGTCAAGGAGCCAGTTAAGTCAGCCATCCATCACTCTCAAGTCAAGCAAATTAGTGTGAATGAGATAAGCATGAACTATCTGGAAAGAGGACAGCCTTCCTGCATCAAATCTCCAAAGGCTGAAACAATTCTGAAACCAAGGGTAAACTACTCAAAATCATCATTGAAGAGCCCTTTGGATACTGTGTATGAGACACCTAAGCCTGATGAGAAGAAGCTTATATCAAGATCAATTGTTTTCTACAAAGATCCAGCTGATTCAGCTTCAAAAAGAAGAATTGCCAAAATTTTTAGGAATGGGAAAGAAATTTGTGTGGTGGCTGGACATCCTCAATTTGCTCAAGCAAAGAGAGAAGAAAAGGCTAGATTGAAGCAGGAAAAGAAGCAAGCTGCTCTGGATGCTAAAAAGACTAAATAAAAGAAAGAGCAAATTGCTATCTTGGCCAAGCTATATGCTGTAAATTCATCACAACAAATTCTTGTGCAGCCATCTGAAATTACTGAATCAAAGAAGCAAGTTGAACAACAGAAGAAATCTCCAAGAATCAAGGAATTGGCTAAAAGAACTAAAAGGAAACTGGATATTGTTGACAAGGAATTGGAAGATCAATTTCCTAAGGAATCCACTCCATCTACAACTCAAGCATCAAAGCCCTCTGTGATATTTGAAGATATCAGGGTGGTGGATCCCTATAGGAATATTCATGGTGAACCTATTATGCCCAATGATGAGCCAATAGAATGGGAGAACATACCAATTCCTGACTTTAATCTACCAATCCTTAACAAGCCAAAGAGAACAAAGTCAAGAGCAGTCAAGAAAGTGAAGCTGTCACCTCTCAAATCCAAATCTGTAGTCAAAGCTCAGTCCAAAGTCAATAGGGGAGACTACATGTACTTGTGTGACATCAAAGAATTTTCTGATCTAAACCTCTATCTAGATGAACTAGATGAAGTGAGATGAATTGATGCATATAGAAACCTACCTGAAAGGTTAGTGTTCAAGTACAAAGGAGGAAAGGAGATTCAGTGGCCACTTCATATGATCCTTCAAGAAAGCCAAGCTGTACTGATTAAAGTTTATTCATCCTTCAAGAAGAATTTTGGGTTCAATATTACTGCAAGAAGATTGGTACTGAAGAAGATTGAAGAGCTAAGGAGTGTTAGAGCGAACGATGCACTTCCAAAGACTCTAATTATCCCTTACACAGGGAGAAGAGTGCATCCAAGGCCCTACTGGATGATGGAGTTCATGGATGACAAAGGTGTAAGAAGATTTTTTAGATTAGAAGACCAATTGAGCATCTCTAGCAATGAGACTCTTTTGGAAATGCAAGGAAAGCTAAATCTCTCAGAATCTGATGAACTGGAATTCCACAGGCAACTCCAAAATCAGATTGAAGAAAACAACAGAAAGCTTGGAAAGAGATCCAGACCTTCAAGGAATTAGATAGATCTGCTCAGGCTAGAGGAGCATCTTGAAAATGACTGTGAGCAAAACTTTGTACATTTTTGTTATTTGAAGCACTTTTCAGTAATATCTACTTTCTTTTAAAGTTGTATTTTTAGGGTGTTTTGTTATCATCAAGTATCTCTTGATCCTCATCTAATCCATCAGCAGCCCAGAGCAACTCAAAATATTTTTTCTTGTAATTCACAGGCTCAAACTTCTTTCTATCAGAATCAGGCTTTATGCATTCACTTGCAAAATGACCACTCAAGCCACATTTGAAATATTTGAATTTTGACTTGTCAACCATATTTCTGTTTGGCTTGGATGCTCCAAAATTCTTCTTGAATTTGAGATTGGCAAACCTTCTGGATAGAAAAGCCAGATGTTCATCTAAATCATCCATATCATCTTGACTAAGATTGTCTTCATGTTCAACTACTAGCCCTTTTCCTTTGCCTTCACAAAATCTAGGGTTTGGTGCAGATTCCACAGCTTTTACCTTCATTTCTTTCTCTCTCTTTCTCTTACTCAGCAACCAATACAATGGATCATCCCTTCTTCCTTCCTTTTTCCAACTACTCATCATGTTCTATCTCAAGCTTATAGGTCTTTAGAATGCATATAGTCCTTCTAAGGTGAATTCCTCTGTCAAGTCACTATCAACTGCTATCTTGTTGATCAACCGTTGAACCTTCATTATTGTCATCCGTTGAAGCTTCATGGTTGTCATCCGTTGAAGCTTCATGGTTGTCATCCGTTGACACTATACTAGTGTCATCCGTTGAAGCATTCTTGATAGCATCCGTTGAAGACTAGTTTATCCTTTGAAGGTATATTGAGTCATCCGTTGAAGCTTGTAGTTTAGTAGTTGAAGATGTTTTCTTAGCAGTTCATACTCTTTAACTTATACAAAATTACAAGACATTTTATATCTACACTTAGCCCACCTATTTTGTATATCTTGCTAGTAGTCAACATGATTTAGAAATCACTAAAACTCTCAAATCCCTTAGCTATCATAGTGTACATAATATGCTACATACTTATTAATATAAGCTACTCCTTCAACGGATAGACATGCTGTGGTTATCCGTTGAAGGTTTCAAAATGACACTTAACAATTCTACTTAAGATGTTTTGATGAGTTATAATCAAGACTATAACATATTCCTAACAAAATCGTTCATGCACGTTCACAAATCATACCGTCAGTCATGATAGTGGAAGTGCTGCAATTGCTCTTTCACTCTCAAAAGTAGAGTAAAGTGAACTCGAATTAAATTATTTGTTCTGCTATCTCTCTTTTTATCTTAAAAAAAAGTGATAAACATGCTCATGCAAATTGTAACTGCAGATTTTGATGTCTGCAAGATAATGAAATTTACACGACTTTCTCAATAAACAATACAGATATAAATGCAGTACATTGCCTTCAATATTTGACTTTTTTCAAAATTGCCATTACATTTCTTTGAGTCTGGGCCACTGATATAAAACTGGATCCAACAGTTATGCATTTGTTCTCCAAGGACTCCAATTTTGTTAGTTCTCCATAGAACCCACTCTCTCTCTCTCTCTCATATATATATATATATAACAAAATTTAATTTACACATTAACTAAATTTAAATAAAAATGATAAATGCATCTTTTATTTACCTCCAAACTGTCATGTAATTCTATTAATTTACCCACACCAAAATATTCGTTCTTTGCATCATACTTCTGCCGCTCTCGTACCAGCATATCTAAGCAAACACAGTAGGTTGGATAGACTGTAGGCACAATTGCTGTGTTTTGATTTTATACTCTGCAAACATACAAGTACTGCACTTAGAAAATATGTGTTATCATATTTTAACAATATAACCAGTACTATAAAAAAGACTTGAAAACTTATAACTTACAATAAGGAAAGACAGTGGTCCTGCAAAATTTCTCTTTGTATCAGCAGCCCAATAAGCATATGTTTTTTTCAGTTTCTCAATTGGAAGCTCGCACCAATTATAGTCACTACAGTTTTCGATATTACCAAAGAAGCGTAGTATATATCTTGTCAAATATCCATTTTGATTTGATTCAATAAAGAAGTTATAAACCATCATTAAAAAATTCCATTTAAAATTAGTATCATCTCTGCGATTTGTAAGGAGTTTGTCCCTAACCATTAAAGGTTAATTTTGGAGCTTACAGATCCAAGAAATTGTTCATCCCAAACAGCATACGCTACAATTTTCTCATCATATTTAATCACTTAGTTACCCATCAGCAAAACCATAACACTATGCACATTCATATCATTTATTTCAATATTCCCTTCTTTTACCTTAACTGAGCAAGTTTCACTAACGAAAGATTCAACAATATTATATCCTATTTTGTGCGCATAACACTCCATCTGAACAGACCAAGTCCAGTTAAATTTACCTATTTTCTTTGCGAATATGATAGATTTACTATGAAAAAAACATAAAGAAATCTATTTAAAACTAAAATGTATCATACTCCTAATAAATTAATTCCTCCAAAACTTAATTTTTCTTTGAAAATAACAACAAGAATCAGTCAATACATTCAATCATTAAAAGCGAAATCGTTCATGCATGTTCACAAATCATACCGTCAGTCATGATAGTGGAAGTGCTGCAATTGCTCTTTCACTCTCAAAAGTAGAGTAAATTGAACTCGAATTAAATTATTTGTTTTGCTATCTCTCTTTTTATCTTAAAGAAAAAGTGATAAACATGCTCATGAAATTGTATCTGTCGATTTTGCTGTTTGCGAGATAATAGCAGTTGAAATTTGCACGACTTTATCAATAAACAAAACATATATAAATGAAGTACATTGCCCTCCATATTTGTCTTTTTATAAAATTGTCATTATATTTCTTTAAATCTGGGCCACCGATATAAAATTGAATCCAACTATTATGCATTTATTCGGTAAGGACTCCAAATTTGTTAGTTCTTCATAGAACCCACCTATATATATAGTACATATATATAGTATTTTAATTTTAATAAATAATTATGTATAGTATTTTAATATAGTATTTTAATTTTAATAAATAATTATATATAATTTAATAAAAAAAAGTTGTAAGAATTAATCGAATTTTAAAAATCTAATCGATGAAGTACTTTTGCAACAGAGTATATGTCGAAAGAAATGGTAATAACAAAGAGTTTGGTGCTTACGAAACCGGACTCGTGGAATCTCAAGTCCTAGGGTTGAAGGGGGGGAGGGAATAAAACATACACACACACACACACGAGAGAGAGAATGAATTCAAATAACAATCATCATCAGAAGAAAATTCAGAAGCCTGAAACAAAGTTCCGTATGGATCTGGATTCTTGTTCCAGAAACAAAGACCTCTCCGCCGCTATTTCTCTTTATGAGTTTGCTCTTTCTAATCCCACCACTATTCATCTTAATCATTATCACTTCAATTCTTTACTCTACATTTGTTCTAATTCTACTTGTCATCCTTCTGCTCTTGATTATGGTTCTCGTATTTTTAGTCACATGTTATCTGCTAATCTTGTTCCTAATGAAGCCACTATTACTTCTGCTGCTCGTATTGCCGCCGCTAAGGGCGATGCTGATTTGGCCTTTGATTTGGTTAAAGGGATCAACAAATATGGTGCTGGGGTTGTTCCTAAGTTGAGGTCTTATGCCCCTGCTTTGTTTTCTTTTTGTAATCATTTGGATGCTGATAAGGCGTATTTGGTTGAGGAGGAGATGTTTGCCAATGGCTTGCTTGCTGAGGAACCCGAGTTGTTGGCTTTGTTGAAAGTTAGTGTTGAGTGTGGGCGGAGTGATAAGGTTTATGAGTATTTGCATAAGATGAGGAGGGTTATGGGCCGTGTCGGTGAGGATGTTGTTGGGGTTTTGGAGAGGTGGTTTGGTGGGGGGAATGTGGTTGGATTGGAGAATTGGGATGTCGGGTTGGTGAAAGATGCGATTTTCAGGAATGGGGGTGGCTGGCATGGGTTGGGTTGGTTAGGGAAGGGTAAGTGGGATGTGAGGAGAACTGAGGTTGGTTCCGGTGGTGTTTGTTGTTGTTGTGATGAGAAATTGGTTTGTGTTGATATTGGCAAAGAGGAGACGGAGAAGTTTGGGGATTCTGTGGCTTCTTTAGCTATGAAAAAGGAAGTGGAGGCTAATTTTGGGGATTTTCAGAATTGGTTAGATGAACATCAGTATGAGGCTATAGTCGATGCAGCAAATATTGGGCTTTATCAGCAGAATTTTTCAGAAGGTGGATTTAGTATGGCGCAATTGGCTGCTGTTGTGAAGGAATTGTATAATAGGAACAAGAAATGGCCGCTTATTGTGTTGCATAAAAAGCGTGTTAAGTCACTTTATGAGGATGCTAGTAATCGAGAGCTTCTTGATGAGTGGACGGAGAAAGGGGTGTTGTATGGTACCCCGTATGGATCAAATGATGATTGGTATTGGCTATATGCTGCTGTGAAGCTTAAGTGTTCTCTTGTGACTAATGATGAGATGAGAGACCATATTTTCGAGCTAGTTGGTAGTGATTTTTTTGTGAAGTGGAAAGAAAGACATCAGATTCGATATAATTTTGTTAAAGGTGCAGTTGAATTCCATTTGCCCCCTCCATATTCTGTTGTCATTCAAGAATCGGAAAATGGAGCATGGCATGTGCCCCTGGCAGGCGAATGTAACGATGAATCGTCAAGGACTTGGCTTTGCATTAGTAGGACTATTGAGCTTAAAGCATCTGATGAAGATACCGAATGTTTAGGAAGATCAGAAATAACAAAGAGTCGTGAATCATTCAACTCGTGCCAACCATGTAATGGTACTTCATTGATTAATGGTTCAAAGGGTCGTTCTGATTCATGCTCCAACACTGCTGTGACAGGTAAACGGAAAGAGAGGTCACCATGACCGTCTAGGACTGACGAGTAAACTTGCTACTGGAAACCATTAGTTTAGTGTTCTGTAGAACCTTACTTTGTCAAGCAGATTGCCTACACTTGTGAATCCTTTTTGCTTTTTTATTTTCCAGTTTTATGATATAAATTTGATTGCCCCGTTTTGCACACTATATAGCTTTATATAGTGAGATGTTAAGTTGGTAGTCTCGTATGGAATTAACTATGCATCAAACGGAAATAGGCTTTAATCTAATTAAGAATGTTTGGCCTCTAGACCCAAAGCAGGTTGTATCATCCGGCCCAAGCTATACATCTAAAACATAGACAACAGTCTCCTGCCTTGGCCCCTATATTACAACCCAAAACATTTCAAGAGAATAATTTTTTTTTTTATCTTGTGCTGTTCTATTGTTCACATTGTTCGGAAAGAACATGAATGTTTAGGATACTTCAGGTTGAGTTATATTACCAGATCAATATCCTTTTGCCATGTTTTGGAACCTCATTTTTTGTGATTCAAGAGGTCATTTATAAAATGTGTTATACCCTGAGAAAAGTATAGCTGTTTAGGGAGATAATACAGATTTACAATAAAAAAAATGTTCTGAAAAATAAAAACATATATGATGATTTATTTCTACCTTGTACAACGGGGCTCTTTCCTGTAAAGAAAAATGACCATCCATTTGACAGTTTCTTGTATTGTGGTTATTTCTGCTTCATAGAATTGTGGATCAGTCTATCCAATAATCACTGTCAGCTCTTCTTCCAGTTTATTGTCCCTATCCTTATATTCTAGAATCATCATCTTTCCCCACTCATATTATCTTTCATCTTATATGATAGAAGATTGATTCATGGGTCGTAAAGATGGTCTAAATCTAATACATTAAACATTATGGTCCATCTTATTGTGAGTCATTTAAGCGTGTTAAATTGTTATTTTATTAGATTCAGTGACTATATGCAGTGTTAACTGGAGGAATTGTGAACAATACTTTGTTGCCATTTGATTTACTTTTTCAGTTTCTAGTCTTTCTCGTTATTTGATTTATGAGCTTGATGCTCCTAAGTATGTACTCACCCAAGTTAGGTGAGTACAAAGGTTTTTAAATGTTAATGCACGAGGGGTATATCTGTAATTACACAAATTGATTAAAAAAATTTCTAATTCTATCAATAAAATACACTACGTACTCATGTAACTTCCCCAAGTACGTACTCATGTAACTTTCCCAAGTACATACTTAGGGGCAGTTTTTTCTTAATTTATTTCATATTTGTTGTTCTCTGTTAATTATTATTGATACAAAATCTTTAATTTATTGTTAATATTTGGACAATTATGAAAATTATGAAGGATGCATTTAGGATTGCCATTTATTTTGTAACGAATAATGTTCTGAGCTTTTTTGCCTAAAAGCTCTCAATCTTATATGGGAAGGATTATTTTAGATATATATTTTAGATATATATTTATTAAGAAAAATTCCAATAAAGTTATTAACATCTTTAGAATTTATGATAGCTGTATGATCAAAATTGTAACTCTCAGCTCAATACGTTTGTTGTTTGTTCATGGATGTGGCACTGGAAAAAGTTTAAAGTGAATAAATTTAATGCTGCAAAATACATGACTATGGGTAGAAAGCAAATATATAAATGGTGTGCACACAAATATTTAATGAAATTATGAACACCAACTAGAATATTTGTCATGTAATATGTATACATAATTTTTTAATTTTAATGTAGGAGTCCTAGATTTTTGTTTAATAAGTGCTGCATGTGTGAATCTTCATGGTTATCTCTAGACTGGTTATTGGCCTTGATGCCTGGCCCACAGGTGCAACAGTAAAACCGCGCTCATAGGGGTTAGATCTGCCACTTTCTAGGCAGTTCTTCTCCAGGGTTGGTAAAGTCCGCATGTCCATAGAGAAGCTCACTTTTGCCAAGGCGGCTGTGGCCAACAATAGCAAATAGGAAGTCATGGAGTGAGTGGGAAGTTGATTTGGTGGCCATGTAGAAGACAAAGAGGAGAAACCCTGGCGCAATCCGGAAATGTAAAGATTTATTAATATATAAAATTAGGAGAGGGCTGAGAGGTAGGGGAGTATTGAGGAAATGAAATTATACGTCTGCCCTTCCAGTGGAGGGTGAGATATTAAAAAACGAAATGCTTGACAGGTAATATATAATTATGGGTGTGAGAAAGATTTTGCATTCGAAATGGCTGACTTGGGATATCTGGTTGGCATGAGTTAACGAAACGCTTGACATGTCTGGCATCTATTATTTTTAAATAAGTGTTAGTAATTGTTTTAGTTGTTCAGTCGCCCTGATTCAAGTTCTGGCACGGCTGGAACAGGTAAATGAAAAAAGAGGTCAGCATCGCCCTCTAAGACTGATGAATAAACTTGAAATCCATGCGTCAGGTCTTCCGTGGAACATTGGCGAGAATGTTTTTTGTTTATTTGTCTTCCAGGTAAATGATATGAATGTGATAGCTTAGTTTTGAACACTATATAGATTTATAACGTGGATTGTTAAGAGTTGGTAGTCTTGTATTTAACTAACTATGCAACAAACTAACATATGCTGTATATTGTTTAGAAATCACTAGCCTCTAGAACCAAAGGGAGCACATTGTATGATTTGGTCTAAGCCCTTCCATAATCAACTTAAATCTAGCAAAAGAATTTTTGACTAATTTTGTCAGATGTCACGGAATATCATCATCCTGTACTATAACTCAGTGAGCCTTACACATTCTTGGGGTATAATTAACGCAACTCTAATATAAAGGAATGGAAGGGGGTGAAGGTGATTGGTTTGGTCTTTATTGTTGTAAAATCAGTTATAAGTTGATCGTGTGTACTTGTAAAACCCAAGTGTACTTGTGAAATTATATTTGTAAAACCCAACAGGTTAATAGACAGAGAGAGTGAGGTTAGACTGTGTGTCTATTTGGCTCTCCACATGAGCCGACTTAAAACGAGCAACTGCACGTTTGCAGTTTACTTCAATGGTTTGGCGACCTTTTTAAATGGTGTTAATAACCACTGATAAATTGAAAATTGGAGTGGTACTTTAGCATTCAACTTATCATTTTGGTAGAGAAGAAGCCTGTACCGACATTAGAGATATTCAAAAAATTTGAAAGCCGAAATCCGATCCGGAAAAAAAGTCCGAAAAACTCGATCCGGAGAAAAGCCCGGTCTGGTTCGGCCCGGCCCGCGGGCCTTAAATGGGCCTCATTTTTTCTCGAAAATCCGGCCCGAAACCCGAAAAGCCCGGATAAAAGCCCGGATCGAAAAAACCCCGGATCGAAAAATCCCCGGATAAAAGCCCGGTTCGGCCCGGATAAAAGCCCGGGCTTTTTGAAAAGTCCGCTTAAAAAACCGATTTTTTATATAAATTTGAAAATATACAATACTTTTTATGATTTTTAAAATAATATATCATAATATTAGAAACAATTAAAGTATATATGATTATTTATATATTATATTAAAAATAATTATTTATTTCGGTGTCCAAACTACTCTATCTGATATATTAAGATATTATTTTCTCTGATATTTAAACTACTTGTAATAAGCCCAATTTTTGAAAATTTTTGAAACCCTTATAAATAGTGATTTTGCAGATTATGCTGAATAAGAAAACTTTTCATACCACACTATGTAGGGGTTTTTTTATTGATATTCTGAGATATTATTAGTACTCTATGTGGTATATAAGTGTATGTAAAGATCGTCAGAATCCAAATCCGAACACTTTGATTTTTCCCGAAAATCCACCAGATATCGAAAGAATTGAGTATAAGGTAACAGGATAAAAAAGATTTAAATTCAAGGATTTTAATAGAGGATCATAAAAGGAATATAATGTATTGAGAAAGGTTAAGGGAACCCAAGTAATAAGATCCTGGGTATGATCCCTCAAACGATAAACGAGAACGAAAGTTAAGCGAACCGTATAACAGATCAGCGGTCATTAGGCAAGCAATTAGGAGTTAATCAAGGAGGTTAGGGATGATGATGTCATCAAACCAACAAGAAGAGGACAAGTGTGGAGGGGTGACATCACATGATGACATAAGCATGACATAAGGGAAGGAATTGTTGGATGATTGTGAGCCACACAATATTTACCATGGTAACAACCTAATTAACAAGCAAAACAAACACAAAAATCAAAAGCAACCAAAACAAAAACATTTTCTTCTTCCCCCACTCTTTGCTCTCGGCTTTTCCATGAAAAGCAAAGGAGAAAATTTCAAAAATCGAGCTACACACCTTCATAATTCAAGAGGTTTGTTTCTTTAGCTTCCATAATTCATAACTAAGATGAGCCATAAGTTTAAGCTCAAGATTCCATGTTTAACATAGCTAATCAATTCATCAAAGTTCTTGGTGAATAGTGTTTTCAAGAAACTAACTTTGTGTTTTCTTATGTTTTCTTCAAGATCCAAGCTTAGTAAAGATAGTTAGTGGTTATTCAAGGCTTCCTAAGTGATTCTCCACTCTCCAAGGAAGGTATAACCCCTCCAAACCCTAACTTTACTTTGAGTATTAGGTTTGGTTTTGTTTGTTATAGTTCATGAGAGCATGATTCTTGTGTGTTTAGAGTTTGGATGGAATTATAATGATTTTGGGTTATAAATCTTGGTTGTTGGTTGATGAACCTTAAGTATAATTAGTAGCTCTTGTTTGAGATTGAATAAGTTGGAAAAATCATGAGGTTATGGACTGAGTTAGTAAGGTTTGGATGAAGTTTGGTGGTATTGGTGGTTATGGGTTGATTTGTGGTTTATTTGTGGTTGATTGGAGTAGTTTAAAATTTGGTAATCGCGTAAACATAGCCGTCGTAATGTCCGATTTACTTTAAGACTGTTTTGTTCTTAACAATCAGGACCCGTGAACTCACTGCTAGGTTTTGACCGTTGCCATGATTAGATAGTTCATGTTACGAGCTTCGTTTTGATATGTGGTTCGTTTGAATCCGATGTACGGTTTAGGAGAAACGGCCGTTTTAAGTAACGGCGTTTCGCGACCGAACCATTACCCCTCGCCTTACTTTGAAACCTTGGTTAAGGACCTTAAATGACTAATTGGGGTATGAAACATTTATGTAAAGTGGATTAGGCAGTTGGTAAGGTACTCGCGAAAGAATCGCCTTAAACTCCCTTAATGGTTAATTTATTAAAAATGGTGGAGCCGAGGGTACTCGAGCGACTTAAGAGAATCAGTAAGCGCAAAGCGAGCGTTAGAGTCTAATTTGGTTAAAGTATAGATTTACAAGTGACTTTGGTTTAATTCCAACTTATATGTTGTTTATAGGTTACCAGACTCGCCCCAAGCCATTTATAACCCTCAGTCGCTCAGGCAAGTTTTCTACCCGTATAAACTATTGTTGTGATGTATATGTGTATATGCATGATCTTGTGATAAATGCATATTTGTTATTAGCAAATTCTTGTGATATATTGGAGCATGTGATATGGTATATATGCATTCCTGTTTCGTATTCTTGATTTATATATCTGTTGGTTCAAATGCTTATTAGTTGCATAAGACCTATGCTAGAGATAAGCAGTAGTTGCGTATACCCTTAGTTTAGGGGACCCAAAGTTGAACATATTTCTAAACCGGGAGTCGATGCTCCCGAGTATATTATATATATATATTTATATATATATGGATATAGTTTTCAAAACTATTGATCGAATAAGGTTTATTCGATAACTTTATTTTATTTAATGAATATTATTTGAATATTCATTTGAGGATGTATGACTCCGTTTATTTTATTTAATGAATATTATTTATAATATTCATTCGAGGTATTATGACTCCGCTTATTATTTAATAATATTCTTTATTTTATTAAAGAATAATGTTTCGATAATTAAACTTATTTTCGATTATTCAAATAAAGATAGTACTATCGTATAAGTATATCTTTGGTTATTTAATATTCATTTCAAGTATGAGTTTTAAAACTTCTACTTCGATTATTTTTATAAGGATTATCTTTATGAGAATATTATTTAAATAATAATATTCAGATATCTCTAATATATCAGGACTGATTTATTTTAATAAATCAGCAGTACTCCAAACATTCTTAAAAATGTTTTCGAGTCTTCAAAATGATTTCTAAAAGTTAGGGCGGATCCCAAAACTCATTCTTTTATATTTAAGATCCTCCTTTCGAAGGGGATTTAAATACTCGCTCAAAACCTGGGGGATCCGGCTCTGTGGTGTAATTTACATTCGCAACGTGGTTGCTGTTTTGAGAAAACAATTTGATTACTTGCCCAACGTTCGGGAAGTAAGTCCCTCTAATTGAGTCGGCATAAGCGACAGGCCGGGGTACGGTCTATCAAAGTGTAAGTGGCTGGGTGGCAGTCCATCAACGCGTAAGAGGCCGGGTGGCGGTCCAGCACAAGGTCCTTATGTGGCCAGGGTGATGTCCGGTGGGGGATTCATCCATCTACTGGTAGAAAAGGTTACTTATTGGTATCTTTGCCTGATCAGCAAGATATCAGGTTTATGCCAAGGTTTTCTCCTTTCCAAATTCATTGGATATTGCAATTCTGTTTATAATTTTCATAACAGAGGTTTTCAAGGAGTGTATGAAATGTATATATATATATAGGTGTGTATATATATATCAGGACTTAATGAAGTATCTCGTAACTTCATTATTTATAATGATATTTCAAAGATTGAATCTATTCAAGTCTTATCTTGTAGTCTCATCAGTGTGATGAACTTTTGAAACTAATTATAACTTGAACGGTGGTAGTTCAAGTAGTATTCGGAAAAGATATAAGTATATTGGAGTATCTTGTAACTTCATCTTTTAAACTTATATCTAGTTAATGATTATCTTATGCATGACAAAGATTTTCATAAAAATGTTGAGACAAGGTTGGATATATGAGATCACCTTGCAACAATATTTTTATACAGTTATAAACTGGAACTCTGTGTATATTATACATGTCAGAGGATTTCAAAGATTGTGAAAAGTATATATGTATAT
This sequence comes from Apium graveolens, assembly GCF_009905375.1. Classification (NCBI taxonomy): domain Eukaryota; kingdom Viridiplantae; phylum Streptophyta; class Magnoliopsida; order Apiales; family Apiaceae; genus Apium; species Apium graveolens. Next base: position 159,436,796 of record NC_133648.1, on the reverse strand, counting down.
ATACTGAATATTTTGCGACTTGGTCGCGTTAAGATATCAGCTTGGTTCATTTCTTCTTGACCAAGACTTTCATGAGTACTATGAGAATGCTCATATATTGTTAATCATTATACATATTATTTTGGTGGGCTTGTTGCTCACCCTTACTTTCTTCTTTCATCACACAACAACAGATAGAAAAGATGAACAGGACCAAGCTCCCAATTCGCGAGCGGATAGGAAACGTTCCGCAGTTTCCTATAGGCGTTGATGTCGCTGTAGCTGAGGTAGGAACTACCAATAGGCTAGGATTTCAACTTTTGATGTACCGGACTTATGTATCTTTATTAATTGTAATAATGGCAAAGAAATGTAAATCTATTCAGAAACCCTTTTAAGGTGTAATGGCATAGAATTTTGGAATAAAATGACTCGTGTTATTTTTGGATATTCATCTCTGAGACTATAACTTGTGGTGTGTGTGTTTATTGTGGGGTCACAGTACAGAGTAGTTGATTGTTTATTAAGATTGAGTGTTATTAAGGGAAATGGAACTCGTGACGACCCGGATCCCCAACCCCGGATTTGGGGGTGTTACAGAAATGGTATCAGAGCTAAGCGTTATAAACCTCAGAGATGATGTGACGTTAAGATAATAAGTTCATTAAGATAATAAGAACTCTTGCCAAGTTCATAGTCGGGCTACCTAACGTAGTACTGACAGTTAAAACCCTTATGGGAACCCTTATAAATATCGTGATAGAAGCGTAGTTCGTTATCGTAGATGGTAGCGGGACTCCGAACCCTGAGGTTGAGGAGCAACAAGGCGATGATGTTTTATTACTAATTGGAGATCGGATTGTGGATCCGATAGAGCGTCCTAACGCAGGACCGGATGATGTTCATATTGAGGATGTAGTGGTTGAGGATGTTGTCCTAGATGGGATTGTTGCTGAGGAGGATCTCGTGGAGGATCCTAACAAGAATGAATAAAGGACCATTGAGGAATTAATGGCCATGGTTAGGGAAACTACCAGAGGTAGGATTGGCCGGTCACTACCGGAGGTTCGTTCAAGTTTGTAAAGATAGTAGCCCCTTTAACGCGAATTACTCATAAGACTGAGAAGTTTGAATGGACAGAGAAATGCGAGAATAGCCTTTAAGAACTGAAGCAAAGATTGGTGACGACCCCTATGATGGCATTGCCAGATGGAAAAGAAGATTTTGTGATCTGTAGTGACGCTTCGCATAAGGAATTAAGGTGCTTCTTATACAACACATCAAGGTAATTGCGTACGCGTCAAGACATCTAAGGGAATATAAAATTCGATATCCCCACCCATGAGCTTGGGCTCGTGGCAATAGTTTTGCCCTAAAGATTGGAGGCACTACTTGTATGGAGAGAAGTGCGAGATTTACACAAGCCATAAGTGCTCTAGTGCATTTTCACGCAGGAAGAGCTCAATATGCGCCAGAGGAGGTGATTAGAGTTAATCAAGGATTACGATTATGAGATTCTTTATCATCCAGGGAAAGCCAAAATGGTGGCTAATGCCCTTAGTGTAAAGGAGAGACTCAAGATGATAATGTCTTTGGGAAAGTTGATAAGAGATTTTGAGAAAATGGAAATAGATATGAAGGTAATCGGAGCTGGTACCGAAAAGCTGTTTGAGATTGCAATACAGCCCGAATTATTGGAAAAGAACATATTATGCCAGAAAAAGTGATGAATGAAGGCAGAGAGCCAACAAATAGATAAGAGATTAATACCGAGAAAGATGATAAGGGAATAATGAGGTATTCCTACAGAATTTGGGTTCCAAATGTTCAAGAGCTTAAAGATGAAATCTTAGATGAAAGCTAGTTTGAGGAATAAGATTTAGAGCAAACCCTGAACGTGATAGTCAGGGAGGTCGCCATCAAGACAGAAGGAACCCATAACATAATGGAGTGGAAAATGAGGATTTAAAATATGTAGGATGACCCCGATTATGGGGAGAATGAGGGAACGTTCAGACTATTGAAACGGGAGTTGAGTAAGGAAAGGGGACCCGAGACGGTACTCCTATACGACAATTCATGGACCTGTCTAAACAGAACTTATACTTTTATTCCCAACCACCACCTTGAGGAAACAATGCGGTGAGAAATTCTTTCAGGTTCTTTAAGTCGCTAAGCTCTTAGAGTTCCAAGGAACAAGCTGACCCAGTCGAGTCAAGAGCTTGGCTAAAGGAAATATAGGAATCATTTGAGATTCTAAATGAGTTACGAATCACGAAAGACTGTTTTTGTCACTTACACTCCTAAGAGAGAGGCCACCCACTGGTGAAAGACCAAGAAAGGCACGGAGCCAGAGGTTAGAATAAACTGATTAAAAGTTAGTCAATTGTTTTCAGGAAAGTACTTCCCAAGGTTATGGAGGTAGTGTAAAAGCTTTAGAGCCAGCACAAAGGCAGAAGAGTATGATGCATTATGAATCTAAGTTGTAAAAGTTGTCAAGATTCATTCTGAGGACACGAATCCAGAATGATGGGATGTATGAAATCAATGCTTATGTTATGTTGGTTCATGAAATAATGATAAGAGAAAGGAAAATAAAAAGAAACTGAAGTGGAAAGGAATATAAAGGCAATAGAGTTTGAGGAATGATAAGGGAGTCGGGTATGAGGAAACCCTAAAGACTCGTAGCAATAGAAATAGAAAAGTATGTAATCGTTGGGATGAGGGTGATTCACCATGAGTTAAATTTGATGGTTGAAGGCATAAGAGTTATGTATATTTTATCCCCTTTAAGTTGGGAGGATTCGAGGAAACCTTGAGATAGTTCAAAGGATAAATAATGAGACACGGATAGACTAAGGAGACAAGAAAGTAGGAAATTAGGAAAATTGGATGAAGGGAGTGACCTTCAGGAATGTGAAGTGTAAGACCGGTGGCATGATACCCAGAAAGGGAGACGCCAGGCATGAAAGACATCCCAACATTGAGATGACTGTTGAGATAAACAACAAAAGTAAATGAAGAATTATTAAGAAGAAGTTCACGTTGAACACGACCAATATCTTCCAGAACATCCCTGTTGTCATTACCAAATTAGGAAAGAAAAGAGGGTAACCATTGTTATCTTTTGAAGGCCATATGGGTTGACCTCAGTTTGAATAAGGATGCTATCGTGAAATTGGTATAAACTATCAAGGTGGGAATGATTGAATAAGATAATCTATTAAGGATATAAGACTTGATTTATCCATGGAAGGATGCAAGTACCTTTTTAAAGGTGGAATTAAGGATAGAACATCGGTAACTTAAAATGAATCCTATGGGAATGCATAAAGGTTGGCATTTCACCCTTAGTAGGGATAGTATGAGTTTTGACAGTATGAATTGGAAAGGATTAAGGTAATAAAAACCTGTAAGAATCAGTGGAGAAATTTTTCAGAAGTATATAGACAATGATTCTGGTATTAATAAATGGTATTTTGATATGCCCGGTATCTAGGGAATACAGGAGGAACGATTTAAGGATAACCTTAGAGGTTTTACAAGGAAAAAGGTAATATTCAAAGTTCTCAAGAATATAAATTTTGATAAAGGAAATGTGACGTAATTATAATAATGCCAGGTGGGGCACGTGTTGAACCATAAGAAAGAATAGATCGACCAAATGAGGGTCGAGATTGGTGAAAACAAGAAGGACCCAAGATAAGAGACGTCCTAAGTATGATCGAGAGTTAGTCGTGGCAATGTTCACATCTAAAGACTAAGGCAATGACTTATGGAAAAAAAATGGTGATTTTTTTTTTCTCTTCTCACCAGGACTTAAGAAAAGCATCTTCACATAAGCTGTGATTGAAATGAGGTAGAAAATTTATTTGGAGGTGGTTAAAATGACATTGACTGTAAGGAAATTTTACTATCAGGAAAGGCCAAAGAGGTGGCCGACACTTTAAAGGTAAGAGGATAATTATAGGCGCTTGTGCCAAAGGAATACATTGATGATGGTTAAAGCTATGAAGGTTGTATTATGGTTTGGAAGATTGACATTCCTTCTGATGAATGTGCAATACCCAACCGTAATAGTAGTTGGTAAAGGTTTAATTCGTGTAATCGCCATGAGTGGGCTATCTATCTCAGAAGATACTATCTTGAGATAAGCCAGGACCATGTTTCAAAAAGGACTAGACGAACCCTTGAGTTAAGTCTTCTATTTAAGGCATACGATTAAGAATGGTATTAACCTGCTATCGTTGCTTTGACTGAAACTCTTCTGCAATTTTATCTACTTCATGTCATGAAAGTACGTCAGAGTTTGGAGTGTTCTTCATGAATTATGATTGGTGATTATGTTAACTCCTTAGAAGTATTCTATACGACATGTATGGACTCCGTATGGTTAGATATTAAGATTTCATGGAAAGTGAATGTCGACAGTAGGTCAGTGGTGGACCATAGTAATGCAGCAATGATTCTGCGAGTAATGAGCTGATTACAACCGTGAGAGTTGTATTGGAATGGATGTTGAGATTGAGTACCACTAATCGGGTCGTGGTAGTGCATAAGTTATCATTGATAGACTAATTAAGTAGAGTATCTACCTATTGAATATTTATTCCCTCTTTTAAAAAGAGAGTCGTGTTACTATATGAGAAGGTTGCGGTGCAAGCATAGAATTCTAGTAACGATGATGTCTAGAATGAGATCCCAGATTCGATTTTCGATATCGAGGAAGTTTCAAAGGTGATTGTGTATAAGCTCGAGGAAGAGCATGGGTCCATAGAATGATGGACGGAATAACAAAAATATTTAGGCATGTGAAATACGATGCTATAATACTTAATGTTGATATAAATACATATATGTTTTGTTCTCCTATGACAAACCTCTATAGTTCAGAGGTAGATTCCAAGCCAGATATTTTATGGCAATAATTTTTTTTTTACGAATATACAATTCTCTTCAGTTCGTTCTTTTCTCTTCTTTTCATTTCATGTAAGCTGAGAAGAACAACCCTTCCAGAAGGGGAGGTATTGCCGAATGACTATCTATCTGTGTGATAGAAGCCTAGTAGGATACCATCTATTGTTTAATTGCTTGTCAAGTACTAAAGGCTGGCCACTTTCTGTACTAACTATGCAATAGAACAAGTGTTCATGATCATAGTGATCTCTCAATAAATTCTTTTACTTCTATATGAAGGACTAAGCTTTCGAAGATGGAGGCAGCTAGAAAGGAAGTGGTACCAAGTATGGTGGTATTCCGATTCTAACGCGTTAGTGATACGAAGGTTGACGTGGTTATTAAAAGGTTATAGAACGCTATCAAGCAAAAGTGTAACCAATATAGTATTATGTACGGAAGATAGTAACACTTACGAATCAGAAAAGAATGAGTATCGAGAAGTGGGAGCTGTAATGCTAGAAGCTATGATGAGAGCCGGTGTAATAGACTTAAAAGAATTTGGAATGATCACTTAACGCGGATTGATTTTTCTCACGATAATAGATCGTATGTCAGGTATCGAGATGTCATCTTATGAGATCTTTGAGGGAAGACAATGTCGATCCCCCTTATGTTAGGATGAAGTTATAGAGCGCAAGATGCTCGGACCAGCAGTGGTCCAAAGGACCGAGGATATAATAGATTTAATCAGAGGACGGCTGGTAGTAGCCCAAGATGGACATAAGAAGTATGTTGATTTGACACGAAAGGACAAAGAATAGGAAGTAGGGAACCTAGTGTTTTTAAAGGTATCCCCTTGGAAACCCTTGGAAAGGATTGATGAGATTCGGAAAGAAAGGAAAGCTAAGTCCACAATTTGTCGGACCCTTGGATATACTAAAACATATTGGGAAGTTAGCATACGAGCTAGCCCTACCCCCGAACCTGTAGCAAGTTCATAACGTGTTTCACGTATCAATGTTAAGGAAATGTAATTCGGATGCCAGATAAATAGGGGCATATGAGCGCATAGACATGCAACCCGACGTAACCTATATGGAGCAACCAGGAAGGGTTATAGAGTGAAAAGGAACAAGTGCTTAGGAGAAGGGTTATCAAACTAGGCAGAGTTTGGTGGTAGGACCACAATGTGGGAAAATTTACTCGAGAGTTAGAAAGTGCAATGCTAAGAGAGTATCCCTATTCATTTTCTATCTGATTCCGGGACGGAATCCTTTTAAGGAGGGGAGACTGTAATAACCCCAATTTTTGAAAATTTTTGAAACCCTTATGAATAGTGATTTTGCAGATTATGCTGAATAAGAAAACTTTTCATACCACACTATGTATGGGTTCTTTTATTAATCTTCTGAGATATTATTAGTACTCTATGTGGTATATAAGTGTATGTAAAGATCGTCAGAATCCAAATCCGAACACTTTGATTTTTCCCGAAAATCCACCAGATATCGAAAGAATTGAGTATAAGGTAACAGGATAAAAAGGATTTAAATTCAAGGATTTTAATAGAGGATCATAAAAGGAATATAATGTATTGAGAAAGGTTAAGGGAACCCAAGTAATAAGATCCCGGGTATGATCCCTCAAACGATAAATGAGAATGAAAGTTAAGCGAACCGTATAACAGATCAGCGGTCATTAGGAAAGCAATTAGGAGTTAATCAAGGAGGTTAGGGATGATGATGTCATTAAACCAACAAGAAGAGGACAAGTGTGGAGGGTTGACATCACATGATGACATAAGCATGACATAAGGGAATGAATTGTTGGATGATTGTGAGCCACACAATATTTACCATGGTAACAACCTAATTAACAAGCAAAACAAACACAAAAATCAAAAGCAACCAAAACAAAAACATTTTCTTCGTCCCCCACTCTTTGCTCTCGGCTTTTCCATGAAAAGCAAAGGAGAAAATTTCAAAAATCAAGCTACACACCTTCATAATTCAAGAGGTTTGTTTCTTTAGCTTCCATAATTCATAACTAAGATGAGCCATAAGTTTAAGCTCAAGATTCCATGTTTAACATAGCTAATCAATTCATCAAAGTTCTTGGTGAATAGTGTTTTCAAGAAACTAACTTTGTGTTTTCTTATGTTTTCTTCAAGATCCAAGCTTAGTAAAGATAGTTAGTGGTTATTCAAGGCTTCCTAAGTGATTCTCCACTCTCCAAGGAAGGTATAACCCCTCCAAATTCTAACTTTACTTTGAGTATTAGGTTTGGTTTTGTTTTTTATAGTTCATGAGAGCATGATTCTTGTATGTTTAGAGTTTGGATGGAATTATAATGATTTTGGGTTATAAATCTTGGTTGTTGGTTGATGAACCTTAAGTATAATTAGTAGCTCTTGTTTGAGATTGAATAAGTTGGAAAAATCATGAGGTTATGGACTGAGTTAGTAAGGTTTGGATGAAGTTTGGTGGTATTGGTGGTTATGGGTTGATTTGTGGTTGATTTGTGGTTGATCGGAGTAGTTTAAAATTTGGTAATCGCGTAAACATAGCCGTCGTAATATCCGATTTACTTTAAGACTGTTTTGTTCTTAACAATCAGGACCCGTGAACTCACTGCTAGGTTTTGGCCATTGCCATGATTAGATAGTTCATGTTACGAGCTTCGTTTTGATATGTGGTTCGTTTGAATCCGATGTACGGTTTAGGAGAAACGGCCATTTTAAGTAACGGCGTTTCGCGACCGAACCATTACCCCTCGCCTTACTTTGAAACCTTGGTTAAGGACCTTAAATGACTAATTGGGGTATGAAACATTTATGTAAAGTGGATTAGGCAGTTGGTAAGGTACTCGCGAAAGAATCGCCTTAAACTCCCTTAATGGTTAATTTATTAAAAATGGTGGAGCCGAGGGTACTCGAGCGACTTAAGAGAATCAGTAAGCGCAAAGCGAGCGTTAGAGTCTAATTTGGTTAAAGTATAGATTTACAAGTGACTTTGGTTTAATTCCAACTTATATGTTGTTTATAGGTTACCAGACTCGCCCCAAGCCATTTATAACCCTCAGTCGCTCAGGCAAGTTTTCTACCCGTATAAACTGTTGTTGTGATGTATATGTGTATATGCATGATCTTGTGATAAATGCATATTTATTATTAGCAAATTCTTGCGATATATTGGAGCATGTGATATGGTATATATGCATGCCTGTTTCGTATTCTTGATTTATATATCTGTTGGTTCAAATGCTTATTAGTTGCATAATACCTATGCTAGAGATAAGCAGTAGTTGCGTATACCCTTAGTATAGGGGACCCAAAGGTGAACATATTTCTAAACCGGGAGTCGATGCTCCCGAGTATATTATATATATATATATATTTATATATATATGGATATAGTTTTCAAAACTATTGATCGAATAAGGTTTATTCGATAACTTTATTTTATTTAATGAATATTATTTGAATATTCATTTGAGGATGTATGACTCCGTTTATTTTATTTAATGAATGTTATTTATAATATTCATTCGAGGTATTATGACTCCGCTTATTATTTAATAATATTCTTTATTTTATTAAAGAATAATGTTTCGATAATTAAACTTATTTTCGATTATTCAAATAAAGATAGTACTTTCGTATAAGTATATCTTTGGTTATTTAATATTTATTTCAAGTATGAGTTTTAAAACTTCTACTTCGATTATTTCTATAAGGATTATCTTTATGAGAATATTATTTAAATAATAATATTCAGATATTTCTAATATATCATGACTGATTTATTTTAATAAATCAGCAGTACTCCAAACATTCTTAAAAATGTTTTCGAGTCTTCAAAATGATTTCTAAAAGTTAGGGCGGATCCCAAAACACATTCTTTTATATTTAAGATCCTCCTTTCGAAGGGGATTTAAATACTCGCTCAAAACCCGGGGGATCCGGCTCTGTGGTGTAATTTATATTCGCAACGTGGTTGCTGTTTTGAGAAAACAATTTGATTAATTACCCAACGTTCGGGAAGTAAGTCCCTCTAATTGAGTCGGCATAAGCGACAAGCCGGGGTACGGTCTATCAAAGTGTAAGTGGCTGGGTGGCAGTCCATCAACGCGTAAGAGGCCGGGTGGCGGTCCAGCACAAGGTCCTTATGTGGCCAGGGTGATGACCAGTGGGGGATTCATCCATCTACTGGTAGAAAAGGTTACTTATTGGTATCTTTGCCTGATCAACAAGATATCAGGTTTATGCCAAGGTTTTCTCCTTTCCAAATTCATTGGATATTGCAACTCTGTTTATAATTTTCATAACAGAGGTTTTCAAGGAGTGTATGAAATGTATATATATATAGGTGTGTATATATATATCAGGACTTAATGAAGTATCTCGTAACTTCATTATTTATAATGATATTTCAAAGATTGAATCTATTCAAGTCTTATCTTGTAGTCTCATCAGTGTGATGAACTTTTGAAACTAATTATAACTTGAATGGTGGTAGTTCAAGTAGTATTCGGAAAATATATAAGTATATTGGAGTATCTTGTATATATACTGAATATTTTGCGACTTGGTCGCGTTAAGATATCAGCTTGGTTCATTACTTCTTGACCAAGACTTTCATGAGTACTATGAGAATGCTCATATATTATTAATCATTATACATATTATTTTGGTGGGCTTGTTGCTCACCCTTGCTTTCTTCTTTCATCACACAACAACAGATAGAAAAGATGAATAGGACCAAGCTCCCAATTCACGAGCGGATAGGAAACGTTCCGCAGTTTTCTATAGGCGTTGATGTCACTGTAGCTGAGGTAGGAACTACCAATAGGCTAGGATTTCAACTTTTGATGTACCGGACTTATGTATCTTTATTAATTGTAATAATGGCAAAGAAATGTAAATCTATTCAGAAACCCTTTTAAGGTGTAATGGCATAGAATTTTGGAATAAAATGACTCGTGTTATTTTTGGATATTCATCTCTGAGACTATAACTTGTGGTGTGTGTGTTTATTGTGGGGTCACAGTACAGAGTAGTTGATTGTTTATTAAGATTGGGTGTTATTAAGGGAAATGGAACTCGTGACGACCCGGATCCCCGACCCCGGATTTGGGGGTGTTACACTACTCATAATTCGAGTTATAAAATATTAAAATATTTTTTAATATATAAATAAAAATCCTGGATAAAGCCCGGTTCGGCCCGATCCGGCCCGGTCCGTTTTAAAAAAAAACGGGCTTTTTAAAGCCCGACCCGATGGTCCGACACTGCACTAAAATGTGAAAAAATTCTGGAGCTGTGTTATATAAATCAAAATTATTAATTTATGGGTTTTTAAAATTTAACTATAAATCAAATTCATTGGTAATTATGTTATATTTTAACTTATAAATCAATTAGAATCGAGCTCAATTTCATTATTTTATTTTTATTATTGAATAATTATGACATTTACAAGTCAATTAAAAATTAAATATTGACAAAAAAGTTTAAGAATGCATGGAATTTACTTATTGATCCCCATAATTTATATATTAAAATTTATTATTCATATATTAAAATTATTAATTCATGTAATTTATAATTTATACTTTAATTTTGTTTCAAAAAATTATAACTTATCAGTTATGATTTACCAAAAACACATGATGAACTTATAACAATTTATAAATAAAATTATCTAAACGCCTAAATAATTTATAAGTTAAGATGTTTATATTATTTATACTACATTTTTCAATTTTAAGTCACAAGTCCCACAGTCGCAAATCGCTAAATCTGTAACCACGACAGTTGACACCTTTGCCCCCGCCCAAAGAGGAAAAAAGCCCGGATTCCAGTATCTAGAGTAACGTTGTTGTTTAGTTGTAATATGACAGGTTTCGTTGTTAGATCAAGTTATGTTTGCTCTTCCGTCTTAATATTATCACAAATGACGGTATTCCAATCTCCGCTCGCTGCTCCCTACTGGGTGGATTTTTATTGCTCAATAACTCTCAGAGAAGAAAATAAATGTATGCAGAGTTTTTAAGAAAATGATTGATAATGAAAGGGACTAGGGAGACAAACAGATATGTGGGCAGGACATTATATATAAGAAGAAACCATTGTTCAGTATATAACAATGAAAGTAAAATCCAAAGCAAATAAACAAGAAAAAGAAAATAAACGACAATCACACAAGATAAAGATTTACGTAGGTCGGAAATTCCTACTCCACAAGTCGCATTAATTTTGTATTGATCTCTCACAATTTGTTGTGTCATGATTTTACAATTACATGAGTATTTATAAGAGAAGAAACTAGGCCTAAATCAAAATTATAGTCCAAATCTAAAAAGTAGACTAATCCATAACTAATTTGAATAGTCTATTTTCATGGGCTTAATTAATAGACTCCACAAACCCAACAATCTCCCACTTGGAGTTTGACCAATCTTCACTTCACTCTTGTAAGTCTAGTAAAATCAATTCTTTAATCAATAACTCTAACTAGTGCAGCGCCTTCTCATCAATCAATTCTGAAGGTCAGTTGAAACTACGCAAAACTTCAACTTTTCATTCGTACCCACCTTAGTCAACATATCTGCAGGGTTCTTTGAACCAAGGATTTTCTTCAAGGACAAAATACCATTGCTTATCAACTCTCTTGTAAAGTGATATCTCAGCTAAATATGCTTCGTCCTAGTATGAAACACGGGATTCTTCGCAAGATGAATAGCACTCTGACTGTCGTTATACAAAGCACTGTCCGCCTGTTTCTTGCCCAACTCCTTAAGAATTTTTTCAACCAAATCATCTCCTTGCTAGCTTCAGAGATAGCCATATATTCTGCTTCTGTGGTTGAAAGAGCAACACTCTTTTGAAGTCGAGACATCCAACTAACTGCGGTGCCACCCAAAGTGAAAATATAACTCGTTATACTTTTTCTTGTATCCAAACATCCACCCAAATCTGCATCAAAGAACCCTTCCAAGATAACATCTTTCTTCCTGAAACATAGTGCAAACTTGGATGTGCCTTTCAAGTAGCGTAACAACCACTTTACTGCTTCCCAATGCTCTATTCCTGGATTAGACATAAATCTGCTAACAACTCCCACTACATGAGCAATGTCTGTCCTTGTACACACCATATCATACATTAAACTGCCAATTGCAGATGCATAAGGAAATTTAGCCATATCTTTCTTGCCTTCATCCGTTTTAGGTGATTGCTTCTTTGTAAGATTAAAGTGACTCGTCAACGGTGTACTTCTGGTCTTCGCATCATGGACACTAAATTTCTGTAACAATTTCTCAACATACATCTCTTGAGATAATTTTAAAGTACCTTCAGTTATATCCCTTATGATGCTCATACCAAGTATTTGTTTTGCTGCACCCATATCCTTCATCTCAAACTCCTCAGACATCTGTCTCTTTAACATGTTAATTTCCCTCATATTTGATCCTGCTATCAACATGTCATCAACATACAACAATAATATGATATAAGATGAATCAAACTGTTTAAAGTAACAACAATGATCCACAGCACTCCTGGTGTACCTATTCTTCATCATAAAGCTGTCAAACTTCAAGTACCATTGTCTCGGTGCTTGTTTTAAACCATACAAGCTTTTTATAAGCTTGCAAACAAGGTTTTCTTTCCCAGCTACCTGAAATCCCTCTGGATGAACCATGTAGATGTCTTCCTCAAGATCACCGTGTAAGAACGCGGTCTTAACATCTAGTTACTCTAGATGTAACTCCTCTGCTGCCACAATAGTTAGCACATTCTAGCTGTAGTCATCTTAATAATGGGAGAAAATATATTGTTATAGTCAATACCCTTTTTCTGTTGATAACCCTTGACTACTAACCTTGCCTTGTATCTCCTGCTGCCATCATGTTCTTTTTTGATCCTGAACACCCACTTATTCTGTAAAGCCTTCTTTCCTGCTGGTAACTCTGTTAAAGTCCAAGTCTCATTCTTCTCAAGAGAACTCATCTCCTCATCCATGGCTGATTTCCACTGAACTGAATCATCCACCTGTACTGCATGTGAATAACACTGAGGCTCCCCGTCCTCGGTCAATAACATATAATATGCTGAAGGAGAATATCTTTGTGGTGGCCTCACACTTCTGCTAGATTTTCTTACCTCAGTTTGTGGAGTTATTGGAACCCTGTCATCAACAATCTCTGAACTCCCACTATTTTCGGCAAGATCTGTTTCTATAATATCTTCAAGCACTGCTTCCTCTTTCCCAGGTTGTTCCTTTGTAAACTCAGAATCGACTAGAAGCTTATCATTATACACTGCATTCTCATTAAAAGTAACATCTCTACTTCTAACGACCTTTTTAGTCAGTTCATCCCAGAAACGGTAACCCATATCATCTGAGCCATAACCAATGAAGATACACTTCTTTGCTTTCGGATCAAGCTTGTCCCTGTCGGAATCTTTAACATGTACATAAGAAACACAACCAAAAACTCCCAAGTGTGAAAGATTTACCTCTTTTTCCTGCCACTCTTCTTCAGGAATCTTGAACCCCAAAGGACTTGAAGGCCCTCTATTTATGAGATACGCAGCTGTGCTAACTGCATCAACCCAAAACATCTTTGGCAACCCTGCATCTAATCTCATACTCTTGGCCCTCTCATTCAAGGTTCTATTCATGCGTTCTGCAACACCATTCTGTTATGGTATCTCTGGAATAGTTTTAATCATTCTAATCCCAAATTTCGTCCAATAGCTTTTAAACTCATCACTAGTGTATTCATCTCCATTATTTGACATCAAACTCTTCACCTTTAAACCAGTCTGATTTTCTACTTCAGTCTTCCACTTCTTGAAAGTAGCGAACACATCTGATTTATTCTTCAAAAAATAAACCCATACCTTTATAGTGGAATCATCAATGAAAGTGACATAGTAGCGAGATCCACCCAACGATGCAACTGTTGTTGGACCATATACATCTGTATGAACTAGCTCTAACTTCTTAGCCTTGGGGGTCCTCCCTGATTTTGCAAAAGTAACACGTTTCTGCTTTCCAAGAACACATGGCTCACAGAATCCAACTTCCACATACTTCAACTCTGGAATCTTCCCCTTCGAAGTTAACAGCTTCATACCTTTTTCACTCATATGACCAAGCCTTTGGTGCCATAAAGTTGAAGACTCAATCTCATCAGCAACTGCATTTGCTTCATAGCTAGATTATTCAACAATGTATAAAGTCCCATTTTTCTCTCCACGAGCAATAACTAGATTCCCCTTTATAACCTTCCACTGTCCGTCTCCGAAAGTAACTCGATACCCTTCCTTATCTAACTGACCCACATATAATAACATCTTCTTCATTCTAGGAATGTACCTTACATCTTTGAACGTCCAGCTAGTTCCCAAAGAGGTTCTGAGATTAATATCTCCCATGCCCGCAATATCCAAAGTCTCATCATCAACAAGACGAACTTTACCAAAATTTCCAACTCTGAAATTTAACAATAAATCCTTGCAAGGGGTAGCATGGAATGATGCACCAGAATCCATAACCCATGATTCAACCGAACATTCAACATAACAAATCAAAACATCATCATCCTCCACTTCTTCAACTACGTTAGCTGAATTATCCTCTTTACTCTTTCCTTTTGGAGCCGCGGGAGCCGTGCACTGATTCCTGAAGTGACCCTTCTTCTGACAATTCCAATAAACAATATCCTTGCGATCTTTATCTTTGGATTATCCTCTCTTCTGTGACTTCGATCTGCTATACCCCTTATCCTGCCCCTTTTTGAACTTTCTGCCTCTACTCTCGCACTTAACAAGGAACCTGACGACTCTTCTGAGTTTCTCCTACGAATATCTTCTCCAAGAATCGAATCTCGAACTCCATCAAAAGTCATCTTACCGCTTCCAGATGAATTACTTATAGCAGTGACAAATCCCGACCAACTGTCTGGTAATGAGGATGCCAACAATAAGGCTTGTACTTCATCATCGAATTTAATATCCATCGATGCCAATCTTGCTAGGATGGAATTAAATTCGTTCACATGATCAGTAACACAATCATTTTCATTCAATCTAGTGGCAACTAACAAGCGAATCAAATACACCTTATTTGAAGCAGACGGTATTAGGCCTCAGTGATACTATAGAAGGGGTTTGAATATAGTATCTACAATCAATTCGATTATAAACACAAGTATGTAACATAAAACAAGTTTATTAAATATATCAAACTATGTTACAGTAGGTTTAATCTACTCTCTCAATGATGTATGATATCACTAAGAGCTGCTAGGGTTACAATGAATAATATTATCGTGAATGATAACACATATGGTGTAAACCCTAATCTATGTTTATATATTACACAGTTACAATATAACTACCAATTGATATGATAGTGATTCTATTTCCTAGAATATATCAATCAGAGATTATCTACTGCAGTCCTATAGCTGTCCAATTCTTCATGCATATCTTTACTTGTTTAATCCAGATCATCTCCTGTAAATCAGCCGTTTTTCATCCCTGAAGTTATTCGCACTTAAGTCCTGATATAAGTTCTGACGCCTTAAGTTCTGATAACTTTCTGTCTTCAGTAAGTTCTGATTTTCAGTTAAGTTCTGATATTCTGATAATAAGTTCTGAAATTAAACAAATCAGATTAGACATGACATCATAAATATATCTAACAATCTCCCCCAACTTGTAAATTATGAAAAATATACAAGTTAATAGATTTGATGATGTCAAAAACATTTAAGTACAAATGTAATGAGATATTATTTTAAACATCTAAATACAACTTACAGTACATATAGCTTTACCAATATCACTGGATCAATCTGAATCCATAGTGATTCCTTGTAAAGTCTGTTACCAGCTTGTCCTCAACATTTATCAGAACTTCAACTAACTGTGCTTTGACTTGCATTAGTTCTTTATCTTCATTATCACCAATATGATAAATGGTTGCTCTGAGTGCAGGAATTGATGTTCTTTCAAGTCCATCTTCAAGTCTGATAACTTTGGGATATGAAGAGTCTTCATTGTAGCATAAGCATCTTCCTTTCAGAATTACTTCTACCTTAGCAGAATTCTTCCTCATAGGAATTTCTCTTCCATCATCCTCAGTGATTTTTGGAATGTATTCAGAAGCTTTTTCACCAGAGATTCTGAGAAGATCTCTTATAGCCTTCAAAATGTAATCTGGCCATCTTCTTGTAACATCAGATCTTACTTCCAGAAGGTAGTGAATATGTTGAAACTCTTTGACAGTCTTCTTTAGCACATCAGAATCTGCTAGTCTGTAAGTTCTGCCATCATTGAGAAACAGAATCAATTTTTCTTTAACTTTTGATTTATCATGAGTATCCATGACAATTTGAGCAGACAACACTTTGTCAAGGTGCTTTTGTTTGATTTCTTCATATGGTTTATCTGTCAAAATGAAAGGATCTCTGATAGTAACTTCTACTCCTGTTTGTATCTTTTCTTTGTCAGAACCTAATCCAGAATTGTCTCTAGCTTGCTTGGCTTTTAACCCAAATGTTGCAAGTTGATTCAACATTAGATTGGTCTTAGGTTCCACTGGAGTAGCTTTATTCCATAGTAGCTTCTTTTTCTGATCAAGTGTTAAGCTGTCTATGTCAACTTGAGCAGTGTCAGAGGTTGATGTCTTGATGAATTTGTCAGGATTTGCAGTTTCGTCTGTAGCTTGCTGTTCTGAAATATCTTCACTCTGAACAACTTGAGCTATGTCAGAGGTTGTCTTAGATTCTTCTGTCATCCTCTTTCTCTTCAGAGTTTTAACTGTTTCATCTTCAGCAGCAGTATCATCAAAGACTTGAACCATCTTGCACACAGGATCCATCAGAATTTGAGGAATCTTCATCTTCTGTTTCTTGACTATCTCCCCAACTTTTCCTTTTCCCTTTGTCTTTGGGATCAGTAATAGTTTGAGATCTAGTACTTGATCTAGGAATCTCTGTGGCATATCTTTCTCTTATTACTATACCTTTCTCCTTAGGTTTGGGAGGCTTCTTTGCATTAAAAGCTTTAGGCTGTAGTTTTGACTTTTCAGCAATAAACCTTGCTTCTTCTTTTCTAAGTTCCTCTAAATCCACTCCTGGATTATCATTAAGGAACAGTCTCTTTGCAAGTTCCTCATCTAGGGCTTGAATCTTAGGATCCATGTAAAAGAAGGTTGCCTTCTTTCCCTTGAACTTTAAGGTTTGCATGAATTTCTTCGAGTCTTGACTTCCACATTGAATGAGAACATCATACTTTATCATCAGAATTTGATTATCAGAATTTGCTGTCAGAACTTGATCTTCAATTTCAGAATTTGTGAGAAGCAAAGTTTGATCTGTAGCTGAAGTCTTTTTTCCTTCCTTATCACTCCTCTGAATAGTAGATTTATCATAAATCTTATTATCAGGTACTTTCTGAATAAGAATTCTTCTAACTTGCTTTCCTTGACTTTGACCTTTTCCCTTGCTAGGGTTTCCCTGGTCATCTTTAGAATCTTCCTTTTTCTTCAGTGTTTGGCTTGGTGAGCATTTGGACTTAACTACCTTCTCCCCCTTTTTGGCATCATCTGTCAGGAGTAGAGAAAGAAGGAGTTCCACTGAACTTGTCCTCAGAATTTATGCAAATAATACTTAACTGTTTATCAGAAACAACTTAATCACCACAGTAATTTTCATTATTCATATGGAGTCATAGTGTGTGTATGTGCAAATGATCAGATAAAAATTAAAGTCTGATAAACTTCAGTATATCTTAGAAATAAGGCATAACTAAGAAAAATGCTTAAATTCTGTCTTGAATTGTGAAGTCTACTGAGAATAAAGTTATGCAAGAATTCACCTCAACTGTTTGTGCTTATTTTATGCATCTTTTGAAATTTTTTTGATAATGGCTTCTCAGTGTAAATGAGTTACAACTGCCATCAGAATTTATGTTGTTATCAGAATATTTCTCCAGTAATCAGAGAATGTGAAAAGTCACCAAGAAAAAATAATTTGCTTTTCTAATGCATATAACTTAATACCAACAATGCACTTGGATCTTCCCTTTCACATATGTACTCTAGATCTCAAAGGAGTACCTGATTTTAATTTTTCTTTTATTTTCTTTAGATAAGTGAGGCTTATCAAGCATGTAGTTCATCCTTAAGATTTACTGACATCAGAATTTGACAGATAAGGAGCAATAATCAAGTTTGTGACTTAGTAATAAGATACAGGGAGTAAATTTGACTAACATCAAAATCAGAATTTGCTTGTGTTATTGATTTCCACATAAATAACTAATTCAAACATGGGATACATAGTTTGTTAAAGATTACTAAGTCAGCATCTAACACAATAATCCTCATTGGATTGAATAGTCACAGAACATTCAAAACACTTTCAGAGTTTATAGAATCACATCAGATAATAAGCAGTATTTAATATTTTACAATTTAAGCACATATTACATTGAGATAAGAAAATCTGTAAACACTGATCATAAAGTCTGATGTATGAGAAAAAAAATTAAACAGATTTTGAGAATGAACCTGAAACCATTCTAAGTTCATTTACCAGTCTTGTAAAAGTAGCTTCATATAGTGGTTTTGTGAAGATATCTGCTAGTTGTTGATCTGTTGGAAAAAAATGCAATTCAACTGTACATTCCATCACATGTTCCCTTATGAAATGGTACCTAATGCTGATGTGCTTTGTCATTGAGTGTTAAACTGGATTTCCTGTCATAGCAATAGCACTTTGATTATCACAGTAAATAGGTATTTTAGAAAATTCTAACCCATAGTCCACTAACTGATTCTTTATCCAAAGAATCTGTGCACAACAGCTTCCTGCATTAATATATTCTACTTCTGCAGTTGATGTGGAAATTGATTTCTATTTCTTGCTAAACCAAGAAACCAATCTGCCTCCAAGAAATTGGCAGCTTCCACTAGTGCTTTTCCTGTCTATTTTGCATCCTGCAAAATCTGCATCTGAGTAACCTATTAGCTTAAAATCTGATTCCCTAGGATATCACAATCCTAGATCAGCTGTACCTTTAAGGTACTTGAAAATTCTTTTCACAGCTATTAGATGAGGTTCTCTTGGATCAGCCTGAAATCTTGCACAAAGACAGGTAGCATACATGATATCAGGTCTACTTGCAGTCAAATATAGAAGTGAGCCAATCATACCTCTGTATTTAGTAATATCTACTGATGCTCCAATGTCTTTATCTAACTTTGTGGTTGTGGCCATGGGAGTGGATGCAGTTGAACTGTCTTGCATTCCAAATTTCTTGAGTAAATTTCTGGTGTACTTGGATTGATTTATGAAAGTACCTACTTCAGTTTGCTTAACTTGAAGTCCCAGAAAATAGCTAAGTTCTCCCATCATACTCATTTGATATCTTGACTGCATTAGCTTTGAAAACTTTTCACAGAGTTTGACATTTGTAGAACCAAAAATGATATCATCAACATAAATTTGGAATAACAGTAAGTCCTTGCCATGGTTGATATAGAACAGAGTTTTATCAATTGTTTCTCTGGTAAATCCACTTTCCAGAAGAAATTGTGCTAGAGTTTCATAACATGCTCTTGGAGCTTTTTTAGGCCATAGAGTGCTTTATCAAGTCTGTAGACATGATAGGAAATTTTGGATCTACAAATCCTGAAGGTTGTTCAATATATACCTCTTCCTCTAATTCTCCATTGAGAAATGCACTCTTTACATCCATTTGAAAGACTTTAAACTTCTTTTGAGCAACATAAGCCAAAAAGATTCTTATGGCTTCCAATTTAGCAACTGGAACATATGTTACATCATAATCAATACCCTCCTATGGAGAGTAACCTTTAACAACCAGCCTTGCTTTGTTTCTTGTAATCATGCCATCACTGTAAGTTTTATTTCTGAACACCCATTTTGTGCCAACAATGGATCTGTTCTTTGGTCTTGGAACTAGGGTCCAGACTTTATTTCTTTCAAATTCATTTAACTCTTCCTGCATTGCTTGCACCCAGTCAACATCTTGAAGAGCTTCTTCCACTTTTTTTAGTTCAGTTTGAGATAGAAAGGAATGATAGAGACATTCATTTGTTGTTGCTGTTCTAGTTCTGACACCTGCTTTAGGATCTCCAATTATTAAGTCAGGTATGTGTGATTTAGTCCACTTCCTTGCAGATGGAAGTTGATTTCTAGAATTGGATCCTCCCCCATGATCCATGCTGTCTCCATCAGCATTTTCTGATGCTCCCCCTGAAGTTATGCTATCTGAGATTCCAGAATTTGAGTTGGATCCTTCAGGAATTGAAGAATTAGAGTTTCCAGAATTGTCAGAATTGGCTCATCAGAACTTGATGAATCAGAACTTGAAGAGCTAGTGACTGGTTCTGATGCTTCTTGAGAGTCTTGAGGTGTGGTATGATCATCAGCTTGCTCCCCCTGAACTGGTGCATTTTCATTTGGAGCAGTTACCACAGTTTCAAAGGCATCAGAATTTAACCTGTCAGATTTTACAGGATCAGGATTTAAGTCATCAGAATTTACATAATCAGAATTTACATCTTCATTTTCAAATCTCAGCTGATCATGATCATTGAAATCTTTAAGTCCGGTAATCTTTTTATCATCAAAAGATACATTGATAGATTTCATGACAACCCTTGTTCTTAAATTGTAGACTCTGAATATAATACCCCATATTTTATTTGGTACATTGTTGGTGCAATAACTTAGTAAATATTTATTAATTGATTTTAGAATTCAAAATTATGGATAATGTTTTATGTAGATAATAGGCTGTTAAAAATTTGAATTTTGTAAGCTATCTTTTAGTTGTTTAAAATTTGAATATGAGTCAAACCGGGTGATAGTTAATAGTTTGTTGAGCTACTTATTATATAAACAGAGTCACCCTGTTAGTGCTTTCACACAAAAAAAAACTCATCTTAGAGCGATAGCTAATAAAATGGAAAAATAGTTATATTATATAACTTATGAGTGAGATAGAAGAGTTGGTGCATAAGAAAGGAAGCTTTGGATCTACATGTGCAAGAAGGTCAGAGAAGAGCTAACTGGAGTGTCACTGTTAAAATATTGGGTTATTAAAGATTAAGAGAAGGAGAAATAGATTTTTGGGTTATTAAAGATCAAAAGGAGGAGAAAGATAGCTAGGTCGGCCAAAACTTTCAGAGAAGTGTACATCTTGAGGAGGTTTATTTAAAATTTAATTATGTAATTTAAGATGATTACTATTTATATTGTATACTAATATTAATCATTTTATTTTCAGGTTTATAATTATTTGTACACATTTTTTTTACATATTAAATCAGGCTCTAAATTCAGGTAAGTTTTATCAAATTATTATATTATTTGTTTATGTGTTTATATATTGTGTTAGGTTATTGTTTAATGCATGTTTAATTGATTTAATTGATTAATTGTTATTTGTACTGGCTACAAGATGTTTAATTAGTAGTATTTTAATTAGTCATGTTCCTGTTGTTTTTGTTTTTAATTTTTATGTCATTAAGTTGGTTTAAGAAATTATATGATTCTCAGTTTTTTTTTACATTTTATTAAGTGGATGATATGGTACATTTTAATATTGTTAGTGTCTGGCTAGTTTTGTTAATTATTATTTACTAGTTATGTGTGTGAGTTGTTCACAATATTATCATGTTATATTATGCTAGTTTGTTAATATGTAAAAATATTTGTAAAATAAAATCTATTTTTACAAGATTTAGTTTATTGAGATTTATTAAAATTGACAAAATATGTATTTGTAGGACTAATGATATGTATAGTATTTTATTTTACAGGAGATATGTAGTCAAAATATTTTGTTAAATAAGTTAAGCAATTAAGAGTTGGTTGTTTGTTTATCTAAAATTATAAATTGTTTACATTTGTTAATATTATTATATTTTCCTCATAACATATTTGTTACTTTTTTTTACCAATATGTTATTAATTAATAATTTAAATTTTGTAAGTACTGTTGTAGTACTAACGTGTGAGAGGTGGATTTGATAAATATTGTCGGTATGTGTTGATAGACAGAGAGCATGCTATATTTATTTTTATCATTTTCTTAAATTGTTTTTACAATTTAATGTGTTATATTAATGTATAATTTAAGTTTGTCTACTTTTATAAAGTCATATATTTAAAGTTTTCTATATTACTTTTATAAATTAATAAAATATCTTTTATATTTTGTAAACGAGCTTGTATATTATTCAGATTATTTATTAGTTATATGTTTATACTACTCTAGCATGAGATGGTGATAATCGGTATTAGTTGTGGTAGCTGTATAAAATATTATAATTTTGTTAGCTTACTTTTTAGTGGGTTTTAGAGTTTGGCGTTTATAAATTATATTTGTGTTGATATTATAGATTGGTTTGAAGGTTGATTTGGAGCTAAGTAGTGATTTAATAATTTAGACTCATTCCAGGTACGAGTATCTTTCATTCTCTCTTCATTTAAAATATATTTTCTTCCCCTGTACTTATTGTCCCATCATATTTATCTTATCAAATTTTATTTTGTTAAGTGTATATGTACACTTGTTAATTTTTGCTCAGCCATCTTTGATCCATGTTGTTGCTTAACCACTTTTGATCTATGCTGCCTATCAGTATACTTGATTTGTCACATGTAACTTTTATTTTCAATATTATTGGAAATACTTTGTAACCATTTGTTATGGGCTCTTAAACTTATCTGTGTGGGTAAATCACAGACGAGGCACATGGAGTTTTTGCAGTCTTTGGTGCTCTCGGCACTAACTCGTATAAGTGCTATGAGTATACGACCAGTCTCTGGGGTATGAGGCATGATTAAGATCATGATCATTTTGTTTGTTTGGGAAATGTTTTATACATTTCATTTTATCCTTCTTGTGGATAACCGGAGAAGGAACTGTTTGCACTATGCTTTGCTTAGTGTTTACTAGCGAGCAGAGGTTTTATAAGATGCCCTTATTAGTACCCACCTTACTTGTTCTCAGCCATTTCTTTGATTTTGTTTGGATTAGTTGGTTCCTTGCTTCTAAATAATTACTGTCATATTACTCATCTTCTTGGCTAATTATTAAAATCAAATATATTCTTTTGTTTTACCTTTTAATGATATATTCGTACTGGGCATTTGGCTCACTCGTATTTATTTCTTTCCACAGGTAGTCGGGGGTAAAGCGGGGGTATGATGAGTGTTGCCCAGATTTTAGCTTGTTATCTAGTTGAAAATAAAGTCAAGGACATGTTTTATTCCATATTATTTTGGATCTTGTTAGAGAACTTTATTTTGAAGATTTTGAACTTTTATTAGTTTAATAAATTATGTTTAGCTTATTTTGCTTTCATTAATAAATAAGACTTAGCTTGTGTAGCATCTACTTGTTTAAGTGGGGTGTTACAACGTTGGTATCAGAGCTTAGGTTATAGT
This sequence comes from Apium graveolens, assembly GCF_009905375.1. Lineage (NCBI taxonomy): Eukaryota > Viridiplantae > Streptophyta > Magnoliopsida > Apiales > Apiaceae > Apium > Apium graveolens. The sequence goes on along the minus strand of NC_133648.1, from coordinate 159,413,411 downwards.
TTCTGTAGACTGTCCTTTAGGATTTGACCTGTGAGTTTTGGGTTGACTCCATACGGGTAGATTTAAGATTTTGGATATGATTTTGTGATATATGTGTCTGTGCACTCATAAAATTTTGTGCAGGATGGCAAGAGGTAGCAGTAGTCGAAATACCGGGGGGAATGATAATCAGCAGATTGTTATGGATAGGAGTACTTTTTTGGAGATGTTGTGGGAAGTTCAACGTGGACAGAATCCCACTGCTAACGGGCAAGATCGAGATGGTCAAACTATGTTTGATCATTTTATGAAGCAAAGACCCAATTGTTTTAAGGAGGCCAAGACTCCCATGGATGCTGAAGCTTGGATAGATCACATGGAGAAAATTTTCAGGGTCTTGGAGTGTTCAGAGGTGGAAAAGGCTCGATTTGCTACTTATCGTCTTGAGGGGGATGTTAATACTTGGTGGAAGTCTGTGGTAGCATCGCATGCACCTGGCTATGAAAATACTCTTACTTGGCAGGTATTCAAAACTCAGTTTGACCAGAGGTATTTTCCAGCCAGCATACGTGAGGAATATGTAAGGGAGTATCAGAGTATTACTCAGAGAGATGATGAGTCGGTGGCAGACTTTCAAGTCAGATTTCAGAGGTTAGCTGGTTATGCAAGATCTGTGGCTGGGTCAGAAGCGGATAAAATCATGAAGTTTAAGTGGGCATTGAAGAATTCCATCCGCAACCATATCATCTCTAACCGCTATACATCTATGGACACCTTGGTTGACAGTGCCAGAGATCAAGAGCTTCATCAGGCTGACTTTCTCAAGAAACGAGACATGCAAAATCAGAAAAGAAAAAGAGAAGATGACTTTTCCGAGCGTCGACATGGATTTCAGAAAAATGGTGGTTCTTCAGGTGGATTCAAACCAAATGATCAGAGGTATAATACTCAGAATTTTCAGCAAAAGAATGGAAATCAAGGAAATGAGCAAAAGAGGTCTTTCAACCAAACTGGAAATAAGGAAGCATCTAAGTGTGAGCATTGTGGAAAGATGCATGGAGGAAGCACTTGCTATTGGGCTACTAGAGCATGCTTCAATTGTGGAAAGAAGGGTCACACTATTCGAGACTGTCAGATGCCACCAAAGAAGCCTTGGGATCGTAAGGATCAGGGAGAGAAAAGCAACCAGAAGACTTCCGGTCGTGTGTTTTCCATCACTATAAAATATGCTGCAAGTACTCCAGGTACCATTTCAGGATCACTTTCTGTCGGTAATGGAAATGCTATAGTCTTATTTGATACTGGAGCTACACATTCATTTGTCTCTACATCTTATGCTAAACACTTAGACATTGCATCCACTGCACTTATATCGGATTTTTCTGTTGGCACTCCTATGGGTGTAACTATACTTGTAAATTCTCAGTATCTTGATTGTGTAGTTAGAGTAGACGATAGAGAACTACTTGTAGATCTATTACCTATTCAGATGAGGGACTTTGATATCATACTGGGGATGGATTGGCTGGAGCGACACAAAGCTACAATTGATTGTCCAGGAAAAAGAATAATTTTTGGCGACTCCAATTCGCCCGAGTTCGTGTTTCAGGGTTCTAAGCCTAGTGGTTGTGGAAAATTCATTTCGGCCATCAAGGCTAAGAAGATGATTGCTCATGGATGTGAAGGATTTTTGGCTCATGTGATTGACACATCCAAAGTACAGCCAGACTTAGAAGATGTTCTTGTTGTTCGTGAGTTTTCAGATGTATTTCCCGACGATTTGGAGGGTCTTCCTTCAGAAAGAGAGGTGAAATTTTCTATCAATTTGTTACCAGATGCACAACCTATTTCTAAGGCACCTTATAGAATGGCTTCGTTAGAGCTACAAGAGCTGAAAGAACAGCTGGAGTAGTTACTTGATAAGGGTTTTATTAGACCCAGTGTTTCACCTTGGGGAGCACTAGTTCTATTTGTGAAGAAGAAGGATGGTTTGATGAGACTCTGTATTGATTATCGAGAGTTGAACCAAATCACAGTGAAGAATAGATATCCATTACCGAGGATCGATGACTTATTTGATCAGCTTCAAGGAGCAAAATACTTTTCGAAGATTGATCTACGGTCAGGTTACCATCAACTAAGAGTGAAGGCAAGTGATATTCCGAAGACAGCATTCAGGACTCGTTACGGACACTACGAGTTTCTTGTTATGTCTTTTGGATTGACAAATGCACCTGCAGTTTTCATGGACCTAATGAACAGGGTATTCAAGGATTTTCTGGACAAGTTTGTGATTGTGTTTATTGATGATATATTGGTGTATTCAAAGTCAAGGGAGGAACATGAAGAGCATCTTCGAATTGTGTTGGAAACACTACGGAATAACAAATTGTATACAAAATACAAGAAGTGTGAATTTTGGCTTGATCAAGTTGCATTTTTGGGACATATTGTATCAGCAGATGGAATCAGGGTGGATCCGGCCAAGGTTGAGGCTATTACCAATTGGCCAAGACCTAGCACTGCGACGAAAGTGAGGAGTTTCTTGGGACTCGCGGGCTACTATCGCCGATTTGTAGAAGGCTTTTCGACAATTGCGATGCCATTGACACAGTTGACTCGAAAAAGCAACAAGTTCATATGGACCGATGAGTGTGAGACTAGTTTTCAAGAATTGAAGAAGAGACTTGTGACATCACCAGTATTGACACTACCATCAGGATTGGGAGGCTATGTGATTTATAGCGATGCTTCGAAGAAGGGACTTGGCTGTGTATTGATGCAACATGGAAATGTGATTGCCTACGCTTCAAGACAATTAAAGCCTCACGAGGTGAATTATCCGACACATGACTTAGAGCTTGCAGCCGTCATTTTTGCATTGAAGATATGGAGACACTATTTGTATGGTGATAAGTGTGAGATCTTTACTGACAACAAGAGTTTGAAGTACATATTCACGCAGAAGGAGCTTAATATGAGGCAAAGACGATGGATTGAATTATTGAAAGACTATGATGTGAGCATTCAGTATCATCCCGACAAGGCTAATAAGGTTGCAGATGCTTTAAGCAGGAAGATTTTGGAAATTTGGCCGCTTTGGTGACGCAACAACAACCTCTTCAACGTGAGATTGAGAAATTTGGTTTGGAGTTTTATCATCAGAATACAGTTGGTATGGTAGCAAGTTTGCATGTCGAGCCTAGTCTTATCACTAGGATTAAGGCAGCTCGGGATGAAGATGGAGAATTATGGTCTTTTGTCCAGAATATTGATCCTGAAAAGCAACCAGGATTTCATTTTGATGATCATAGCATTCTATGGATGTATAATCGTCTATGTGTGCCTGCTAACAAGGAACTCAGGGAGGAATTGATGGAAGAGGCCCATAGATCACCATTTTCTATTCATCCAGGTGAGACAAAGATGTATCGAGATTTAAAGGAACACTTTTGGTGGAGCGGCATGAAACGAGATATTGCCAATTTTGTTTCGAAGTGTTTGACTTGTCAACAGGTGAAGATTGAGCACCAGAGGCCAAGTGGCTTATTACAACCATTGGAGTTACCTACTTGGAAGTGGGAGAATATTTGCATGGATTTTGTCATAGGATTGCCTAAGACTTTTAAGAAACATGATGCGATATGGGTGATTGTAGACAAACTCACTAAATCTGCTCACTTTTTGGCAATCCGTGAGAATATGAACTTGGAGAGCTTAGCGCTATTATACAGGAATGAGATTATTAGACTACACGGGATTCCAGTTTCGATCGTGTCCGACAGAGATCCCAGATTCACTTCAAGATTTTGGAAAGGATTTCAAAAGGCATGGGGCACCAAGTTGAACTATAGCACAGCTTTTCATCCACAGTGGGATGGGCAGTCAGAGAGGACAATTCAGACCTTGGAGGACATGTTGCGAGCATGTGCATTAGAGTGGTATGGAAATTGGGATGACTATTTGCCTTTGGTTGAATTTGCTTATAATAACAGTTGGCAGAGCAGCATTGGTATGGCTCCTTTTGAGGCACTATATGGGCGCAAGTGTAGAACACCTATTTGTTGGAATGAAGTAGGAGAAAAGCTTTTAGAAGGTCCCGATCTAGTCCAAGTCACTACAGATAAGGTAACAGTTGCTCGAGAAAGACTTGAACAAGCTCGATCTAGGCAGAAGAGTTATGCTGATAAGGGTAGGCGAGAATATGAATTTAAAGTAGGAGACAAGGTCTTCCTTAAGGTATCTCCTCAGAGAGGCATTCAGCGATTTGGTCAGAAGGGTAAGCTAAGTCCGAGGTATATAGGACCTTTTGAGATTCTTCAGAGGGTTGGAGCTGTGGCATATAGAGTTGCTTTACCGCCACAATTGTCACGTGTGCACAATGTGTTTCATGCATCGGTTATGAGGAAGTATGTATATCATCCTAATCATGTTGTTCAGTATCCCTTAGATGCATTTCGTGAAGATTTGTCTTGTGAAGAAGAAGCTGAAGCTATATTGGCGAGGGAGGAGAGAGTGTTGTGCAAGAACACGATCCCTTTTGTTAAATTTTTATGGAAAAATCATGATATTCGGGAAGCTACTTGGGAAACCGAGGATTCAGTTCGTGCAAGATATCCGTACCTCTTCGAATCAGGTACTTCACGAGAATTTCGAGGACGAAATTATTTTAAGGAGGGAAGAATATAATACCCCATATTTTATTTGGTACATTGTTGGTGCAATAACTTAGTAAATATTTATTAATTGATTTTAGAATTCAAAATTATGGATAATGTTTTATGTAGATAATAGGCTGTTAAAAATTTGAATTTTGTAAGCTATCTTTTAGTTGTTTAAAATTTGAATATGAGTCAAACCGGGTGATAGTTAATAGTTTGTTGAGCTACTTATTATATAAACAGAGTCACCCTGTTAGTGCTTTCACACAAAAAAAAACTCATCTTAGAGCGATAGCTAATAAAATGGAAAAATAGTTATATTATATAACTTATGAGTGAGATAGAAGAGTTGGTGCATAAGAAAGGAAGCTTTGGATCTACATGTGCAAGAAGGTCAGAGAAGAGCTAACTGGAGTGTCACTGTTAAAATATTGGGTTATTAAAGATTAAGAGAAGGAGAAATAGATTTTTGGGTTATTAAAGATCAAAAGGAGGAGAAAGATAGCTAGGTCGGCCAAAACTTTCAGAGAAGTGTACATCTTGAGGAGGTTTATTTAAAATTTAATTATGTAATTTAAGATGATTACTATTTATATTGTATACTAATATTAATCATTTTATTTTCAGGTTTATAATTATTTGTACACATTTTTTTACATATTAAATCAGGCTCTAAATTCAGGTAAGTTTTATCAAATTATTATATTATTTGTTTATGTGTTTATATATTGTGTTAGGTTATTGTTTAATGCATGTTTAATTGATTTAATTGATTAATTGTTATTTGTACTGGCTACAAGATGTTTAATTAGTAGTATTTTAATTAGTCATGTTCCTGTTGTTTTTGTTTTTAATTTTTATGTCATTAAGTTGGTTTAAGAAATTATATGATTCTCAGGTTTTTTTTACATTTTATTAAGTGGATGATAAGGTACATTTTAATATTGTTAGTGTCTGGCTAGTTTTGTTAATTATTATTTACTAGTTATGTGTGTGAGTTGTTCACAATATTATCATGTTATATTATGCTAGTTTGTTAATATGTAAAAATATTTGTAAAATAAAATCTATTTTTACAAGATTTAGTTTATTGAGATTTATTAAAATTGACAAAATATGTATTTGTAGGACTAATGATATGCATAGTATTTTATTTTACAGGAGATATGTAGTCAAATATTTTGTTAAATAAGTTAAGCAATTAAGAGTTGGTTGTTTGTTTATCTAAAATTATAAATTGTTTACATTTGTTAATCTTATTATATTTTCCTCATAACATATTTGTTACTTTTTTTTACCAATATTGTCACGCCCCCAAATCCGGGGTCAGAAGATTTGGTCGTCACTATAAAACCTCAATCCAAATTAACCTGTTAAATCAAAATTAAATGCCAGCGGAAGATATTTATCATAAATGACCCCAACTAATCCAAGATCTTTTAAGGTTACAGTTCTAGAAACAAGATATTCAAATTCCACAAATAAATTTTTCTCACTTTCTTTTAAAACTCTTTTCAATAAATTCCAACTCACAATTAAACCCACTAGTATAACTTCGAAATGAAGTATACTAGGCCCAAATAAAATATACAACTATAATATAATCTAATATAAATAACTTTACACAATAAAACTTACACTAGTCCGCAACCCTGGACCAACCACCTTCCAAGAGCTTCTTCTTTGCTTCCTCGAATTTCGCAGCTAAGTAGCGCAAGCTAATCCTCACTGGAGGTTAAATTTAAAAACAGGCAAGTATGAGCGGAAGAAATGCTCAGCAAGATCATTATAGCATATATAGGGTCTTTTGATATAAAATCGATATCTGCATTAGAGCAGAACATTTAAAATCATAATTGCTGAATTATAAACTCTTTTTGATATTTTCAAGTGAAAGGCTTCAGCAATACTTTGAATCTTGACGAGAATAAAACTCGTAAAACAGTGTTTACGGAAATATCGTAAACCACAATAACATGAAACAATGATTATGGATTGAATCATAAACTTTACTCAAAACTCAACTCTTAATATTAATACTTATTTTGTTGTCATATCAAATTAGATATCAATACGAACTTTGATGCTCACAACACCCATACTGAAGTCAACATCAATCATCTATACTAATACCACCTTTGATATTTAACAACAACGTAAGTATCCACAAAATCAGAAATTGAATCAAAGCCACAATTCACTTTTAATCCAAAACAGAATCAGTACTTTTAATCCAAAAAGAATCAGTTGATAAATTATTTATTCTATGAATATCAAAAATGATATGATAATTTAGATTAGGATCATCCTCCGACGGACGTACTATCACATGCTGATCAGCCCGTGTGATAGCACAAGGTCATGATTCATAGAAACGTGACCCCAAAAACACGAGTACTCAAACAAAAAGGCATAACTAGCCTGTGGCAAAATGGTGTCATAATATTTCATATGGCACTTAGAAATAGCCCTCCGCTGGACCGTCCGTCCCGGTCACTTACGCAATTATGATCCAATCTTAAAACCTTTTATTGAAATGGGGTCATGATACTCGACACCCGAAATAATTTTATTCCCCCAATTCTTGGGTAGGAATATTCGCAACTAAATCACTTTTCTCAAAATCCAAAGCATTTATAAATCCGATAATTGGATAAGTAAAATCACTTGACTATTCTGAACATAGAATAGCAGAGGGTACTTGCGTAAACAGAATCATTTAATTTAGCGATATGTAAAACATTTATCAATTCTAAACTGAGAATAGGGAAAGCAATACTTGCATAATATAATTCGAAATAAACGTCACTTGAATGATAAGTGAAGTCAGGGGTACTTGCATAATATGAATCGAAATAAATGTCACTTGAATGATAAGTGAGGTTAGTGTACTTGCCTTTGGGTTTTTAGCAGTTAGTCACACTCGCAAACACGCATCTATTCTGAAATTCTGTCTTAAAATATCACCATCTTTCTTTTCAACACTTGACTGATATGCTGCTCCTGCGATTGCTAGAAGCCAGTTATCCACTTCCATTCCATCTCACTCTTTATTCAACATCTTGTCTTGATCAACTCGAATTATCCGCATCTATAATTAAAATATAGAACTTTAATTGTCTAATCGATAACCACTCGACGAACTACGCGTCAAAAGCCTATCGTCTACCCATACGATAGCCCGCACATAAATATAACAGACAAATACAGGACTCTTGATCCATATATGCACATAATTCACATAGCACGTAAGCACATAATTCACGTATCACATAATTCATATCACATATGACTCGGTTCGTCAAAAGGTTCGACTCGATACGTTTAAAATTGAAATCGGGTCAAAAATATGATTTATCGATCAATAATCGACTTGAAATGATTCGTAAAACAAACGATCTTTCAAAACAAAAAGGATTTGGGTCTCGAAAGTATTTTTATTGAAAGCGGAATATTTTTCTGAGTCTGTACGCGTTCGTTTCGTATTAAACGGACAAACGGTTGATTTATTATGAAGTTTTTGAACATTTTTCGGAATAAAAACGATCTCCGAATCATTTAATAATAAAATTATAGGGTTCAAACACCCTAAAATAATTTTATAAGATTTATCGAGCCTGGAAAATAATTTAAAATAATATCTTAAAGCTCGAAACTATTTTTCGGAATTTTTAAATCAATACTAAATAATTAAATCTAATTAAATAATCAATTAAAATTAATTAATAACTAATTAAATTAATTAATCAATTATTATTTAAATTAATTGACTAATTAAATAATTAATTATCAACTAAAATTAATTAATTAAGTAATTTGGATTTATTTTTAAATTAAAAATAAATTTTTAGAATTAAAATAATGATTTTCAAAATAAAAATGCATTTTTAGAAATTAAAAATAGGATTTTTGAATTAAAAGAAAACAGAAAATGCAGAAACATTTTTTTAGAAAATGGGGGTTTCAGATTTTGGATCAAACAGTCCCCCAAGGTAGGGGATGACCGGAGCTCGTTGATGAACTCGGCCGGAATCTGGGAACGAACCCAGAAACCGGTGAGCTCTCGCCGGCTCCGGCGAACCTTTTTCCCCGCCAAAACCCGAGGTTCCAGCCCCGATTTTTACACCAGAACACCCCAAACGTCAACCAAAACTTATAAACGACCCCAACTTCGCCGTAGCAACACCAGACCACAACCTCCGATCAAACAACCAAGAACTCGACGAAAATTCCGGCGAAACGCGATTTTGCTATTTACTGAACCAAATTCAACGATTAATATCTTAAAACGAAGCTTGAGACATGTATAATCAGTTCATATCATCAAAATAATCCAAAAATCACCCAATTAGAAACCCCTAATTTTCGAATAAAACCCCTAAAAATCGTCTTTGAATTTTACCAACTGTTGAAACGATTTGAAGATATAAAATGATAGAGAATGGTCTGTGATTCATTTTGGTTATTCATACTTGTGATTTGGTGTTCAATAACACCTTCAAAATTAACTTTGATTTTCAGAATTCTCCAAGAACACCAAGAACACATATTCAAGAAATTTTCAGAAAATCAAACCTTAATTTCTATATGATACTGAACTCTATTTTTGAAGTATAATATACCAAATCGACCAGAAAAACATGCTCTACAACATGGAAGCATCAAATCACATCAACAACATCAAGAACAAAAATTCATCATTTAATTATCAAATAATTCGAATATAAATAATTAAATAAGAAAATTACGGTGATTTCTGGGCAGAAACTGATGATTGATTCAGAAAGAAGATTTCGAGAGCTTCGTTTTGATATGCTGCATGCCCGAATCGGAGTTCGATAACGCCTTCGTTCGTGTGTTTGATTCTCGGGAACGTACCGGTTTTCTCGGGTTTTTCTCTGTATTTACGGTGTTTTAACTGGTTGCAAATGAATAAACGGAATAAACGAAATAAGAAATAGGCTATTTATATTTATGGAATATTGGATCGTTCTGGATCGTTTTGGATCGTTTTGGATCATTAAATTAGTTGCTTAGCCGCTAAGTAACTGCAATAACGATCCGATTCAATACCAAAATTGGATAATTATCAAAACCGAGCTTTTTATAAAATATTATATACGAGAATAATATAAAAATATCCCGTCTCTCGAAAATACGGGTTTTATTGATTACCGAAATAACTGTCGTATCGAAAATATTGCGCCGGGCCGCGCACGGGTTAAACCGTAATCCGAATCGAAAAAGTCAAAACACGGAAAATGTCCGGAATTACCAGATTAGGTTAGGAAGGAGTTTTCGGAAGAGTTTCGGGTTGTAAAAACGTAAAAATGGTTGAAGTCGGACGATTCCCGGCTTTATAAAATAATTTTGGTAATTATTCAGAAAATAATTAATAATTCATAAATTAATATAAAATCATCTAACAGTCCAAAAATTACCAGAAAAATATCACAATTATCTATATTTTATTCTGGACATATAAAAATTCAAATATTCAAATAATATCACATCTAAACATCCAAACATCAATTCCACTTATCAGATAATTCACCAAAATTCACCTAAAATCACATAAATAATTCCAATTAATTATAATAATAATATTTGAAAATATGGGATATTACAATCTACCCTCCTTATAAGGATTCCGTCCTCGGAATCAGCAGAAGAAAGCACTAAGGGATCTTCTAGCCAACTTCTCAATCTTACATATGTAACTTTTCTTAAAATTTTCGATAACATTGCAATTCCCTATACCCAAACAGTTACCACGAGAGTTTCACTCTGCAACATTGTTTCATCCACATCCTTTAACCAATTTCTCAATAGAATCATTTTTACCGATTGCGAGAAAGAAGAATAGAAAGAAAGATAGAGGGAAGAAAAGAAAGAGAAAGATAGAGAAATAAAGAAACAGATTGACTTCGCTATACACCCCTGATATTTTAATCGCATTGCAATCCAGTGTTGCTCTTGATAATCCCATCACATAACCCTGCTTTGACTTGACCAGGATAACTCAGCTTAACTTGATTGGCATACCTTCGAATGTTTGGGATGACAAAATCATGGAATTTCAAAAAGAAAAGAATTTGATACCATAACGGAACCAAAATCTGAATTTGAGAAAAATATTGTTGAAATAAAAGAATAACTGAGAGATCAATATGATCAAACGAACTTGGTATTGCGTGTCCAAATTAAGACACTACTAAAGGTTGTTACCTTCATGTATTCACAACACACACAAGTGATGGCGTCCCATCCGACTCCTATCACACAGACAGGTATACCTTGTGTCCCTTATAGTTAGGGTTGTTCATCTCAGTCAGAATAAAAGAATATCAAAGTGATCGAAAATCAAATGAATAAAACTGAAAAGATTTCAAAGCTGATATTTCTGAAGGAATGAAATCCAGAGAAAAAAAAATTATGGCACCAAATGAGCAAGTGGTGTCACATCACCAAGAAACCATCCACCAAATAAGAAAAGTGGAAGTTAAATTATCATAACTTGGCAGAGCTATCAAAACCTGAAAAATAGGCTTCATGACAGCCTCTGACACATTTAAAACACAGATAGGATTGAAAATGAGTGTTAGGGAATATATCCTCTAACAATCACTTCTTTTGAGAGATGTCAAAAGGAATTATAGAAAGAAAAGGTATTGCCAAAGTCTTAATATTTATCTTCAATTAGAACTCTCCAGTTGACTCGTCATCCGATTCTCGACACTTCTTCATATTCCAGGGATATCGATAATCTTCATCGTCGTCAAATCGTAGTAGCCTCGGAAGATTCCACCATAGAAGTTTGCAGCTTCCCGGAGTTCCATCCAGCTCAGCACAATCATCTCGAATGAAGGCGCCTATCTTAACTTATTCGTTGGTACTATATCCAATAGTCCAACAGGAACTCGATATGAGCTCAAACGTCCTCACATAGCTATACACACTCCTACACACTCTCGTTTCTAGTCTACTATAACCTCAGCTCTGATACCAACCTGTCACGCCCCCAAATCCGGGGTCAGAAGATTTGGTCGTCACTATAAAACCTCAATCCAAATTAACCTGTTAAATCAAAATTAAATGCCAGCGGAAGATATTTATCATAAATGACCCCAACTAATCCAAGATCTTTTAAGGTTACAGTTCTAGAAACAAGATATTCAAATTCCACAAATAAATTTTTCTCACTTTCTTTTAAAACTCTTTTCAATAAATTCCAACTCACAATTAAACCCACTAGTATAACTTCGAAATGAAGTATACTAGGCCCAAATAAAATATACAACTATAATATAATCTAATATAAATAACTTTACACAATAAAACTTACACTAGTCCGCAACCCTGGACCAACCACCTTCCAAGAGCTTCTTCTTTGCTTCCTCGAATTTCGCAGCTAAGTAGCGCAAGCTAATCCTCACTGGAGGTTAAATTTAAAAACAGGCAAGTATGAGCGGAAGAAATGCTCAGCAAGATCATTATAGCATATATAGGGTCTTTTGATATAAAATCGATATCTGCATTAGAGCAGAACATTTAAAATCATAATTGCTGAATTATAAACTCTTTTTGATATTTTCAAGTGAAAGGCTTCAGCAATACTTTGAATCTTGACGAGAATAAAACTCGTAAAACAGTGTTTACGGAAATATCGTAAACCACAATAACATGAAACAATGATTATGGATTGAATCATAAACTTTACTCAAAACTCAACTCTTAATATTAATACTTATTTTGTTGTCATATCAAATTAGATATCAATACGAACTTTGATGCTCACAACACCCATACTGAAGTCAACATCAATCATCTATACTAATACCACCTTTGATATTTAACAACAACGTAAGTATCCACAAAATCAGAAATTGAATCAAAGCCACAATTCACTTTTAATCCAAAATAGAATCAGTACTTTTAATCCAAAAAGAATCAGTTGATAAATTATTTATTCTATGAATATCAAAAATGATATGATAATTTAGATTAGGATCATCCTCCGACGGACGTACTATCACATGCTGATCAGCCCGTGTGATAGCACAAGGTCATGATTCATAGAAACGTGACCCCAAAAACACGAGTACTCAAACAAAAAGGCATAACTAGCCTGTGGCAAAATGGTGTCATAATATTTCATATGGCACTTAGAAATAGCCCTCCGCTGGACCGTCCGTCCCGGTCACTTACGCAATTATGATCCAATCTTAAAACCTTTTATTGAAATGGGGTCATGATACTCGACACCCGAAATAATTTTATTCCCCCAATTCTTGGGTAGGAATATTCGCAACTAAATCACTTTTCTCAAAATCCAAAGCATTTATAAATCCGATAATTGGATAAGTAAAATCACTTGACTATTCTGAACATAGAATAGCAGAGGGTACTTGCGTAAACAGAATCATTTAATTTAGCGATATGTAAAACATTTATCAATTCTAAACTGAGAATAGGGAAAGCAATACTTGCATAATATAATTCGAAATAAACGTCACTTGAATGATAAGTGAAGTCAGGGGTACTTGCATAATATGAATCGAAATAAATGTCACTTGAATGATAAGTGAGGTTAGTGTACTTGCCTTTGGGTTTTTAGCAGTTAGTCACACTCGCAAACACGCATCTATTCTGAAATTCTGTCTTAAAATATCACCATCTTTCTTTTCAACACTTGACTGATATGCTGCTCCTGCGATTGCTAGAAGCCAGTTATCCACTTCCATTCCATCTCACTCTTTATTCAACATCTTGTCTTGATCAACTCGAATTATCCGCATCTATAATTAAAATATAGAACTTTAATTGTCTAATCGATAACCACTCGACGAACTACGCGTCAAAAGCCTATCGTCTACCCATACGATAGCCCGCACATAAATATAACAGACAAATACAGGACTCTTGATCCATATATGCACATAATTCACATAGCACGTAAGCACATAATTCACGTATCACATAATTCATATCACATATGACTCGGTTCGTCAAAAGGTTCGACTCGATACGTTTAAAATTGAAATCGGGTCAAAAATATGATTTATCGATCAATAATCGACTTGAAATGATTCGTAAAACAAACGATCTTTCAAAACAAAAAGGATTTGGGTCTCGAAAGTATTTTTATTGAAAGCGGAATATTTTTCTGAGTCTGTACGCGTTCGTTTCGTATTAAACGGACAAACGGTTGATTTATTATGAAGTTTTTGAACATTTTTCGGAATAAAAACGATCTCCGAATCATTTAATAATAAAATTATAGGGTTCAAACACCCTAAAATAATTTTATAAGATTTATCGAGCCTGGAAAATAATTTAAAATAATATCTTAAAGCTCGAAACTATTTTTCGGAATTTTTAAATCAATACTAAATAATTAAATCTAATTAAATAATCAATTAAAATTAATTAATAACTAATTAAATTAATTAATCAATTATTATTTAAATTAATTGACTAATTAAATAATTAATTATCAACTAAAATTAATTAATTAAGTAATTTGGATTTATTTTTAAATTAAAAATAAATTTTTAGAATTAAAATAATGATTTTCAAAATAAAAATGCATTTTTAGAAATTAAAAATAGGATTTTTGAATTAAAAGAAAACAGAAAATGCAGAAACATTTTTTTAGAAAATGGGGGTTTCAGATTTTGGATCAAACAGTCCCCCAAGGTAGGGGATGACCGGAGCTCGTTGATGAACTCGGCCGGAATCTGGGAACGAACCCAGAAACCGGTGAGCTCTCGCCGGCTCCGGCGAACCTTTTTCCCCGCCAAAACCCGAGGTTCCAACCCCGATTTTTACACCAGAACACCCCAAACGTCAACCAAAACTTATAAACGACCCCAACTTCGCCGTAGCAACACCAGACCACAACCTCCGATCAAACAACCAAGAACTCGACGAAAATTCCGGCGAAACGCGATTTTGCTATTTACTGAACCAAATTCAACGATTAATATCTTAAAACGAAGCTTGAGACATGTATAATCAGTTCATATCATCAAAATAATCCAAAAATCACCCAATTAGAAACCCCTAATTTTCGAATAAAACCCCTAAAAATCGTCTTTGAATTTTACCAACTGTTGAAACGATTTGAAGATATAAAATGATAGAGAATGGTCTGTGATTCATTTTGGTTATTCATACTTGTGATTTGGTGTTCAATAACACCTTCAAAATTAACTTTGATTTTCAGAATTCTCCAAGAACACCAAGAACACATATTCAAGAAATTTTCAGAAAATCAAACCTTAATTTCTATATGATACTGAACTCTATTTTTGAAGTATAATATACCAAATCGACCAGAAAAACATGCTCTACAACATGGAAGCATCAAATCACATCAACAACATCAAGAACAAAAATTCATCATTTAATTATCAAATAATTCGAATATAAATAATTAAATAAGAAAATTACGGTGATTTCTGGGCAGAAACTGATGATTGATTCAGAAAGAAGATTTCGAGAGCTTCGTTTTGATATGCTGCATGCCCGAATCGGAGTTCGATAACGCCTTCGTTCGTGTGTTTGATTCTCGGGAACGTACCGGTTTTCTCGGGTTTTTCTCTGTATTTACGGTGTTTTAACTGGTTGCAAATGAATAAACGGAATAAACGAAATAAGAAATAGGCTATTTATATTTATGGAATATTGGATCGTTTTGGATCGTTTTGGATCGTTTTGGATCATTAAATTAGTTGCTTAGCCGCTAAGTAACTGCAATAACGATCCGATTCAATACCAAAATTGGATAATTATCAAAACCGAGCTTTTTATAAAATATTATATACGAGAATAATATAAAAATATCCCGTCTCTCGAAAATACGGGTTTTATTGATTACCGAAATAACTGTCGTATCGAAAATATTGCGCCGGGCCGCGCACGGGTTAAACCGTAATCCGAATCGAAAAAGTCAAAACACGGAAAATGTCCGGAATTACCAGATTAGGTTAGGAAGGAGTTTTCGGAAGAGTTTCGGGTTGTAAAAACGTAAAAATGGTTGAAGTCGGACGATTCCCGGCTTTATAAAATAATTTTGGTAATTATTCAGAAAATAATTAATAATTCATAAATTAATATAAAATCATCTAACAGTCCAAAAATTACCAGAAAAATATCACAATTATCTATATTTTATTCTGGACATATAAAAATTCAAATATTCAAATAATATCACATCTAAACATCCAAACATCAATTCCACTTATCAGATAATTCACCAAAATTCACCTAAAATCACATAAATAATTCCAATTAATTATAATAATAATATTTGAAAATATGGGATATTACAAATATGTTATTAATTAATAATTTAAATTTTGTAAGTACTGTTGTAGTACTAACGTGTGAGAGGTGGATTTGATAAATATTGTCGGTATGTGTTGATAGACAGAGAGCATGCTATATTTATTTTTATCATTTTCTTAAATTGTTTTTATAATTTAATGTGTTATATTAATGTATAATTTAAGTTTGTCTACTTTTATAAAGTCATATATTTAAAGTTTTCTACATTACTTTTATAAATTAATAAAATATCTTTTATATTTTGTAAACCAGCTTGTATATTATTCAGATTATTTGTTAGTTATATGTTTATACTATTCTAGCATGAGATGGTGATAATCAGTATTAGTTGTGGTAGCTGTATAAAATATTATAATTTTGTTAGCTTACTTTTTAGTGGGTTTTAGAGTTTGGCGTTTATAAATTATATTTGTGTTGATATTATAGATTGGTTTGGAGGTTGATTTGGAGCTAAGTAGTGATTTAATAATTTAGACTCATTCTAGGTACGAGTATCTTTCATTCTCTCTTCATTTAAAATATATTTTCTTCCCCTGTACTTTTTGTCCCATCATATTTATCTTATCAAATTTTATTTTGTTAAGTGTATATGTACACTTGTTAATTTTTGCTCAGCCATCTTTGATCCATGTTGTTGCTTAACCACTTTTGATCTATGTTGCCTATCAGTATACTTGATTTGTCACATGCAACTTTTATTTTCAATATTATTGGAAACACTTTGTAACCATTTGTTATGGGCTCTTAAAATTATCTGTGTGGGTAAATCACAGACGAGGCACATGGAGTTTTTGAAATCTTTGGTGCTCTCGGCCCTAACTCGTATAAGTGCTATGAGTATACGAGCATGTCTCTGGGGTATGAGGCATGATTAAGATCATGATCATTTTGTTTGTTTGGGAAATGTTTTATACATTTCATTTTATCCTTCTTGTGGATAACCGGAGAAGGAACTGTTTGCACTGTGCTTTGCTTAGTGTTTACTAGCGAGCAGAGGTTTTATAAGATGCCCTTATTAGTACCCACCTTACTTGTTCTCAGCCATTTCTTTGATTTTGTTTGGATTAGTTGGTTCCTTGCTTCTAAATAATTACTGTCATATTACTCATCTTCTTGGCTAATTATTAAAATCAAATATATTCTTTTGCTTTACCTTTTAATGATATATTCGTACTGGGCATTTGGCTCACTCGTATTTATTTCTTTCCACAGGTAGTCGGGGGTAAAGCGGGGGTATGATGAGTGTTGCCCAGATTTTAGCTTGTTATCTAGTTGAAAATAAAGTCAAGGACATGTTTTATTCCATATTATTTTGGATCTTGTTAGAGAACTTTATTTTGAAGATTTTGAACTTTTATTAGTTTAATAAATTTTGTTTAGCTTGTTTTGCTTTCATTAATAAATAAGACTTAGCTTGTGTAGCATCTACTTGTTTAAGTGGGGTGTTACACTGAAGGCTTTTGTGGAAAGTGGATATCCAACAAAAATTCCTTCATCAACTTTTAGATCAAATTTTGGCAGCTGTCTAGGATGAGTCTTAAGAACAAAACACTTGCATCCAAATACATGAAAGTATTTCAGATTTGGCTTCTTTTTCTTCACCATCTCATATGGTGTTTTTCTATGCTTGTTTATGAGTGTAGCATTCTGTGTAAAACAAGCAGTCTGCACAGCTTCAGCCCAAAAATAGGTTGGTAGCTTTGCTTCATCAAGCATAGTTCATGCAGCTTCAATAAGAGTCATGTTCTTTCTTTCTACAACTCCATTCTGCTGTGGAGTTCCAGGTGCAGAAAATTCCTACTTTATTCCTTGCTCTTTGCAGAACTCTTCCATGATTGAATTCTTGATCTCAGTGCCATTATCACTTCTTATTATTTTAACAAAATCTTTCACTACCTTATCCAGCTGTCTGACATGATCAGTTAGAGTAAATGCAGTTTCATTCTTTTTGTGCAAGAAATACACCCAAGTGTATCTTGTGAACTCATCCATTATAACTATAACATATTTCTTCTTTGCAATATACATGACATTGACTGGACCAAATAGATCAACATGCAGTAAGTGATAAGGCTCAAGAATTGAGGATTCGGTTTTGCTCTTGAATGAAGATTTTCTTTGTTTTGCCTTTTGACATGAGTCACAAAGAGCATCAGGAGCAAATATTGATTTTGGCAGTCCTCTCACAAGATCTTTCTTTACTAGCTCATTTATGTTGTTGAAATTTAAATGAGAGAGTCTCTTGTGCCAATTTCAGCTTTCTTCAATTAATGCTCTGCTTAACAGACAGATTGCAGAACCATCAGAATTTGTTGAAAGTCTGGCTTCATATATGTTATCATGTTTGTAACCTTTCAGAACCACTTTGCCTGTAGAATTACTTACAACTTCATAGTATTCTTCAAAGAAATCCATATGATAACTTCTGTCACAGATTTGACTCACACTTAGCAGATTGTGTTTAAGTTCTGAGACAAGAGCTACTGTTTAAATTATGACATTTCCAAGATTGATATTGACATATCCCAGAGTCTTTCCCATGTTGCCATCTCCATAAGAAACTCCTGGGCCAGCTTTCTCCACAAAGTCTAATAGCATGGCTTTATTTCGAGTCATATGTCCCGAACATTCACTATCCGAAACCAAGATATTTTTCCTGTTGCCCCTGCAATCACAAAGACCACTATTGATTAGTTTTAAGGACCCAGACTTGCTTGGATCCTTTGGCCTTGTTAAATTTGTTAGCATATGCAGCGGATTTAGTTTCAGAGTTTATGCTAATATGCTTTTTATCAGACTTTATATCAGACTTTGCATCAGAATTTACAGTAGAAGGAATTACATTAACTTTCTTTAAAGAAGGTTTTATTTTATTATAATCATAGTACAGACTATGATATTCCTTACAAGTATAAATAGAATGCCATAAACTACCACAACGGAAACAATGATTTTGTGGTTTAAACCTAACAGACTGACTCTTAACTCTTGATCTAGGAGGTAAAAAGTTTATATCTTTATTTTTCCTGCAAAAAGAAGCAAGTTGGTTAGAGTTTCCACAATTATAGCATTTCTTTCTAGGAGCATTAGGAATAGGCATATAATTATTACTTTTATTCACACCTTCCTTTCCATTCCTATTTTTCCTAGCTTCTTTTACCTTGTTCACATTTTTAATCTCTTTCAGCTTATACTTAAGCTGGTTCTTTGTCATTAAGCCAATGTTTACCAAAGATGGTTTATCCTGTTTTAATTTGTTAGAAGTTGCCTTTTTTTTACTTCTGTTTTAGAGTCTTTTATCTCTTCAGAATTAGACACAACAGTTTTTGCAACAAATTTAACAAGATTTACCTTTGGCTTTACAGTCTGTATAATAGCAGTTGGCTTAATTGGAAAAGTCCCTTTCTCACTTTTACCATCTTTATAACCTAACCCCTCTTTCCAGTTTCCACTACTTAGAATATTCTGAGTTGTTTTGCCTGAGTTAGTCCAAATCCTGATGATTTTTCTTTCTTTTTCTAATTCAGTTTTTAGATAATCATTTTGTTTAAGCAATTCATTCATAACATACAAAGCATTATCTCTCTCTGTCTGAATAGTGTTCATCTTGACTAACTCTTCTTCAAGATAGCTATTTCTATTTTTGTACTTTAGATTTTCATATTTTAATCTTTTATTCTCTAAAGTCTGATCTCTATAGCTAATATAAATGTTTTTCAGAATAATCTCAATTCAGTAATATCTTCTGTATAAAAAGCAAGAGTTGATAGAAGTACCTCTAGTTTAGCAGCATCAGAACTGCTATCAGCATTTGCCATTAAGGCATAGCTCACCTCTTCTTCAGATTCTGAAGTGTCTGCCCAGTTTTTATTCTTTGTGATAAGTGTCTGGCCTTTATCACCTTTTTCTTTCTTGCAATCAGGAGAGATGTGGCCTCTTTCACCATAATTGTAGTATTTGACATTTGAGTTGTCTCCTCTGTCAGACTTTCCTCCTTTGCCTTCAGTCTTTCTGAACCCTTTCTTGTCAGAACTTCCACCTTTCCTGGAAAACTTCTTACCCTTTCTGAATTTCTTATAGGCTATCTTTGTGATACCCTTCACCATAAGAGCACATAGTTGCATCATCTCTGCATCAACATCCACTTCAGATAAATTTTCAGGTATTGAATTATCATCATCAGAATCTGATGACTCTGAATCAGACTGTATGATAAGAGCCTTTCCTTTTGCCTTCCTAGAGACAATTGGCTTTTCTTCAGCCTTTAAAGCAACTGTCTTAGACTTCCCTCCATGCCTCTTCTTTCTTTGCTCCATCTCAAGTTCATGAGTCTTGAGCATCCCATAGATTTCATCAAGAAAGTTCATAGTTGTCTCTTATTGTAGTAGCTTTCAAATCCCACTTTTTAGGAAGAGCTAGTAGGAATTTCAGATTTGAATCTTCTGTATCATATTCCTTATCCACTAGTGACAAATCATTCAACAACTTTGTGAATCTGTCGTATGTCTCAGTTAGTGACCCATCAGATTTTGAGTCAAAGTGCTCATACTCCTGTGTGAGTATTGTCTTCCTGTTCTTTTTGATAACATTGGTTCCTTGACATCTCACTTCCAATGCATCCCAGATTTCTTTTGCAGTCTTGTATCCAATCACCCTGTTTAACATGACATTGTCAAGTGCACTATGAAGCAAGTGTCTTACTTTTGCATCCTTGCCTAGTGAAGAGATGTCCTCAATGGTGAATTCTCTTTTTTCTTTGGGAATCATCCTATGTGGCTCATTTCCAACTGCAACAAAAAGCTTTTTTGGCTTGTGTGGACCATCATAAATTCTGTCTAAATATTCTGGATCTGTAGCTTCTAGAAACATGGCCATTGTTAGGTCATACACACTGTAGAAGGGGGTTGAATACAGTGTTTACTACAATCAAATCTAATATAAGAACTCAAGTAACAGAAAACAGATTTTATTCAACACAATAAACTCTGTTATAAAGAACTGTCCTCTCTCAGTGATGAACATATTATCACGAGAGCTGCTAGGGTTATAATAAATAATAAACTTGATTATGATAAACACATATAGTGTAAACCCTATGTCTGTATTTATATACTACACAATTACAAGATAATCTTCTAATTGATATTGAATACAGTTCCGCTTCCTAATATATATCAATCAGTTATCTTTTCTTCCAAGTATTTTATTCCTTATAGAATTCTTCTCCATGCATATCTCTTCTAATATTTGTCTTGATCTTTTTTCCTTTCAATCAGTCGCCTTCCTTATCTGAACGTCTCCTTAAGTCCTGATATTATTTGTTGATAAATATCTCCTGATAACTTAAGTCCTGACAACTTAAGTTCTGATATCTTAAGTCCTGATTTCAGTATAAGTACTGATTTCCAGTTAAGTACTGATTTGTCCTGTTAAATAAGATCTGAAAACTAAACACAAATCATAT
Source organism: Apium graveolens (assembly GCF_009905375.1). Lineage (NCBI taxonomy): Eukaryota > Viridiplantae > Streptophyta > Magnoliopsida > Apiales > Apiaceae > Apium > Apium graveolens. The sequence goes on along the minus strand of NC_133648.1, from coordinate 159,391,955 downwards.
TAGACATGACATCACCAATATATCTAACAATCTCCTCCAACTTGTAAATTAGCATAATATACAAGTTTAGCAGATATTTGATGATGTCAAAAATAGTAAGTACAAATGCATGAGAATTTGAGTAGGTAACTACAACTTACAGCCCTTGTAGCTTTACCATCCTCAAGGTCTGATAACAGCTTCAGTCTGTATACACTTCAGAATTTATGCAATTGTAGATCTTTGACTTAGCTTCAATTTCTGATCTCTTTGATATCAGGAGTTGTTCAGAGATAGTTCTTCAACAAACATCTCTCAGCATATTCAAGTTCATTGACCATCCTCCTTTTAGCATTCTTCAATTCAACTGTATCTTCACCAGTTTAAAAGATAGCAGCCCTGAGATCATTTATTTTAGCTTTCCTTATATCCTGTTCTAGTCTGATGAGATAGGCTTTATCAGACTCAAGATTGAATTCAAGTCCCATAATACCAGAAAATGTAGTGATGATTTTAGCAGTATTAGGCTTCATTTCAACAATTTCTCCACTATGAGAGCTGTACTTGGGACAATATGGGCTGTCAAACTTTACAGAATAAAGCTTCTCTTGTTTCTGAATATTTGACTTTAAACACCCTGCAACACCATCTGTTGATCTGTTCTTAACTTGAAGCAGAAATAGAACATATTCCAGTTCTTCAAAATACTTCAATGAAATTGCATTCTCCCTGATCTGGAATACCCTCCCATCTGTCATAAAGTATAACATGATGTCTTCTTTCAAAACAGAGTGGTAAACCATTTGTACAGATTCAAGTTGATTCAATCTCTCAGGAGTTGCTCCTACACCTGGTTCACTTAAGGAAGTTGGATCATTAGTAGTATTGCTTACTCTCTTCTCTTTTGAACTACCCAATCCAGATTTGTCTCTTGCTTCCTTTCCTGTAACAACTCTTGCTTCAAAACCACTTGATGTAGTCTTCAAAGGTTGAGTCTGTTGAGCTTTGGTGAATCCTGGTAGTAGCATCTTTGAAGGTTTAACATGAGCAATGTCAGAGGTTTCCTTTTCCTTATCTTCTGATATCAAGCCAACTTGAGCTATGTCAGAGGTTGCTTGCTTCACTGTCATATCAGAACTTACTACATCTTGACTCTAAACAACTTGAGCCATGTCAGAGGTTGTTTGAGAAATCTTCCTTTTTATCAGAGTAAGACTAGCATCTTCATCAGATATTTCTTCATACATGACTGGCACATATACCTTTACAAAACTTACAGAGCCTGCAACATCAGCATCCTCTGATAAAATAACAATATGTGAGGCCATAGAGGCTTCAACATCATCCTCTAAGTGCTGATCTGTAACTAAGTTCTGATCAACAGCCAAATATTGATGCCCAACTAAAATCTGATTTTCATCATCCAGATTCAGAATTGGTGTGGTTGGAATATCTTCATTGAAATCAGCATCTAGAATTGGTGTTTTTGGTGGAGTGAGTTAAGTTGGTGGAGCTTCCAAGTACAGAACCTCAGGCACAATCAAGTTATGAATATCAATTTCAGCACTTATACCTGGGTCTTCAGTATGTACTGGATCAATTACAGGAGACACAGGAGGTGTAGGCACTTGCTCTGGAATATACTCTTGCTCTTGAATATGAGACTTTTGATCTGATTCAGCAGTAGGAAGTAATTCAATTACTATAGGTTCTGTTGGGATCAGAGATTCCTAACCCCCTTCCTTAGCTGCTTCTTCCAGAGTTGCTTCAGAGTGTGATGATACACTTACAGCCCTCCTGGCTCTTTGCTTTTTAAGTCTCTTTGCAGAATTAGAGACTTTGGGAGCTTCATCATCAGAATTTAGCTTTCTAAGCCTTTTGAGGGGCCTAGAACTCCCAGTTTCAGTATCTTTCTGAGAAGAGATCTTCTCAGCTTCTACTACAACAGGTTCTGATATTGGAACATGTTCCTCATTGTCTGACTCATCTCTTAGAATAATTTTCCTTCTCTTCCGTTGAGACTGAGGTACTATCTTAGTCTTCTTGGGTTTGGAAGATGAAGGTTTCAATGGATGTGCTGAAAGTTGAGGTTGAGATGACTGTGATGGTTTGAAATATGTCCTGATAGATGGTTGAGTTGGTTGAGGTTAAGAAGTTTGAGGTGTTTGTGTAGTTGTGGTATGTTCTGATGGCTGTTGTGTTGGCTGTGATGTGTTGGTGGGTTGAACATCAGGGTAAATAAATGTGTATATTTGTGGATCTGCATTTACCAGAATCTGTTTTACTAACTGAGGAATTTGTAAGGGTCTCTGCACTTGTTTCTTAATGTCAGCATTTAACAAATCATTAAAGGCCCTTTTTGCAAGCTTAAAGGGTGGAATTAAATCACTAGTAGGTTGGGGTTCATCAGCACAACAGAAAGTATATATAAGCTGACATAATCTAGCAAAGTATACTACATTCCTATCCTCTGTCATCCTTTCCCCTATGAAACCTAACACATCACTTGCAAAATCAAAATAAGTTTGATGAATAAGGGCATACCCGATTTGCTGACTCATGATGGGAATAGCATCAAAGTTGGAGCATTTACTGGCGAATGCCTTAGTGATACAATCAAAGAAAAAGCTCCATTCCTTTCTGATATTTGCTCTTTTCAGTTGACCCAGCTTTCCCAAACTTTTCTCATAGCCCAAACTGGACATGAGCTGCTGTAAGACAGGATCCTCCACTGTTGAGAATGTACAACCTTTAGGTAAGTGGAGAGCTTTACGAACTGCTCCAGGTGTAACCATATGCTCGACATCTCCTGATGTGAAAACGATGCTTGGAGTACCAGTAGCACCACCATCATCAAAAAGCCCAGTTCTCCAAAATGTCAGCACTTGTTGGCTTGAAATAGTTTGAGGTTGGGTCAAAGCATACCCAATCTCACTATGAGCTAATAAATCTTGCACAAAGTGCAAATCTGATGGAGCTTCAGCCTTGGTCAGGATTGCAGCATAATTATTTGGGACAAACTTGGCTCCATCAACAATTAAATCCTTGGACGCCATCAGAAATAAGTGAGAAGTTAGAGTGCATGTAAGGTGTTTGAGAAAATGACTGTAAAGAAAACCGTCAGAAAATGTGAGAGAGAATAAGAAAAGAGAGAGAGTAGAATAAAAATGAAAATAAAAGATTTGAAAATCTTTTATCTCTTTTACTTAGACACCCCACGTGACAGCAGTTAATAAGAAGTGGAACAGACCTTTACACCTGTCAGGCATGCAGCAATTAAGGTAAAAGTTAATGGGCACGGTAAATAAGTAATAATTATATTTCACGTTCAGTTTTTTAAAAAAAACTTTTCCCACTAAACAAATGATTATTACTGCTTTATCTCACATAAACCAATATTCTGTAAAAATATGACCGTTCAAGTAATGACTAAAAATAAACCAAGTAAATAAATACTGCCACGTCAGCATCAGAACTTGATTCTTATCAGGATTTAAAAGTCATCAGAATATGGCTCCTTTACTCAAAAAGTGAATGTTTAATCCTGTTATTCTTCACACAAATACTGATATGGGTACATCAGAACTTAATCATAAGAACTTCCATCAGAACTTGTCCTCAGAATTTATGCAACTGACACTTAAACTGTTCATCCAAAATAACATTAATCACCACAGTATTTTTCATCATTCATATGGAGTGTATGTGTGTGCATTAAGCTAAATATCAGACAAAGAGTAAAGTCTGATTCACTTCAGTACATCTTAGAAATAAGGCATAACTAAGAACTTTGCTTAAAATCTGTCATTATTCTGAAGTCTATTATAGAATGAGTTCATGCATGAGTCCACCACAACTTTTTTGTGCTCATTTTATGCATCTTTTGAAATTCCTTTTTACAGTGGATTCTCAGTGTAAGTGAGTCACAACTGCTTATCAGAATTTATGCAATTATCAGAGTATTTCTCTAGTAATCAGAGAATGTAAAAAGTCACTAAGAAAATTTTATTTTGCTTTTCTAATGCATATTACTTAATACCAGCAATGCACTTGGGTCTTCCCTTCCACATATATTTTTCTCTAGATCTCAAAGGAGTACCTGATATTTATTACTTTTCTTTTCTTTTTCATTTGATAAGTGAGGCTTATCAGCACTTAGTACATCCATCAGATTTACTAACATCAGAACTTAACAGATAAGAAGCACTATTCTAGTTTTTGACTTAGTAATAAGATACACAAAGTAAACTTTAACCAAGCTCAATATCAGAATTTGCTTGTGTTCAAAGATTTCCACATAAATAATTACTTCAAATATGAGATTATTAGTATATTAAAGACTACTAGGTCAGCATCTAGCACAGTTATCCTCATTGGATTGAATAGTCACAGAAACATTCATATCACTATCAGAGTTTAGAAATTCACATCAGACAACAATCAGCACTTAGAAAATTTTAATTTAAGCATAGAATACACAAAGATAGTAATATCTGTAAATACTGATCATAAAGTCTGATGTATCAGAACATAAACTAAGCAGATTTAGAGAAAGAACCTGAAACCATTCCAAGTTCATTTATCAATCTTGTAAAAGTAGCTTCACATAGTTGTTTTGTGAAGATATCTGGTAGTTATTGATCTGTTGGAACAAAATGCAATTCCACTGTACCTTCATCCACATGTTCCCTTATGAAGTGGTACCTAATGCTGATGTGCTTTATCATTGAGTGTTAAACTGGATTACCTGTCATAGCAATAGCACTTTGATTATCACAGTAAATAGGGATTTTAGAATATGTTAACCCATAATCCAGTAACTGATTCTTCATCCAAAGAATCTGTGTACAACAGCTTCCTGCAGCAATGTATTCTCCTTTTGCAGTTGATGTGGAAATTGACTTTTATTTCTTACTAAACCAAGAAACTAATTTGCCTCCAAGAAATTGGCAGCTTTCACTTGTGCTTTTTCTGTCAATTTTGCATCCTGCAAAATCTACATCTGAGTAACCTATTAGCTTAAAGTCTGATTCTCTAGGATACCACAATCCCAGATCAGCTGTACCCTTAAGGTACTTGAAAATTCTTTTCGCAGCTATTAAGTGAGGTTCTCTTGGATCTGCTTGAAATCTTGCACAAAGACATGTAGCATACATGATATCAGGTCTACTTACAGTTAGATAGAGTAGTGAGCCAATCATACCTCTGTAATCAGTAATATCTACTGATGTACCAGTATCCTTATCCAATTTTGTTGCAGTGGCCATAAGAGTGGATGTACTTGAACAATCTTATATTCCAAATTTCTTCAACAAATTTCTTGTGTACTTAGATTGACAAATAAAAGTTCCTTCTTCATTCTGCTTGACTTGAAGGCCCAGTCAATAGCTAAGTTCTCCCATCATACTCATTTGATATCTTGACTGCATTAGCTTGGCAAACCTTTTACAATGTCTGTCATTTGTAGAACCAAAAATGAGATCATCAACATATATCTGCACCAAAAATAAGTCCTTTCCATGGTTGAGATAAAATAATGTTTGTCAATAGTCCCTCTGTTAAATCCACTTTCCAGAAGAAACTGAGCTAATGCCTCATACCATGCACTTGGAGCTTGCTTAAGGCCATAAAGTGTTTTATCAAGTATGTAGACATGATTAGGAAATTTTGAATCTACAAAACCTGGAGGTTGTTCAACATATACTTCTTCTTCCAATTCTCCATTAAGAAAAGCACTTTTTACATCCATTTGAAAGACTGTAAACTTTTTGTGAGCAACATAAGCCAAAAATATCCTTATGGCTTCCAATCTAGCAACTGGTGCAAAAGTTTCATCATAATCAATTCCCTCCTGTTGAGAATATCTTTTTGCAACCAGCCTTGCTTTATTCCTTGTAATTATGCCATCACTATCAGTTTTGTTTCTGAACACCCACTTTGTACCAACAACAGATCTGTTCTTTGGTCTTGGCACTAGGGTCCAGACTTTATTTCTTTCAAATTCATTTAACTCTTCCTGCATTGCTTGCACCCAATCAGCATCTTGAAGAGCTTCTTCCACTTTCTTTGGTTCAGTCTGAGAAAGAAAAGAGTAATAGAGACATTCATTTGATGTTACTGTTCTAGTTCTTATACCTGCTTCAGGATCTCCAATAATCAAGTCAGGTGTACGTGCTTTAGTCCACTTCTTTGCAGATGAAAGGTTATATCTAGAACTGGATGCTCCCCTATGATCCATGCTGTCTCCATCAACATTTTCTGATGCTCCCCCTGAAATTATGCTCTCTGAGTTGGATCCTTCAGAATTTGAGTTTCCAGAATTATCAAAACTTGAGTTTCCAGAATTATCAGAACTTGGCTCATCAGAACTTGATGAATCAGAACTTGAAGAGCCTGTTCTAGATTCTGATGCTTCTTGAGATGTGGTTGGATCTTCTATATGCTCCCCCTGCACAGGTGTATTTTCTTTTGGCATAGTCACCACAGTTTCAATAACATCAGAGTTTTACCCATCAGAGTTTGCAGTATCAGGATTTAGACTATCAGGATTTACAGAATCAGAATTTAAAACTTCATTCTCAAATCTCAGCTGATCGTGATCATTGAAATCTTCAAGTCCAGTAATCTTCTTATCATCAAAAGAGACATTGATAGATTCCATGACAACCCTTGTTCTTAAATTGTAGACTCTGAAGGCTTTTTTGGAAAGTGGATATCCAACAAAAATTCCTTCATCAACTTTTAGATCAAATTTGGATAGTTGTTCAGGATGAGTCTTAAGAACAAAATACTTGCATCCAAATACATGGAAATACTTCAGATTTGGCTTCTTTTTCTTCACCATCTCATATAGTGTCTTTCCATGCTTGTTGATAAGTGTTGCATTCTGAGTAAAACAAGCAGTCTGCACAGCTTCAACCCAAAATAGGTTGGTAACTTTGCCTCATCAAGCATAGTTCGTGCAGCTTCAATAAGAGTTCTATTCTTTCTTTCAAAAACTCCATTTTGCTGTGGAGTTCCAGGAGCAGAGAATTCCTGCTTGATTCCTTGGTCTTTGCAGAACTCTTCCATAATCAAATTCTTGAACTTAGTGCCATTATCACTTTTTATGATTTTCACAGAGTCTTTAACCACTTTATCCAGTTGTTTGACATGATCAATCAAGATAGATGCAGTTTAACTTTTTGTGTGCAAGAAATACACCCATGTGTATCTGGTGAACTCATCCACTATGACCATAACATATTTCTTCTTTACAATAGACATGACATTCACTGGACCAAATAGATCAACATGAAGTAGGTGATAAGGCTCAAGAATTGAAGATTCAGTCTTGCTCTTGAATGAAGATTTTCTTTGTTTTGCCTTTTGACAGGAATCTCAAAGGCCATCAGGAGCAAATACTGATTTTGGCAGTCCTCTCACAAGATCTTTCTTGACTAGTTCATTTATGTTGTTGAAATTTAAATGAGAGAGTTTCTTGTGCCAATTCCAGCTTTCTTCAATTGATGCTCTACTTATCAGACAGATTGCAGAACCATCAGTACTTGTTGAAAGCTTGGATTCATAAATGTTACCATGCATGTATCCTTTTAGAACAACTTTGCCTGTAGGTTTGCTTACAACTTCATAGTGTTTTTCAAAGAAATCCACATGATAACCTCTGTCACAGATTTGACTCACACTTAGCAAATTGTGTTTAAGTCCTGAGACAAGAGCTACTTTTTCAATGATGACGTTTCCAAGATTGATATTGCCATATCCCAGAGTTTTTCCCATATTGTTATCTCCATAAGAAACACCTGGTCCAGCTTTCTCCATAAAGTCTGATAGCGGGGCTTTATTTCCAGTCATATGTCCTGAACATCCACTGTCCAGAACTAGGATATTTTTCCTATTGCCCTGCAATCACAAAGACTACTAATGATTAGTTTTAAGGACCCGGACTTGCTTGGATCCTTTGGCCTTATTAAGTTTGTTAACATTTATAGCGGATTAACATCAGAATTTATGTTAACAGTTTTTTATCAGAATTTACAATATCAGACTTTGCATTAGAACTTACACTAGAAGGAATAATGCTAACTTTCTTTAAAGAAAGTTTTATTTGATAATAATCATAGTACAAACTATGATATTCCTTATAAGTATAAATGGAATACCATAAACTACCACAATGAAAACAAGGATTTTGTGGCCTATATCTAACAGACTGACTCTTAACTCCTGATTTTGAAGGTAAGGAGTTTATGTTCTTATTTTTCCTGCAAAAAAAAGCCAGATGGTTAGAATTTCCACAGTTATAACATTTCTTTCTAGGAGCATTAGGAACAGGCTTATAATCATTGCTTTATTCACACCTACCTTTCCATTTCTATTTTTCCTAGGTGTCTTTACCTTGTTTACATTCTTAACATCTTTCAGCATGCTTAAGCTGCTTCTTTGTCATTAAGCCTATGTTAACTTCAGTTGGCTTATCCTGTTTTGGTTTGTCAGAAGTTAATTTCTCTTTAACTTCTGATTTATCAACATTAGACTTTACAACTACAAACTTAACAAGATTTACCTTTGGCTTTTGTTTAACAACTATAGGCTCAATTTCTATAGTTCTTTTATCATTCTTATCACCTCCATAACCTAAGCCCTCTTTCCAGTTTCCACTACTTAACAAATTCTGAGTTGTTCTGCCAGAGTTAGTCCAAGTCCTGATAATCTCACTTTCCTTTTCTAACTCAGTTTTTAGAGATTCATTCATTTTAAGCACTTCATCTCTAACATAGAAAACATCATCTCTATCTTTCTTAGTTTGATGGAACATAACTAACTCTTTTTCTAAATAATCATTCCTCTTTTTATAAGCAAGATTTTCAGAAGTTAATCTTTCACATGTTAAAGTTTGATCTCTATAACTAATGAACATGGTTTTAAGATATCTTCTCAACTCAGTAATATCATCAGTATGAAAAACATAAGTTGTTTGAGGTACCTTTAACTCAGTAGTTTCAGAGCTGCTATCAGCATTTGCCATCAAGGCATAGTTCACCTCATTTTCAGAATCTGAAGTGTCTGTCCAACTTTTCTTCTTTGTGATAAGAGCCTTGTCTTTGTCACTCTTCACTTTCTTGCAATCAGGAGATATGTGGCCTTTCTCACCACAGTTGTAGCATTTGACATTTGAGTAATCTCCTCTGTCAGACTTTCCTCCTTTGCCTTCAGATTTTCTGAAACCTTTCTTATCAGAACTTGCACCTTTCCTGGAAAACTTCTTTCCCCTTCTGAATTTCCTGTATGCAATCTTTGTGATTCCTTTCACCATAAGAACACACAGCTTCATCATCTCTTCATCAGGGTCCATCTCATATAGACTTTCAGTTTCTGAATCCTCATCACTATCGGGACTTGATGACTCAGTATCAGACTTTATGATGAGAGCCTTTCCTTTGCCTTTCTTTGAGACAACCACTTTAGGGGATTCCTCCTCAGCCATAAGAGCAACTGTTCATGATTTTCTTGAAAGGAATATGTCCTAAGTCCAATCATGTATTAGGATTTAGGAATAACTTTTATGTAATCTGTTTTGATTTCATTGATATTAATAAAGACTTGTTTTGTTTTTATTACGGGCTTTATCTATTTAAGTGTTTAAATAAGATATACCATAGTTTAGAGTAAAGCTTTTTATGGATTATGATGAGATCATAATAGTGAGACCTAAAAAGATGATAACTCTAAACTTAAATAGTTCCTGGTCATAGGATTACTAACTGGTAATTAATAATCCGCAAAGATCGGTACATACTATGCTTGCTTCATTATGAAGGATGTCTGTTCTCATAGACATTTGTGTGGTGACACTATAGCTAGTATGTAGGTGCTTATTATGGAATAAGTTCACTGAACATGACTCGCACAGCTGAACAACTGATGGAGTTCACTCACGTGTCAGCAGTTGTTCACATAGTGATAGTTGTACAAGTATCCTTAGACTTGAGGTCATCATAGTCATCTTGTGTACACTGAACTATGCTTTGGTCTAGTTCTTAGTCTCCAGGGACAATTATTAGGGCTCTTCTGGGTATAGGAATTTGTACACGAAGATAGTGTATGATCAATAAAGGATCTACCCCTTCCAGTGAAGGAAGCGAATGTTCAAGGCTGATCCACTTATGCTAGTTCAGGAATCTCTGGCCAGAGTAAATGAAATTAGAAAGGAGTTTCTAATTTGCATAGAACTACGCATAGTAAATGGTAAGCAAAGTGATTGAATTAGATAGGCTTGACACGAGATCCATGCCTTGTATTTAATCGGGACATTGTAGGGTAGAAGGAGTTTATTGTACGGTAACTATTCACTGAATAGGTTCTTGGTATTCTAAGCAGTGAATTCATATTATCCGGATAGTCGCGATATGCTGAGAAGTATCCATCACGATGTAGAATAAATGTGATTAATTAATTAATCATATTTAATAAATTAGAGAATTTATATAAATAATGATAAAATAGTTTTATTATTATTTATTTCTACTACCGGCTTAATATTGAACCTACAGGGTCACACCATAAAAAGAGAATGATTTAATGGTGGAGGAATTAATTAATAATGGCTAATAATTATTTATTTATGAAATAAATTATTAATTGGCAAATTTAATAATTGATTAAATGAGATTTAATTGATTATAAATTAATTAAGAAAAGTTCTTAATATTATTAATTAAGGATTTAATTTTTGGAAATTAAATCAAGAGAGAGAATTATTTCTAAAGTGTTTAGAAAAAGGATTAATAATTAAAAGGTGTTTTAATTATTAATGAGAATAATAAATGGGATAATAATAATATTATTTATGGGAAAATTTCAGCTGAAAATTTTGCCTATAAATACACTATTATAGACCCTATTTTATTCTAACCCAGATCGAACCCGAAACCCAAAAATTTTGGAAAACCCAATTCTCTCCACCTCCTTCCTCCTCCTTAACATCATTTTCTTGGTGGATACCGGTGGAGTGCTTCACACTTGAGGAGCAACTGCTAAGGATCTCTGATCGTTGTCTCCGAATTATTTTTAAAGGTTAGATTCGATCCCTCGAATTTTTATTCACGATTTATATGCTTTTATTTGGATTTCGTATGTGTAAAAGTATTTTACCATGCCCCCGCTGCGTTTAAAATCCAACAATGGTATCAGAGCATAGGTTGTATGCATATAGATCTGTGGTAAAAATTTCATAATTTTATGTGCTTGTATGAATTAATTATGATTTTTACAAGTTATATCATGGATTAATTTTGTCGGATGAGAAATCGTTTCTCATAATAATTTTGAATGTTAATCTGGGTTCTACAAGTGTTGTAGATTATCTGGGTATTTTTTTCATAATTTTAGGATGTATAGATTTTTTATTATGGAGTTTTGAAGTTCTTGTAATTAAAATTCGTAATTAAATAAGTAAATATATGTATATATAGTATATATATATATTTGTATCATCTGCAATATATGTACATCTGTACATCTGCTACTGTTGTTTGTGTGTTGCACGGAGAAAAAGAGAGCAGACAGAGATCAGACAAGTCAGGTACGGCGTTCAGATGGCAGGCGTGTGTGGCGCACGCGCGAGGGAAGGGCTGTTGCGCATTCGTGGAATGCGTTACACCCTTTAATGGCTTAAATTGGGTGTAACGCATCACCGGAATGCGTTACAGGTCCTGTAACGCGTTCCTGTAATGCGTTACATCCCGTCTGTTGATTTTAAATTTGATTTTCTAGGAGTTTCGTAACTCCGTTTTAGGCGTGCAATATACCGTTGGATTCGTTTTTCTGAGACGGATCTAATGGAGTGATCAATTTTAGTTTATATAAAAGTTTTGAACTGTTTATATTTCCATGAAGTGTTTTAAAGCTGTTTTTGACTGTTTTAATTGCTTTTAAATGCTTCATGTGATACATAGCGATGTATAATGCTTAGACCAATATGCTTGATGATGTAACATGCCTACCTTGATGTGTATTCATGTTTATATATGTGATATATGCTTAGTTTATCATGCGATGATAGATTTAGGTGAACTTAAATGAACATAAGGCGTTTGTTAGACAACCTAGTATAGTGAAATTGTTTCATAACCTTAATAACAATATTATGAATACAATCATGAGATTCTTATGTTTATGAAACACGTAATTGAATATGAATTTTTGATATGAGAGAAAGGATGATTCTGTCAACAACAGATTTCTATCTGTAAGAAAGGGTTATTAAGTGACGCCTCTTGACAATGCTCCACCCGATCTGGGAATCATCTGATTATTGATTATTGATTTGAAATATTTAATTTAAAAGGAAGAATTTCTTTATAATATGATTATGATTGTAACGTAATATAATCCCTCTAAAATTAAATAATATCAAGTAGTAATTGGCCAATGATACAACGGGCTTGTGTCGGTCATAGCCTTCCAACATGATAGAAAGTAGTTCTTATTTTTAAATCATTGTCGTTTCGTGCCACAGCCGAGGGCTTTGATTTCGATGTAAGAAATACTTGTCTATTACATAGAGATGTGTACATTGAATAAGAATCTAAAGGTCGTTACGTGCCACAGCCGTGGGCCTTTGGGGACTGATTCAATTGTACGGAATGTTGGGTTAGACTTGACTTAGAATATTGAGTTTGTCGTGCCACAGCCGTGACTCAATTATTCAAGAGGCTAAAGTTTGATTAGGGAATAACATTAGATGTAATTGACAAGAGTTGTCTGCCTATTGAACATTACATGGCGTTTCGTGCCACAGCCGGGGTTGTGTAATGGAATGTAGGATCCCTATTCCCACTAGCATTACGAATGCTTAATTTTTCACGTAGGGGGTTGAATAAATTAGGAAAACTATTGGGAGCCACTTATGAATAAAGACCCGATTCATATAGTGTTTTGAAATGAAATCGAATATTTGCTAAGTGTTGTTATGTGTTTATCATTTACAGATTTAATTTGTACGTTATGTCTTCTGCACTATCACTCAGGAGCATACTAGATGCTCACAAATTGACTGGTCCTAATTATGCTGACTGGCTTCGAAACTTGAGAATTGTTCTTAGGATTGAGAAGCTGGAATACGTGATTGACTCACCTAAGCCTACTGAACCTGCTAGTGATGCACATAATGTCATGCTAGCTTCCATGAACATTGAGCTACAGAAGCAACATGAGCATATGGATGCTCACACTATCCTAATGCATCTACAAGAGTTGTATGATGTAGCGGGGAGGACGGCTCGATATGAGATATCGAAGGAGCTGTTCGGTTGTAGGATGTCTGAGGGATCATCTGTGAATGACCATGTACTTAAGATGATCAATTTGATTGAACGTCTTGGACAACTTGGTTTTGCCATGGATGGGGAGCTGAGCCAAGACTTGGTCTTGCAATCGCTTCTGAGTTCGTTCTCGCGGTTTGTTGTGAACTTTCACATGAATAAGTTGGATGTCAGCCTGCCTGAACTCCACAACATGTTGAAGACTGCGGAATCGAATTTTTCCCCTAAGAAGAGTTCTGTTCTTCTAATTGATGAAGGTTCCAATCCTAAGAAAAGGAAGAGGAACTCTTCCAAGAAGAAGAAAGTAGGTGAAGAAAAGCCGGTTCCACCAAAAGCTGAAGACCCCAAGAGCAAAGTTGTTTGCTTTCACTGTAACAAGGTGGGGCACTGGAAGAGGAACTGCAAGGTTTACCTTGCAGAATTGAAGAAGAAGAAGGGTAGTGAGACTACCGCTTCTAATTCAGGTATGTTCATGATAGAAGTGAATATGTCATTAAATCAAATTTCTACTTGGGTATTAGATACCGCCTGTGGTTCTCAAATCTGCAATTTGTTGCAGGGACCAAGGAGAAGTAGGACTCTTGAGGAAGAGGAGGTGATTCTACTGATGGGAAATGGAATAAGAGTTGCTGCTGAAGATGTAGAATCATTTCATTTACATATGCCTACGGGCAAGACTATTGTTTTAAATAATTGTTATTTTGTTCCCTCGATTGTGAGGAATATTATTCCCATGTTAGACTTGGCTGGATTTTCATTTATTATTGAGAATAATGAATGTTCTATTCTTAGAGATAATATTCTTTATGGACGTGGTGATTTAAATAATGGTCTGTATAGATGTGACATAATTTACTTCAGATTGAACAAACTAATAAAAGAAAAGGGATGATGAAAATCTCACTTTATAGAGGCACTGCAGTCCCCATTTAGTAGACATGGAGAGAAGGCTGCAAATTTGCTAGGAATGGTACACACAGATGTATGTGGACCAATGTCTACGCAAGCCATGGGTGGATTTTCATACTTCATTACTTTCATAGATGATAGATCTGGATTCGGATATGTGTTTGATGAAACACAAGTCTGAGGCCTTTGAAAAGTTCAAAGAATATAAGTATGAAGTGGACAAACAAACCTAACATAGTATTATAATTCTTTGTTTAGATCGAGGTGGTTAATACTTTAATGGAGTGTTTCTAGATTATCTCAAAGTAAATGGTATAGTCTCCCAGTGGACTCCTCCAGATTGGTATCTGAAAGGAGAAATCGAACTTTGTTAGACATAGTTCGGTCCATGATGAGCTATGCAAATCTTCCAGTATTCCTATGGGGTTATGCATTGGAAACCTCAGCATATTTACTGAATAAGGTGCCTTCCAAATCTGTTCCTCAAACTCCGTATGAGATATGGAAAGAAAGGAAACCGAGTCTTAAACACGTTAAGATTTGGGGATGTCCAGCTTATGTCAAGTAAGTTGACCCAGATAAGCTGGAATATCGATCCGTAAAATGTAGTTTTGTGGGATATCCTAAAGAGACTTTAGGGTATTACTTTTACACCGATCATCGGGTGTTTGTCTCCAGACATGCTACCTTCTTGGAAAAGGAGTTTATCCTTGAAGGAAACAGTGGGAGCAAAATTGAACTTGATGAAGTTCAAGAAGCACAAACTACTACGGATCGAGTGGAAACACCTGTTCTGACTGAACAACCTTTTGTGGAACAGCCCATTCATAGGTCAGGGAGAGTGTCTCGCCAACCTGAGAGATATTATGGCCTTGTCATTAAGAATGACAATGAGTTGTCGATCATTGATGATGACGACCCTGTAACCTATAATGAGGCTATGAGTAGTGTTGACTCAGAGAAATGGCATAGTGCCATGAAATCCAGAATGGAATCTATGTATACGGTATACAAAAGATAGATTATAGCAGATGGCCAGGTGGAGACCTATAAGGCCAGGCTTGTGGCAAAAGGATTCAAACAAAGGCAATGAATTGACTTTGATGAAACTTTTTACCTGTAGCCCTGTTAAAATCAGTTCGGATTTTGCTTGCGAATGCTGCTTACTATGACTATGAAATCTGGCAGATGGCCAGATGGTTTTCTTTCCAAGGGAAATGAAAACCTAGTGTGTAAGCTGCTGCGAACCATATGTGGTTCAAAGCAGGCTTCTCGAAAGATGGAACATTCGTTTTGATGAGACAATCAAAGAGTTTGATTTTATCAAAAACGAAGATGAACCATGGGTCTACAAAAGGGTTAGTGGGAGCGTGGTAACATTTCTTGTATTGTATTAAAATAGAGTTGACACACATAACAACATAGTAGACCCACTCACAAAGCTACTTTATGAAAGTCACTTTGATCGTCATAAAGACAAGATGGGTATTAGATACCAGAGTGATTGGCTTTAGTACAAGTGGGAGATTGAAAGGAATATGTCCTAAGTCCAATCATGTATTAGGATTTAGGATAACTTTTATGTAATCTGTTTTGATTTCATTGATATTAATAAAGACTTGTTTTGTTTTTATTACGGGCTTTATCTATTTAAGTGTTTAAATAAGATATACCATAGTTTAGAGTAAAGCTTTTTATGGATTATGATGAGATCATAATAGTGAGACCTAAAAAGATGATAACTCTAAACTTAAATAGTTCCTGGTCATAGGATTACTAACTGGTAATTAATAATCCGCAAAGATAGGTATATACTATGCTTACTTCATTATGAAGGATGTCTGTTCTCATAGACATTTGTGTGGTGACACTATAGCTAGTATGTAGGTGCTTATTATGGAATAAGTTCACTGAACATGACTCGCACAGCTGAACAACTGATGGAGTTCACTCACGTGTCAGCAGTTGTTCACATAGTGATAGTTGTACAAGTATCCTTAGACTTGAGGTCATCATAGTCATCTTGTGTACACTGAACTATGCTTTGGTTTAGTTCTTAGTCTCCAGGGACAATTATTAGGGCTCTTCTGGGTATAGGAATTTGTACACGAAAATAGTGTATGATCAATAAAGGATCTACCCCTTCCAGTGAAGGAAGCGAATGTTCAAGGCTGATCCACTTATGCTAGTTCAGGAATCTCTGGCCAGAGTAAATGAAATTAGAAAGGAGTTTCTAATTTGTATAGAACTACGCATAGTAAATGGTAAGCAAAGTGATTGAATTAGATAGGCTTGACACGAGATCCATGCCTTGTATTTAATCGGGACATTGTAGGGTACAAGAAGTTTATTGTACGGTAACTATTCACTGAATAGGTTCTTGGTATTCTAAGCAGTGAATTCATATTATCCGGATAGTCGCGATATGCTGAGAAGTATCCCTCACGATGTAGAATAAATGTGATTAATTAATTAATCATATTTAATAAATTAGAGAATTTATATAAATAATGATAAAATAGTTTTATTATTATTTATTTCTACTACCGGCTTAATATTGAACCTATAGGGTCACACCATAAAAACAGAATGATTTAATGGTGGAGGAATTAATTAATAATGGCTAATAATTATTTATTTATGAACTAAATAATTAATTGGAAAATTTAATAATTGATTAAATGAGATTTAATTGATTTTAAATTAATTAAGAAAAGTTCTTAATATTATTAATTAAGGATTTAATTTTTGGAAATTAAATCAAGAGAGAGAATTATTTCTAAAGTGTTTAGAAAAATGATTAATAATTAAAAGGTGTTTTAATTATTAATGAGAATAATAAATGGGATAATAATAATATTATTTATGGGAAAATTTCAGTTGAAAATTTTGCCTATAAATACACTATTATAGACCCTATTTTATTCTAACCCAGATCGAACCCGAAAACCCAAAAAGTTTGGAGAACCCAATTCTCTCCACCTCCTTCCTCCTCCTTAACATCGTTTTCTTGGTGGATACTGCTGGAGTGCTTCACACTTGAGGAGCAACTGCTAAGGATCTCTGATCGTTGTCTCCGAATTATTTTTAAAGGTTAGATTCGATCCCTCGAATTTTTATTCACGATTTATATGCTTTTATTTGGATTTCGTATGTGTAAAAGTGTTTTACCATGCCCCCGCTGCGTTTAAAATCCAACATTTCTCCCATGCCTCTTGCTTCTTTGATCCATATCAAGTTCATGAGTCTTGAGCATACCATAAATTTCATCAAGAGTAGTTTCATCATGAGCATAGTTGTCTCTTATAGTTGTGGCCTTCAAATCCCAACTTTCAGGAAGAGCTAAAAAGAATTTGAGATTAGTATCTTCAAGATCATATTCCTTATCCACCAGTGACA
Source organism: Apium graveolens (assembly GCF_009905375.1). Classification (NCBI taxonomy): domain Eukaryota; kingdom Viridiplantae; phylum Streptophyta; class Magnoliopsida; order Apiales; family Apiaceae; genus Apium; species Apium graveolens. The sequence continues at coordinate 159,374,343 of NC_133648.1, read as the reverse complement.
GATCATTCAAGAGTTTGACAAATCTATCATATAAACCAGTCAATGACTCATCAGGTTTTGAGTCAAAGTGCTCATACTCTTGAGTGAGTATAGTCCTCCTGTTCTTCTTAATTGAATCAGTTCCTTGGCATCTTGTCTCCAAGGTATCCCATATCTCTTTTGCAGTCTTGCAGTTAATTACCCTGTTTGACATGACATTATCAATGGCACTGTGCAGCAAATGTCTTACCTTTGCATCCTTTGCAATAGTTGAGATATCTTCAGCTGTATATTCACTTTTCTCCTTTGGTATAGTCTGTGCTGGCTGATCTGTAACTATAACAGAGAGCTTGGTTGGCTTGCGTGGTCCTTCATTAATTCTGTCAAGGTATTCTGGATCTGTAGCTTCCAGAAACATAGACATCCTCACCTTCCATATGGGATACTCAGAAGGTTTCAGTATGGGAACCCTAATAGTCTCATATCGATTATGAATTTGAGTCTTTGGAGTTTCTTCAGTTTTGGTGGGCTTGGTTGGAGTTTGTACTTCTTCAGACATGATTGTTTTTGGATCTTTACTGTATGTATGTTAACAGATAGCTCTGATACCACTTGTTAGGTCACACACACTGTAGAAGGGGGTTGAATACAGTGTTTACTACAATCAAATCGAATATAAGAACTCAAGTAACAGAAAACAGATTTTATTCAACACAATAAACTCTGTTACAAAGAATTGTCCTCTCTCAGTGATGAACAAATTATCACGAGAGCTGCTAGGGTTACAATAAATAATAAATTTGATTATGATAACACATATAGTGTAAACCCTATGTCTGTGTTTATATACTACACAGTTACAAGATAATCTTCTGATTGATATCGAATACAATTCTGCTTCCTAATATATATCAATCAGTTATCTTTTCTTCCAAGTATTCTATTCCTTATAGAATTCTTCTCCATGCATATCTCTTCTTATGTTTATCTTGATCTTCTTTTCTTTCAATTAGCCGCCTTCCTTATCTGAACGTCTCCTTAAGTCCTAATATTATCTCCTGATAAATATCTCCTGATAACTTAAGTTCTGACAACTTAAGTTCTGATATCTTAAGTCATGACTTCAGTATAAGTACTGATTTCCAGTTAAGTATTGATTTGTCCTGTTAAGTAAGATCTGAAAACTAGACACAATCATATTAGACATGACATCACAAATATATCTAACAGACATCTTCACACTCCATACAGGGTACTCAAACACCCTGAGCAAAGGAACCCTGATGGTTTCATATCTATTGGTGTTTTGAATGGGTTGAACCTTTGCAGGTTCTTGAGGGTCTAGTATTTTTGCTTGATCAGACATGATTGATTGTTTGTTTGGATCATAACTGTTTGTAAGCTTAACAGATTGGCTTTGATACCACTTGTTAGGCCTCAATGATACTATAGAAGGGGTTTGAATATAGTATCTACAATCAATTCGATTATAAACACAAGTATGTAACAGAAAACAAGTTTATTCAATATATCAAACTCTGTTACAGTAGGTTTAATCTACTCTCTCGGTGATGTATGATATCACTAAGAGCTGCTAGGGTTACAATGAATAATATTCTCGTGAATGATAACACATATAGTGTAAACCCTAATCTGTGTTTATATATTACACAGTTACAAGATAACTACCAATTGATATGATAATGATTCTGTTTCCTAGAATATATCAATCAGAGATTATCTACTGCAGTCCTATAGCTGTCCAATTCTTCATGCATATCTTTACTTGTTTAATCCAGATGCTCTTCTGTAAATCAGCCGCTTTTCATCCCTGAAGTGTATCCGCACTTAAGTCCTGATATAAGTTCTGACGCCTTAAGTTCTGATAACTTCCTGTCTTCAGTAAGTTCTGATTTCCAGTTAAGTTGTGATATTCTGATAATAAGTTCTGAAACTAAACAAATCAGATTAGACATGACATCACAAATATATCTAACAGACGGCTTCTCATACGTGTTTGATAAAGCCTTGATCAAACCATAAGTTGTCGTTTCCTTGACGATATTGTAAGCAACGTTCTTCGCCAAAGTCAACCTGACAACCCCCAGAGCCTGCCTGTCCAAAAGCTTCCAGTCTTCATCCTTCATTGCAGTTGGTTTCTTCTCTTCTAGCGGTTCGTGTAGTTTTTTCTGATACAAATAATCCTCAATTTGCATCTTCCAAAACCCTTAATCTTTGCCATCAAATTTGTCGATCTTTACCTTCCCGTCTTCTGTCATTGCTCCCACTCGCCCGAAAACCTAGGCTTTTGATACCAGTTGTTGAGTATACAACAACAAAGCAAAATCCAAAGCAAATAAACAAGAATAAGAAAATAAACGACAATCACACAAAACAAAAATTTACGTGGTTCGAAAATTCCTACTCCACAAGCCGCACTAATTTTGTATTGATCTCTCACAATTTGTTGTGTCATGATTTTACAATTACATGAGTATTTTTAAGAGAAGAAATTAGGTCTAAATCAAAATTATAGTCAAAATCTGAAAAGTAGACTAATTCATAAACTAATCTGAATCTAAATAATATATTTTCATGGGCTTAATTAATAAACCCCACAAACCCAACAGCCACAACAACCGTTTCAGAGCTATCAGGTGAACCAAAATACTACAAACACAGAAAAATAACAAATTGTTGAAATAATCAGTCAGATAATATATGTGACATGTCAACGATAAGATAGTTTTGGAGTTTGTTTATTATTATACAAATGGATGACAAAGGAAATCCAAGCTTACTCAAAAGCCTAAAACACAGCAAACAATTAATTCAAAAAACCACACACATACATATTGTTTCTACCTCCTCTTAATAAGTTATAACAAAGCTACCTAGTGCCAAGCTTGTAACAATCCAAATTGATGCAACAATGGCAACTGAAGGAGTAGATTTCGCAGCAGCAAATGATGTTGGAGGTGGCGCCCCTGTCGGAGTGGATGCTGATGCACCCATTCCCGGCATTGACATTGGAGCCTCACTTCCCGGCATGGACATGGTTGGAGAAGAAGGCATGGCTGGAATCTCTGGTGACATTGCTGCAGGAGCAGGTGGTGAAGCTATGGGGCTGCCCATGTGGTGGCTCTTGGGGGATATAACAACAAGATTGAGCTTTTGACCTTGATCACAGTTTGACTTATTTCCGGAGATGAAATAAAAAGGGCCTGCTTTATCTAGCTTGAAAACTGAATTACCATCATCCATCTTGGTAATTGGATTGTTTATGTTACAGGTGTCAAAATCATTTTTGTTCACAGCCAAGACAGAGTCCACCCCCTGTGTGTATTTGAAAGCTACAAAATACATAATCAAATGCACCAAAATGTTACTACTTATTTTTAGCCACCTAGATTTCATTCTAAGCAGATACAGTGCAGTGCTCTAGTTATATTTAAAACCAGGTTCAAAAGAATATGGGAACCAGGATTAGAAATAAATTCAGTGCACAAATATATACAAATAATATTTGATAACAATACTATTGGAATTACCTCTTAAGAAACTAAAATTGATACAGTACATAGTATGATATGACAAGTTCAGTCCATAAAACAACAAGAATTCATTTGTTACAGTTAGAAATATATAAATAAATCTAAAAGTGACAGATTTCACAAAATGTACTTATCAGAGTGTCAAACAACTAGTAATATTTTTTTGCAAACTACAAATGAAACATATGTTGAACCATGGATCTATAAACTATAGTAATAACTATATTTGTTAACAGAGAAAAATGATAATAGAAAATAAAATGAAGCAAGCAAGAGAATAGTAAAATAAGCAGAATACAATAAAGAAAGAAGAGAGTGAATTGACTTACTGATAATGTCGCCAATAACAAACCTCTGTCTTTTAGACCAAGCATCATAGCTCTCAGAAGGGCTTAGTATCCACCCATCTTTACCTCCAGCACTAAAACTATATGCATTTGACAGTGAGATGATGTAAGACAATGTTACCAACAAGAGACACAGAAATGTATGAAAAACACCCATTTTCATACCCCCAAGTAAAGTGTAGTGAGTTGAGATTGAGAATATTTATTGGATGGGCAAGAAGAACCAAAGTGATGTGGAGAATAGAGAGGATACAAAGTATAGTACTACTACTTGTTGGCTAAGTATTGTGTGGATGTCATTGCCCGAAATATATACCCCTACCGACATAGAGTACATTTTTAGGACTCACATTATTCGTTGCTCCTTTTTCATATTTTGATGCTCCCTTCTAGGTTTTGTCAAGTGTTAACCGTGTTGATAACATCTCCCACTCAAGTACTTTTACACTGTTTTGATACAATTTTTTTTTCAACCCTAACTCTAAAACTTAAAGCAAATCCAACAGTTCCCTTATATAAGCTCTTAAGTTCAATTATAAAAATTTTGACAAAAAATGACACTCTAAGAGCAAGTCCAACAGTATCTTAACAAGTTCCTTATAAATATTATAAAATATTAACTCTTAATGATTTAAGACATGATTTTGAATTTGACGATCTCTTCTCTTCCAGCCGTATTAGGCCTAGTCCGTGAACAGCTCATATTCGTGGACCTTGACGATCTCTGCTGGTGGACCTCGACGACATGGGTCGTCTTGAGTCTGCTATGAGCTTGGACCAGACGGGTCTGTATTGGATTTCAGACAAGAAGCCCAAGTGTAATTAATGTAACATTTAATGTATCTTTAGTATGTTTTTCTATCCATATCATTTACCCCCAACTTTCGGGACAACTGCTCGAGTTTTCGTGGAAGTTATAATGGTCTTTTCGCGACTCGGGGTACTTTCGGCCCTTCATGGGTGTCGGCCCTTCATGGGTGTCGCCATTTTAACATAAAATGTGGAGAGACCTACACGTTTATAACGATTTATATATTGCGATTATACACATTTAAGACCTTTGCACATGCTAATTGGATAGCGTTTAATATTAAACGGTCCTAACCGGGACTAAAAAGCGAGCATTTACCACCCCTTATGTAACACCCCCAGATCCGGGGTCAGGGATCCGGGTCGTCACGGTCTTTCTTTATACAATATCACTTCACTTAATTAACAATAAATAACCTCATGTTGTGACCCCACACTAACACACACCACAACCCGTTATAGTCTCAGAGATGAAATTGAAATAGGTACAAGTCTTTGAATCCACAATTTAAAAGTTATTACAACCCAAAATGATTACTTGATAAGTTTACAATTAATTGCCATTATCTGCAACAAGTTATAATTATACATAATTGATTCCCAAAAGTAGAAAGTCTGATCTACAGATAGATCTACCTCTGCAGCTATGATCTCAACGGGAAGGCGTGGGGCGCTTCCCACGCTCTTGCGCTGGGTCTGCTGGAGTCTGGCCATCTTTCCAAACTGTTGTTGTGTGATGAAGAAATAAAGCAAGAGTGAGCATTACAGCTCGCAAGATAATATATAGTGTAAACAATAACGCAAACATCTAAATGGATGACTTGCTGGAAACCTTTATCAGGTGAAAGATAATTACTTACTGGATATAAGCAAAAACAAGGGATGAAGTTACCAATTACTTCACTATACTTATATCATTTATAAGGCTACTTGAACTACCACTGTTCAAAGTATTATAGGTTTCAAAAGGTCATCCCATAGATGAGACCACAAGTTAAGACTTGAATAGATTCAATCTTTGAAATATTATTGAATGAAATAAAGTTACGAGATACTTTATTTAGTCCCGATATATATATCCACATATATATCTCTTAAACATTTCCTGGAACCTCTGTTATGTAAAGTATGAACAGAGTTTGTAACATCCAATGAATTTTGGAAAGGAAAAGAATTTTGGCATAAACCCGATATCTTGCTGATCAGGCAAAGATACCAATAAGTAACCTTTTCTACTAGTAGATGGATGAATCCCCCACCGGTCATCACCCTGGCCACATAAGGACCTTGTGCTGGACCGCCACCCGGCCACTTACGCGTTGATGTACTGCCACCCAGCCACTTACACTTTAATAGACCGTACCCCGGCCTGTCGCTTATGCCGACTCAATTAGAGGGACTTACTTCCCGAACGTTGGGCAAGTAATCAAATTGTTTTCTCAAAACAGCAACCACGTTGCGAATGCAAAATACACCACAGAGCCGGATCCTCAGGTTTTAAGCGAGTATTTAAATCCCCTTTGAAAGGAAGATCTTAAATATAAAAATGAGTTTTGGGGTCCACTCTAACTTTAAAAATCATTTTGAAAACTCGAAAACATTTTTAAGAATGTTTGGAGTACTGCTAATTTATTAAAATAAATCAGTCCCGATATATTAGAAATATCTGAATATTATTATTTAAATAATATTCTCATAAAGATAATCCTTATAAAAATATTTGAAGTAGAATTTTTAAAACTCATACTTGAAATGGATATTAAATAACCAAAAATATACTTATATGAAAGTACTATCTTCATTTGAATAATCGAAAATAAGTTTGATTATCGAAACATTATTCTTTAATAAAATAAAGAATATTATTAAATAATAAGCGGAGTCATAATACCTCGAATGAATATTATAAATAATATTCATTAAATAAAATAAACAGAGTCATACATCCTCAAATGAATATTCAAATAATAATCATTAAATAGAATAAACAGAGTCATAAGTCCTCGAATGAATATTCAAATAATATTCATTAAATAAAATAAAGTTATCGAATAAACCTTATTCGATCAATAGTTTTGAAAACTATATCCATATATATATATATATAATTATATATATATATAATATACTCGGGAACATCGACTCCCGGTTTAGAAATATGTTCACCTTTGGGTCCCCTATACTAAGGGTATACGCAACTACTGCTTATCTCTAGCATATGTATTATGCAACTAATAAGCATTTGAACCAACAGATATATAAATCAAGAATACGAAACAGGCATGCATATACACCATATCACATGCTCCAATATATCGCAAGAATTTCCTAATAACAAATATGCATTTATCACAAGATCATGCATATACACATATACACATATACATCACAACAACAGTTATACGGGTAGAAAACTTGCCTGAGCGACTGGGGGTTATTAATGGCTTGAGACGAGTCTGGTAACCTATAAACAACATATAAGTTGGAATTAAACCAAAGTCACTTGTAACTCTATACTTTAACCAATTTAGACTCTAACGCTCGCTTTGCGCTTAATGATTCTCTTAAGTCGCTCGAGTACCCTCGGCTCCACCATTTTTAATAAATTAACCATTACGAGTTTTAAGGCGATTCTTTCGCAAGTGTCTTACCAACTCCCTAACACACTTTACATAAATGTTTCATACTCCAATTAGCCCTTTTAGGTCTTTAACATATGTCTCAAAGTAAGGCGAGGGGTAATGATTCGTTCACGAAACGTCGTTACTTAAAACGGCCGTTTCTCCTAAACCGTACATCGGAATCAAACGAACCACATATCAAAACGAAGGTCGTAACATGAACTATCTAAACATGGCAATGGTCAAAACCTAGCAGGGAGTTCTCGGGTCCTAATGTTATGAACAAAAGCAGTCTAAAGTAAATCGGACATTACGACGGCTATGTTTACGCGATTTCCCAATTTTATACCATTCCAATTCAACCACCAATCAATCCCAATTCATTCATATAACCAACCTCCATCCACACTACATCATAACAGCCCCAATAAACTCAACATTAACAATTTATACTTATTCTTAAACTTGAATTTAAACTATACTTAAGTCCTTTAACCAATCAATAAGATTTCAACATCCAATTTACCACAACTCCAATCCAAACTCTAATTATGCAAGCATCAAGCTACTCTTTTACCATAACTATCAAAATCATCCTAATATACAAAGTAAAGCTAGGGTTTGGAGATGTTATACCTTCCTTGAAGTGATGTGAGTAGCTAGGAAGCCTTAAGAAGCCTTGAGATGTCTTAGGGATGCTTGAATCTTAAAGGAAAAACAAGAAAAATCAAGTTAAAAATCTTGAAATGACTATTCATTATCTTCTTCATTGATTTCTTGGAGAAGATATTGAATGATTTGGAGGCTTAAACTTATAGAATAGCCATAACTATGCATAAGGAGTACTAGATAATTATCTTACCAATTTAGGAAGCTTGGAACTTGAATTTTGAAAATTCTTCTTCTTGAAATGAAGAAAAGCCGAGATCAATGTTGAAGAAAGAAATGATTTTGTGTTTTGCTTTGATTTGTTTTGGCTAGCTTGGTTGTTTTTGTTTTGTTTTTGGTTAATTACCTTTCTAACCTTGAACTTTGTGTGGTTTTAAATCAACCACACCTCCTTCTCCTTATGTCATGCTTATGTCACTTTGTGATGTCATCATCCCTTACATGCCCTCTTCTTATTGGTTGGATGACCTCATCATCCCTAACCTCCTTGATTAACTTCATAATTGTTTGCCTAATGACCGCTGATCTGTTATACGGTTCGCTTAACTTTCGTTCTCGTTTCTCGTTTGAGGGATCATACCCGGGATCTTATTACTTGGGTTTCCTAAACCTTTCTCAATACATTATAATCCTTTTATGATCCTCTCTTATAATCCTTTAATTTAAATCCTTTTTATCCTGTTACCTTATACTCAATTCTTTCCGTATCTAGTGGATTTCCGGGAAAAATCAAAGTGTTCGGAATTGGATTCTGACGATCTTTACATACACTTATATACCATATAGAGTACTAATAAAATCTCAGAATATCAATAACAGAACCCCTACATAGTGTGGCATGAAAAGTTTTCTTATTCAGCAATATCAGCAAAAACACTATTCATAAGGGTTACAAAAAGTTCAAAATTTTGGGGTTATTACACCTTAACCTTCGTCAATGTTAATTACAGGGTGAAAGCTACTAACAGTCCCTATTCGGGGCTAATCGGCCCTAATCAGGGCTAATTTCCATGTATAAGCTGCTAATTAGGCTTAAAAGAGCCTAATATTAAGTCGGAATGCACTAATTGGCCTTAATCTAGGCTAATATGTTCTAATCAGGACTAATTTATCTTAATCAGGACTAATTAGTATGCATAAGGAACTACTTATCCCTAATTCACATTAATCAAGTGAGTGAATAGGTTAAACGACCCTAATCAGGGCTAACTTCATCATACGAGTCACGAATTTCCCCTAATTCGGGTTAATTACGTGTAATATACACTTATCAGCCCTAATCGGGGCTAAATTTCACTAATCGGGGCTTAATCTTAAAATCCTAAAAATTTAAAAAAATTTGAATTTTTTCTAATTTTTTCCATTTTTGCAAAAAAAATCAAAAAATTTCTTAAGGGGTCGCCGGGACTGTGCAAGACCTCCTGCAGGGCAACCTGCAGGAAGTCCTACTTTGCCAAAAGGCCTTTCTACAGCCTGCTCGGCCAAGCCTGGTTGGCTAGGGGCATGACTTCTTGTCCCCTGCTGGACATGGGTGTTTGTTCTATTTTTTTGCAAAACCTTCTATCCGGACTCAAGCCCTTCGTGTATTCTGCTAGGATTTTCTTGCTTTTGACCATCCATGGAATTAATCTCATGGTGGTCCTAGAGTCCCTCGTGGTTCTTCTATCCTTGTTTCAGTGAACATTCTGTAATCATTCTACTAAACGTTTGGTGCTCTATTGAACTTGTTCTATAGGATGTCTTATACTCCATTGAACTTGTTCGAACTTAATTTATAGGATGTTCTGTACTCCAACGAACTCATTCTCGTAGACGTTCTAGTATTTACGAAACTTATTTTCGCCGAGAGTTATCATTTCCAAAAAAATTCCAAGAGACTTCACAGGAGAGTGTCCAGAACAACTTCAGAAGGCCTCAAAGCTCTCCTACAGAGGCTCTTGGTCGGCCTCAAGGCTCAATTTGTAGCCTGGTCGGCCAGGCCTGCTCTTAGTAGGCCTTGGGGCCACTCTCAAGATGGTGTGGTCGGCCGGGAGAAAAAGTTCTCTGAACTAGCTACGGTGAACGCTTTACTCTTCATGAAACTTATTTTCGTGAAACCTCTGGTCTTCACGGAACTTGTTCTCGCTGACACTCTGATCTTTATGGAACTCGTTCTCGTGGATGTCTTAGTCTTCGCGAAACTTGTTTCCGTTGGAGGTCAACCCTTTTTACATATTCATAAAAAATTTCACAGGAGAGCCACCAAAACAACTTTGGAACGCCTTAAGGTTCTCCTACAGAGCCTCGTGGTTGGCCTCAAGGCTTCATTTGTAGCCTGGTCGGCCCGGTTTGCTCTTAGTAGACCTTAGGGCCCTCCGGGCTATCTTACAGAGGCTCCTGATCGGACTCAAGGCTTCATTTATATCCGGTCAATCAGGTCTACTCTTAGTAGACTTTGGGGCCCTTCAGGGCTATCCTAGAGAGGCTCCTAGTCGGCCTCGAGGCTTCATTTGTAGCCTAGTCGGCCATATTTGATCTTAGTAGACTTTGGGGCCCTCTGGGCTATCCTACAGAGGCTCCTAGTAGGCTTCAAGGCTTTATTTATTGCCTAGTCGTCCAGGTGTGCTCTTAGTATACCTTGAGAGTCTCCTGCAGGGTAGTCTGATCCGTCATGAGGAGAACGTTCGGTTCTTGTACTCGTGAGCACTCTGGCTTTCACGAAACTTGTACAGCTGAGAAGCTAATCTTGTTCTAATCTCTTTAAGCTTTGCTAATCAGGGTGATTAATGTAATCAGCCTTTAGCTAAGACTAATGACTTATGTTTATCCCCAGCCAGGCTTTTCTCAGAGGACTGATACGATAAGCGGTGTCCTGCATCGCTTTCTTCGTTTATTATGTCGTCCCTTTCAATTTTTTGATCATTTTTCTTCATCATTTTCCGGTGTTCTTTTGTGAGGTACCTTCTAGCGCGAACCAGACAGAGTTACGACCTGTTGTAGCAGGTAGCTCTATTCCCATAGAATAAGATGAGAAGTGTTCAATTTCATTCACACTTTCATTTCTCAACTTCTCAAATTCTCAAATTCTCTCAAGCCTTTCACAAGCTCCCAACTCTTCTCAAGCTTTTCAAAGATGTCTCAAGGTCAAGGTCCTAGCAAATCCTCTCTCTCCATGAAGGAATTTATGCACAAGAGGGCTACAATTCGCTCTCTGCAAGGTATAGCTTTTGTTTCTCCTTTCTCTGTTAACCGTTGTTCTAACAGTCTGAAGAGCATACTAGATGAAAGGGCGGACGAGTACCCAAGTAGTGTCCATTTTGATGCATTCCACCATAGGAGTATGCTCCGTGAAGGGGATGTTAAAAATTTTCGTTTGAGTTACTCTTGGCCCAAATGTTTAGAGATTCGTAAGGCTAAGCCTAGTGAGAGGGCTTGCAATCTCAATCCCCAGAGACTATTTGTGTACAAGGCAGCCCTGAAGTACGGGCTAAGGTTTCCCCTGCACCCCTTTATTCCGAGGCTTCTGGCCGAGCTCAAGATTCATCCGTGTCAGCTTTACCCCAACGAATAGGCTTTTATCATTTTCTTCATAATGAGGTGCCATGACTTGGGCATCCCATTGAGCGTAACAATATTCCGAAGCATCTTCATGTTGAAAACTTCTCCTCTGAAAGTTCTCTTCATGACTCAAACCACAACTGGAATAAGAAGTTTGGAATGGAAGGGTGGAGACTAGGCGGCGTACTTCAGACGTGACTTTAGCAGTCCGGTTGACAGTTCTCACTATATCCTCAACCTTTCGGATTCTGAGCTTCTTGCCCGTGACCTCCTTATTGACGATGACGGGAGAACCCCCTATTGGGAGTTCATAAGAGAATCCAAGCTCCTCGAGGCCGACATTAGTAGTTGCTCTATAGAGGGTATTTATTTTTATTCTACTTCAACTTTGTACAAGTTTATTCTTATATCTACCTTCTTTTCATCTTGTTTTAGCTGATGAGGCTCTTGATGCTATGGCCAACTGTTGGGAACCACAGACTTAGGGTGTTACTATGTTTTACGATAAAGATTACGAAAAGAGGATTACCTTGTTAATGGTTGATTCCACGCTCTTCTATTGTATTTCCAAATTCCCTTGAGCGAAGTGTGGCCTCCGTCTTCTCAAGTTATCCTCTCTTCTTGCTCCTTGGTGACTACAATATGTTTTCACACCCTTGCCAATCAAGAAGAGAATAAGAATATATATAGGCTACAATAGGGACCATGGATAATTAGGTTGGGCCTTCTAATTACATCTTGAGCCTAGCCCAATGTAATTAAATATTAATTCAATCCACTAAAGAATTAATATTTGCACTACCTTTCCTAATACCGTAATTTAATTAATTCGGTTCCAATATTATTTGCTTATTAAATTCCCCATGTTTAAAATATCATATGTCCATTAATTAAATAAATTACTGATAATTTATTTAATTAATATCTTTTATCCTTGATCATCCACTCAACCTTTATTTAATTATGCCAGAATAAATTCCACCTGCAGGGTTTCACATAATTAAATCTTTTTGAGCTTTCAAGAGGACATCATTAACCCGAATATTATCAGGACATGGATTCCTTCAATAAATAATATCCACCATGTATATAATTCCATCACCCAAAATATAAAGATATAATTCAAAAGAATTATTTCATATATAAATCAAAGCATGTAAATAATATACACGTATCAATTACTATTTCCGGATTAAGAACCTAAGCATTAATAATAATATAGAATCTTAGTTCTCCTTCTTAATTAGTATTAAGGGAACAATTCTAAATTTGATCCTGTTCAATATACACAAAGTATACTAGTATTATTTATTAGTCAATATAAACTAATCTAAATAATACTACAGCCATACCAGTGGATTGTCCAACACCACCTGTGTTGTGAACCTTATTATATTATATAACCGTATTTAACAATCTAATATTCTGTATCCCATTTGATACTAGATTGTTCACAATATATAATATTAGACAATATGTAAACATTCAAATAATTCTCAAATAAACTGGCCAGAAATAAATGTACATACTTCAAATAAATATTTTCAGTATACACTAACAATCTCCCACTTATACTCAAAATATTCTATGTGTACATCAGTGTTTATTTAATCCACTATTACATAAAAATCTATGTGTCCATCCATCTGACTCCTATCGCTTCCACATGTTTGTCAAAAACCTTGGTTGGCAAGCTCTTTGTGAAAGGATCTGCTCGGTTATCTTCTGATGATATGTGAGCCACAACTATATCCCCTCGCTTTACGATTCCTCGTATGAGATGATACTTACGTTCAATATGTTTAGCTGCTTTGTGGTCTCGCGGTTCCTTTGAATTTGCCACAACACCAGTGTTATCACAATACACCGTCAAGCTCCTAGGTAAATTAGGTACCACATATAAGTCCAAAAGGAAGTTCCTGAACCATACAGCCTCCTTGGCAGCCTCAGAGGCCGCCACGTACTCGGCCTCCATGGTGGAGTCTGCAATGCATTTCTGCTTTACACTCCTCCATATAACGGCTCCACCTCCCAAAGTAAAAACATATCCCGAGGTTGATTTCCTCTTATCCCTATCTGATTGGAAATCTGAATCAGTATATCCCAAAGGAAATAGATCTGAGGCCTTGTAAATTAACATATACTCCTTAGTCCTTCTCAGGTACTTGAGTATAGTTTTTACTGCACTCCAATGTTCCTGACCTGGGTTCGACTGATATCTACTAACCATGCCTACAGCAAAGCAGATGTCAGGCCTCGTACATAACATAACATACATTAAGCTTCCACATGCTGAAGCATAAGGAACTGTTTTCATGCTCTCTATATCCTTAGGTGTTGAAGGACACTGCTTCTTAGATAGAGCAACTCCATGCTTAAAAGGTAGAAAACCTTTCTTGGAGTTCTGCATGTTAAAACGAGCTAATACTTCATCAATGTAGGGCTCTTGAGATAAAGCCAACATCCTTTTCTTGCGATCCCTTATAACTTTGATCCCAAGGATGTATGCCGCTTCACCTAAGTCCTTCATGTCAAATTGTTTGAACAACCATGCCTTTACTGATGACAACAACTCAACATTGTTTCCAATGAGTAAAATATCATCTACATATAGTACTAGAAAAACCACTGCATTACCTTCACTTCTCGTATACACGCACGATTCGCTTGGACTTTGATCAAATCCATATGACTGGACTGCCTGATCAAAATGAATATTCCAGTCTCTAGAAGCTTGTTTAAGTCCATAAATAGACCTCTTAAGCTTACATACCAGATGCTCTTGGCCTTCCTTAATGAATCCTTTTGGTTGCTGCATATAGATGGTTTCTTCAAGACTTCCATTAAGAAAAGCTGTCTTGACATCCATTTGCCAAATCTCATAATCGAGATGAGCTGCTATAGATAAAAGAATACGGATTGACTTAAGCATGACTACCGGTGAAAAGGTTTCCTCATAATCGATACCTTCTTTCTGAGTATACCCTTTCGCAATAAGTCTTGCTTTCCAGGCTTTCACCTTTTTATCTAATCCCCTCCTTTTCTTATAGATCCACTTACATCCAATAGGTTTTATACCTTTGGGTGGTTCCACGAGCTCCCAGACCTGATTAGAATATATTGATTCTATCTCAGATTCCATCGCCTTTTGCCAAAGATCTGCATCTTTGTCTTGTGCTGCCTCTTCGTATGTACGGGGATCATCATCATGTTCACCAGAGACCAAGACTCACCCAAAAACATGAATCTATCAGGGTGTTGAACAACCCTCCCACTACGACGAGGCACTGGTGCGGTATTAGTGACAGGTTGTACATTATGTTGTGGTTGTTCTACTTGTACTACAGCTTCATGGGTATTATTTATCCCTCCCACTAGTTCCTCTAAAATGACACTACTCATGGGTTTGTGATTCATTATATATTTCTCCTCTAAGAATCTTGCATTGGTGCTAACAATGACATCCCGATTCTTCGGACTATAAAATAAATATCCTTTCGTTCCCATGGGGTAGCCTACAAACAACCTTACTTCTGTACGAGATTCTAACTTAGTCGCGTTCTTGTTCAGCACATGTGCTGGACAACCCCATATTCGAATATGTCTTAGACTCGGTTTATCCCCGGTCCACAATTCTAAGGGGGTTTTAGGAAACGACTTAGAAGGTACTAAGTTCAGAAGATAAGCTGCTGTCTCTAAGGCATGTCCCCAAAATGACTTGGCTAAATCCGAATAACTCATCATCGATCTAACACTCTCTAAAAGAGTCCGGTTCCTTCTCTCTGCTACACCGTTCTGCTGGGGTGTGCCTGGTGCAGTTAACTGGGATTCTATCCCATTTTCTGATAAATATTCCCTAAATTCTCCAAGCAAGTATTCGCCACCACGATCTGATCGTAGTGACTTGATACTTTTATTAAGTCGCTTCTCCGTTTTAGCTTTGTACTTTTTGAACTTATCAAAGCACTCAGACTTACGGTGCAACAAATAAACGTACCCATATCTAGAATAATCATCAATGAAAGTGATGAAATATTCATAACCACCTCTTGCTTGGATATTCATGGGTCCACATAAATCAGAGTGAACCAATTCTAACAGTTGTTTGGCTCTATTCCCTTTTTCCTTGAAAGGCCTATTAGTCATTTTACCTTCCAAGCAGGATTCATAAACTGGAAATGGCTCCACTGCCAATGAGCTTAAAGGCCCGTCTACTACCAGTCTTTGAATCCTCCTCAAGTTAATATGACCTAATCTCAAGTGCCAAAGATATGTTTGGTTCAAACTAGAAGGTTCCTTTCTTTTAGTAGAGTTAGACGATGTGTTGTTCAATTCCCTAAATTGCAGTTGCAGTGCAGGTTGACTAGGATTAATTATATACAAATTGTCTTGCAATGTACCAGAACATATAATTCGTTTATTCATCATAATAGAAACATTACGATCCAAACAAACATTATAACCATCTAAAGCAAGTTTAGAAACCGAAATTAAATTCCTTCTAAAAGAAGGTACATAAAGACAATTGTTCAAAACCGAAATCCTATCAGAACCAAAAGATAAATGAATAACTCCTACTGCAACTACTGCTACTTTCGTAGCATCTCCCATGAACACGTATATCTCACCATCTCTAAGCATTCTGGATAGTTGGAACCCCTGCATAGAATTACAAACATGATCAGTGGCTCCTGTATCTACACACCAAGTGCTCGTAGATATAGCCGCTATAAATGTTTCTGTAACTAGAGAAAGAGACATACCAGTATTGTTTGTCTTCTTAGGAAGAGGACAATTCTGTTTCCAATGACCTGACTGTTTGCATCTGAAGCACTTTCCCTTAGGCTTATTCACACCACCCTGAACTCCCACTGCCTTCACAGCTTTCTGTGTCTGAGCCTTTTTCTTCTTCTTAATACCTTTCGGCTTAGAGGAAGAACCTTTCTCAGCCACATTCACTTGAACACTCTGCCGAAATAATCCTTCAGCTGCCTGAAGTTCTGTCAGCAGTTCTGCGAGACTATACTGCCTCTTGTTCATGTTGTAATTCAAGCGGAACTGCTCAAAACTCTTGGACAAGCTCATAAGGATAATGTCAATCTGGGTTTCCCCGTCAAGTTCAGTACCAAGGATCTCTATCTCATTCAGATGAGACATCATATTGAGAACATGATCCCTTACAGGTGTGCCTTCAGCCATCTGAGTATTCATAAAAGCCTTCATGGCTACTTGCCTAGCAGCCCTATTCTGATCTCCAAAAAGTTCCTTGAGATTAAAGAGCATATCCGAAGCAGTGGCCATAGACTGATGCTGATGCTGCAAAACACCCGACATTATTGCCAGAATGTAACATCGCGACATTTCATCAGCCTTAATCCACCGTTTATAATACTCTTTCTCATCTTCAGGAGCATCAACAGCAGGCTGTTCAGGCTTGGGTTCATAAGTGCAAAACTTGTACTCCTCAGCAGTCAACACAATGTCCAAATTTCGTTTCCATTCAATATAGTTAGGTCCGGTAAGTTTGTTATCCTTAAGTATGGTGAATAGTGGATTAAAACCCATTTTATCCTGAGAATCATGCATAAAAACATCACATAAATAAGGGTGCATTAATTATTAAGATCTATTGATTCCTCTAACAATTATTAAAATTTAATGCACATATAAACACCATAAGCTTCTGGTACGCCACGATGTGTGACATGTATACCACCTAATTTTGTTTAAATGTTACTTCGGTCCTATTACTAAACAATATGCCACGTTGGGGTGGACTATATTATTTTTCATAGCTAAGTGTATATCATCATCAAATCTTAAATTATTCGAAATTTATGGAACTTGGTACGTCACGATGGGTGGCGTGTATACCTTCCAATATTCGTAATTTTGCCTTGAATAGAATACTTCAATTCAATATTCATCAATGGATTGATTTCCAGGTAGTGGAGGAGTCACATCGGTCTCGCTTAAAACCCACAGCCTTACAAGTTCGATGAACCCGTTTTTGACAAAATCGCCCCAAATCAGAAATAAAGAAAATCCGTATTTATTCCTTTCAAAATTTATTAATTTAAGAAGTTTGTTCTAGTAATTTCTATAACATTCTAGACACCACAAATTACATGCCACGATGGGTGACGTATATATAATTTATATTCGTCTTTAAGTTAAATTACCTACAACCAATAATGGAGACCATGGGATTTAATTTCATATTAATTCCCTCTCCCACTTATAATTTTTTTATTAAAATTGAGGAATTTTAAAATTAAATGGGGCCCTATGTTGTTATAATTATGTCTAATCATGCATTCAAAATACACACATAATTTTAGCAACATATAACATTTAATTAAAGCAATAAATAAATTTTACGTCCATGTCGTCCTAATTAAGTTAAACATGCAATTTTAAAAGAATTACACACATAATTAAAGACACACATAATCAATAAATTAAAGCAATAATTAAAATTTAATGGAAAAAATTAAAATAAATTTTCCACTATTATGGCCCTTGAAAAAAACTCCAGCTCTAAAAAAAATCTGCCCCAAGCGCGCCCCGACGCCCCCAGCAGCCCCAGCAGCCCCCGCTGCCCCAGCAGCCCCAGCAGCCCCCGCAGCCCCCGCAGCCCCAACAGCCCCAGCAGTCCCAGCTGCCGCTTCAGACGTGACTTTAGCAGTCCGGTTGACAGTTCTCACTATATCCTCAACCTTTCGGATTCTGAGCTTCTTGCCCGTGACCTCCTTATTGACGATGACGGGGGAACCCCCTATTGGGAGTTCATAAGAGAATCCAAGCTCCTCGAGGCCGACATTAGTAGTTGCTCTATAGAGGGTATTTATTTTTATTCTACTTCAACTTTGTACAAGTTTATTCTTATATCTGCCTTCTTTTCATCTTGTTTTAGCTGATGAGGCTCTTGATGCTATAACCAACTGTTGGGAACCACAGACTTAGGGTGTTACTACGTTTTATGATAAAGATTACGAAAAGAGGATTACCTTGTTAATGGTTGATTCCATGCTCTTCTATTATATTTCCAAATTCCCTTGAGCAAAGTGTGGCCTCCGTCTTCTCAAGTTATCCTCTCTTCTTGCTCCTTGGTGGCTACAATATGTTTTCACACCCTTGCCAAGCAAGAAGAGAATAAGAATATATATAGGCTACAATAGGGACCATGGATAATTAGGTTGGGCCTTCTAATTACATCTTGAGCCTAGCCCAATGTAATTAAATATTAATTCAATCCACTAAAGAATTAATATTTGCACTACCTTTCCTAATACCGTAATTTAATTAATTCGGTTCCAATATTATTTGCTTATTAAATTCCCCATGTTTAAAATATCATATGTCCATTAATTAAATAAATTACTGATAATTTATTTAATTAATATCTTTTATCCTTGATCATCCACTCAACTTTTATTTAATTATGCCAGAATAAATTCCACCTGCAGGGTTTCACATAATTAAATCTTTTTGAGCTTTCAAGGGGACATCATTAACCCGAATATTATCAGGACATGGATTCCTTCAATAAATAATATCCACCATGTATATAATTCCATCACCCAAAATATAATGATATAATTCAAAAGAATTATTTCATATATAAATCAAAGCATGTAAATAATATACACGTGTCAATTACTATTTCCGGATTAAGAACCTAAGCATTAATAATAACATAGAATCTTAGTTCTCCTTCATAATCAGTATTAAGGGAACAATTCTGAATTTGATCCTGTTCAGTATACACAAAGTATACTAGTATTATTTATTAGTCAATATAAACTAATCTAAATAATACTACAGCCATACCAGTGGATTGTCCAACACCACCTGTGTTGTGAACCTTATTATATTATATAACCGTATTTAACAATCTAATATTCTGTATCCCATTTGATACTAGATTGTTCACAATATATAATATTCGACAACATGTAAACATTCAAATGATTCTCAAATAAACTGGCCAGAAATAAATGTACATACTTCAAATAAATATTTTCAGTATACACTAACACCAACAAGAGCGATGTGGTCACGGGAAGAATGGCTCGGGATGCAGCCAAACAAGATAACCGTGTCCCTAAGATTTATGCTTTCTTTGAAGCATCTGGATCCAGTCAGAAGAGGACTAAAGACTTTAACGAGAGTGCAAGAATCCCTTGGGAACCTTCTTGGGGTATCTCCACCAATGATTCGGTGCTCAACAGTCCGGTCCTAGCCCTCAAGTGCTCAAAGAACTGTGTTACTCCTCCTGACCTTCTGTTTGTCTCCTCTAGTGAAAAACTACTTGAAGCCGAAATGCTGGGGGCTCAAGCCTTGTATCAGGTACATTTCAACTTTTGTATAAAAATTCATTTAAATGCACTTCTCTTAGAACTTGAAAACTTCTATAGGAACCACCCCAACAAGGGGTCCTGCTCGGCCAAAATGCCCCATTGCATGCTAGTCAGCCAAGGTTGGTCGACCTAGGGGCAGGACCTCCTACAGGCCAGGGGTGCCTAGTCGGCCAAGTCTTGTGCTTGGGGACTCAGCCCTTCTAGCTTAAACTTTTTATAACTCCCTTTTATATTCTCCTTGTCAGGCCAATGCTTACTTCATTGCGTCCTCCACTCAGAGCATAAAGAGGAGAACTGACTATGCAGCACTGTAGTCCTCAATAAACAAGATGAAGATCTCTTCGGACGAGTGGAAGTCCAAAGCTCATGAAGCGGAGGGCAAGATTATTGCCTTAGAGAATAAGTGCTCTAAAGTGGAGGATAAAGGGAAGAAGGAATGTAAAGAGCTCGTAGACTCATACCATAGATCTTAATTGTTTACTAAGACGATAGATGAGCACGACGATGCAATGCACCCTGTTAACCTGGCTTTAGGTTGGAAGAGGGGAGTCAAAGATGTTCATGGCATGTATCCAGACATTATCAACCCGAGTCTTCTTTATTTCCCCTGGGAGTTACCTATTATGGACCCCTCCGGGAAGGCCGCTGGGTCTGTGCCCGAGACTCCCCGTATGCGGTCTTAGTCCAGTTCCAGTCGCGAGGGTTTCGATTCTAATGGTAAGGCTCCTTCGGGTAGCCCCAGCTCCGAAGCTGCCCTTTATGGGAAAATCAGGGAGCCAGTTGCAGGGAGCAACGACTCCTCCTACGAGGTAGGTTTGGATGAGGAAGATGATGGGGATGAGGGGGAGGGCTCTTCAGAAGAGTGATTGTTATGGCCTTGCATAGCTTTGGGTTCCGCACGTGGCTATATTTTTAGACTTTGTTTATTTGGATTGTATTAACTTGTATCCTATTGGTCCTTCGGGACTTAACTTATGATCTTTCGGGATCTTTATCTATGCAGTCTGTTTGATTTTGTTTCATACTTGTCTTTTATTTTCGGAATCTGGTCCTTCGGGACTTGCATTCTTTAGATGCTCGTACTTAAATAAATTGGTAGACAAGATGATAGAAATAAACTTGCATAATTAGATAATATCTCTGAGAAATGGGTTCAACCCTTACATAAAATGGTTTTGTCGACCTTATTCATAAACTTAATACTAAGTACTAGGAATATATCTCAAACTTGCTAAACATAATAAACCTTCAGGTTCAAAATGTGCCAAGTGCGGGGCACTTCATCACCATTTTGGGTCTCCAACTTGTAGGATCCTCGTCCTAATATCTTCCTGACCATATAGGGCCCTTCCCAGTTAGGGGCTAGCTTTCCTCTCTCCCCGATTCCCGATGCATCAATCTTTCTTAGAACCAAGTCTCCTTGCCGAAAGAACCTTTCTTTAACCCTTCTATTGTAATAGAGAAAGTCTTCATTGATGCCTGCATTGCAGGTGTTGGCCTCATCTCTGACCTCATCAATGGGATCGAGAGCGAGCCTCATGCCTTCTTCGTTGGTCTCTAGTTCACAAGCTTCGATCCTAGGGGATCCATGGGTGATCTTGAGGAGCACCATGGCCTCGGCTCCTTAAGCCAACATAAATGGGATACTTCAGTAGTCACTTTGCAGGTCATGTGATATACCCATAGTATAGGCATCAACTCATCTTCCCAAGTGTTCCTTGAGCGTTCAACCCTTTTCTTGAGTCCATCAAGGATAATTCTGTTAGCAACCTCTTCCTTCCCGTTTGCTTGTGAGTGTGCAACTGAGGTGAAGTGAATCTCTATGTTATTATCATCGCAATACTCTCTGAATTCTACATTATCAAATTATTTCCCATTATCCATGACAAGGATGCGTTGGATCCCAAATCGGCATATCACATTCTCCCTGAAGAATTGGGCAATTTGCTTGGTGGTTATCTTAGCTAGTGCCTTAGCCTCAATCCACTTTGTGAAGTAGTCTATGGATTCCATAATGAACTTCCTCTATCCCGATGCTACAGGGAATGGTCCAAGTATATCCATTCCCCATATTGGAAAAGGGATGGGAGTGCTAATAGATGTAAGCCTCTCTGGGGGCTGTCGTACTATTGGAGCATGCCTCTGGAACCTGTCATATTTCTTCACATAGGCCTTTGTATCGGCTATCATAGTTAGCCAGTAGAATCCCAATTGAGTTATCTCTTGACCGAGGGCTCTGCCCCCCAATTATTGTACATAAATACCTTTAGGGATTCCTTAAGCGCCTCTACTTTAAGAGGTCTCAAGTACTTCAGGTATGGAATAAAAAGGACCTTTTATAGAGAAGGCCTTCAATCAATGAATATCTCGATGCTCATACCGACAGCTTGCGTGCCTCCTAGGCATCGTCGGGGAGCCATCCGGGCTCAAGGTGAGTTTTGATAAGATCTATCCAACAACTTGCCACACCAACCGGTGCTATCAGATTTATGTATAGTAGGGGTCTTCAGGATCTGAAAGTAGATACTTCTCAAATAGTTCTCGATTTTAGATGAGGCGAACTGGGATAGGGCATCAGCCGTAGTGTTCTCATTTCTCGGAAAATGTTTTGCATACCATTCATGAAACTGAGTCAGTATTCCCTTCACGACTCTCAGGTACTTGGCCATAGTATCATCTTTGGCCTCAAACTCTCCATTGAATTGAGCAACTACAAGTCTTGAGTCTCCACAGACCTTCAGGTTTTTGGCCCTCACGGCTCTAGCCAAGCCTAAGACGGCTATCAATGCTTTGTATTCTGTCTCTTTGTTCGTAGTTGGGAAGTCTAACTTCAAAGAATACTCAATCATGAACCTATCGGGGTTTTGCAAGACTAGGCCTACACCACTAGATTTTGTTTTGGACGCTCCATCAAAATGGAGAACCCATACTCTTTCAGGGTCTTTTCTTTATCCTTCTCTTTCTCTCCTCCTTATGGGGTTACTATCTCTTGCCCCCCCGACTTCTTGGTCATTAATGGTATATTCGACCATGAAGTCTGCTAAGGTCTGAGCCTTGATGGCCGTTCGAGGCTTGTATTTGATGTCAAATTCTCCTAACTCAATTTCCCACTTGATGAGCCTTCCACCGGCCATCGGTCTATGAAAAATATTCCTCAAGGGTTGGTCTGTCAGGACTTCGATCTTGTAAGTCTGAAAGTATGGTCTTAACTTCCTCGAGGCTATGATGAGGGCAAGTGCAAACTTCTCTGTGGTGGAGTAGTCCAACTCTGCTCCATGAAGCACTTTGCTTACATAGTATACAAGCTTCTGGAGTTTCTGTTCTTCCTTTATGAGGACTACACTCACGGCTTGTTCAGATACCGCTAGGTACAGATAAAGGGTGTCCTCCAAAATTGGTTTGGCCAGCAACAGGGCTTCATTCATGTACTTATTTAATTGGTCAAAGGCCTTTTGGCTCTCAGCTGTCCATTCTTGAGGGTTTTGAAAAAGGGCAGGCATTTGTCTCCAGACTTGGAGATGAACCTCCCTAGAACTGCGATTTTTCCTGTCTGCTTTTGAATGTCCTTGATGGACCGTGGTGGCTCCATGTTCATGATGGCTTTGATCTTGTCGGGGTTGGCCTCTATTCCCCTCTTAGAGACCACATGACCCAAAAATTTTCCAGACCCAACACTAAAAGCACACTTGATAGGGTTAACATCATCTTGTGGTGCCTCATCACTTCAAATGCCTCTCCCAGGTGACTATTATAGAAAAATTGATGATATCAGTTTATAAACTATCAGAGATTATTATCGGTATTTAATATCAGACTTTGGTAGAAGGTGACGTCATCAACATTTGTCATCAGCATTTGCTGATCAGTAATTGACATCAGTATTTGGTCACTATAGCTAAAGATCAGGAGATATTGAAGATGGAAAGAGTTTGCAGAATTCAAGCCGGTGAAGGAGTTTACTTCTAGCAGCAATCAAATTAAGGATATGTTTTATGATCCCTTATTGTAATAGAATAAGATTCCTTATTTGATTGTATAGTTGTGCAATATATAAGCACATATTAGGTTAACACTTTAAATGTCACAAATTGATATATCTTTTGTGTAACCTAGTAGCTCTCAAAGATATATGTTCATCCTTTGAGAGATTAGTTTGTAATCAGTTTTTACCAATCAATAGAAAACTGTTTATACTGTTAAGTGTTTAATTCGATATATGTGCATAAACTGTATTCACCCCCTCTATAGTTGTATTAAGGACCTAAAATTTGGTATCAGAGCTTGTTATTGATATACAAACAGTTTAAGATCTAAAAAACAATTTATAATTGCAGATAAAGAAGCACAACCAAATCCCTCACCTCCTCTACCAGCCAATCAACCCATCAATCATAATATGAGCAGAGATGAGGCTATAAAAGTTCCAATCCTGAAGATTAATGAATATCCAATCTAGAAGGTGAAGATGGCCATGTGTCCAGAAGCAACAGATCCTGAATATCTGAGCATGATTTATGATGGTCCACATTGGCCAATGAAGGTAGTTGTTGCTGTTGATGGCGAATGAGTAAAGATGGTTGATAAGGATAAGACGCACTATACTCCTGAAGATCTTTCATCTATTATGAAAGATGCAAAAGTGAGACATATTCTTCAAAGCAGTTTTGACAGTGTTATGTCTAACAGAGTTATTGAATGTAAAACTGCCAAAGAAATTTGGGACACTCTAGAAGTCAAGTGTCAGGGAACAACTGCTATTAAGAAGAACATGAGGACTATACTGACACATGCGTATGAGTACTTAGACTTAAAATCTGATGAATCCTTAACTGAAATCTATGACAGATTTCAAAAGCTGATCAATGACTTGTCTCTGGTTGACAAAGAATATGACCAGGAAGAATCTAACTTGAAGTTCCTTCTTGTTGTCCCGGAAAAGTGGGAATTGAAAGTCACATCAATCAGGGATAATTATGAATTGGATGAAGTATCTCTAGATGAGATCTATGGCATGCTAAAGAATTATGAACTAGAGATGGAGCAAAAAAGTAAGAGGAAAGGACCAAGAGCAAGACAGGTTGCTCTCAAAGTTGAAGAGAAGCCAAAGGAGAAAGCCGGGAGAAAAATCCACTCCAAAGGAAAGGCTATGATTGCAAAGTCTGATACTGAGTCATCTAACACTGATGATGATTCAAACTCTGATAGTGAATCAAATACTGAAAGTAATCATGATAATGATGAAGATATTGAGCAAATGGCAGCTCTGTTGGTTAAAAGCTTCAAGAAGATGGTCTCTAAGAACTTCAAGAACAAGAACAAGAGATTCTCCAGGAAAGGTGCTAGTTCCTCAAACTCTAATAAGAGGAATTACAAATGAAATTATGATGTGAAGGAGTCTAGATCTGGAAAGATTGACAAGTCAAGGGAAATGTGCTATAACAGTGATGGAGTAGGACACTTTGCAACTGACTGCAGAATGCCTAGGGCTGAGAAGAAACAAGTCTTAATCACCAAGAAAAAGAACTAGGATGATATGTAATATCCAAGATATGACGTGTAATAATTTTTATCAATAAATAATTATTATATGATTATCATGTGAAATTTGATAAATTATCTATTAATTGGTATATGTGTTTGGATGTTTAAATGTGGTAAAATTTGATAGTTATAGTTTTTATATGTCCAGAATAAAGTATAGATAATTTTGATATTTTTCTATTAATTTATATGTTACTATATGATTTTATAAATGATTTATGGATTTAATAAACTATTTTTCCAAGTAATTATAAATTATTTTGTATAAACATGGATCGTCCAACTTCAACCGTATTTACATTTTTACAACCCGGAAGTCTCGGGAAAACTCCTTCCTAACCTAATTTGATTATTCTGAGCATTTTTCGTGTTTTGACTTTTTCGATCTGGAGTACGATTTTACCCGTGCGGATCCCGACGCAAATTTTTTGATACAATGTTCGTTTCGGTAAATCGATAAAACCCGTATTTTCGAGTAACGAGATATTTTGATTAAATTATTATATTATCTTCTCGTAATCCGTGTAACCAAAGTGCTGAGACCAAGACTATATTTACAAAAAACCCAGTTTTGATAATTATCCTAAAACCAGTATCGAATTGGATCAGTTTTGTTATTACTTAATGATTAAGTATTCTATTTTTATATTTAGTATGATCCAACGGGGTACCAATATTCCGTAAATATAAGTAGCAATACAGTATCTTATTATGTACAAAAAATCATAACCAGTCAGTAAAAATAGATAATTATCTAGAGAAAATACGAATATTTATCGCGTTCATAATAATCAAACGAGGATTCGAAGGCGTTATCGAACTCCGATTCGGGCGTGCAAGTAGTTGAATCGAATCTCTTGACGAGTACAATCAAGTTCTACAATCCATACCACTATAGAAACATCAAGTAATTTTCTGTTTATTTTATTAAATTCGAATTTAATTAGATTTAAATTAGGACTTTTTGATTTTGATGTTGTTTATGTGATTTGATGATTGCATGTTGTAGATAATTGAATTCTGAGCATTTTGGTTTATTGTATGCTTGATTTGGAGTTCAATAACATATTTAAAATTTTTAATATATAATAGATGATTTTAAAGATTACTGGAGCTAAAAATGTCATTAGCAATCATGATCAGAGTGGAAAATTAATTAATAGTTATTTTCAGTAATCAGTTAAGCTTGGGGCCAACCCTAAGTTAGTTGTATTGTTATCTAAGTTTGTATTTTGTACTTGTAACACTTAAAGTCTGTAAAAATGCAAAGGAGCAGACTGGAGTCTTTTTCCTAAAATATTATCAAGCCTAAGGATTCTATATGGAAGAAGATCAAGAAGATCATGCCTTAGAAGAATTTTGAAGAAGCTTGGAGTTGAATAAATCTGTTTGGAGAAAAATGTTCTAAGTCAAGATCTCTACAAGTCACAGATTTAATGTTATAGAGAAGTCATTCGAGAACTCCAGAATGACTTATTGAGAAGTCATTCAAACTCCAGAGAGTACCGACGGATTATCAATATCTACTCGACGGATGAGCTATATATCCACTCGATGGATAAATAACATCTACTCGACAGATGAGCAATATCTACTCGACGGATAAGCTATACATCTACTCGACGAATGAGCAATATCCACTCAACGAATAAGCAATATCCACCGGGAGTAGAGGAGTCAGGAAAGCTACTCGAGAACTCAAAAAGATATCGACAAGTCATTCTTTCACTAGAGAACTCAGAGTTATCGACAAGTATATATCCATTCGAGAACTCAGAGATATCTACAAGTCAAGTGAAGTTATGAAGACTAAAGATCTCGATGAGCTGAAGACCTCTACAAGCCAAACTCATTATGGAGTACTAGAGATCTCGATAAGCCTTTGTACTTATCGAGATATCAAGTGTTCAAATGAATCAAACTAGAGATCTCAAAGTACAGCCTCAAAGTACAGAATTACAGATCAGTTTAATATCCAAGATAAACAATCAACAAACAATCCAACAGCTGGATTGACAAGTCAACAAAAAGCAGCTTGAAGTGTGTGCAAGATCAATGGCAAAGATCAACTGATAGAGGAAGATTAAAGTAAACACGGGATACTAAAGATATGCTAAGCCAGAAATGAAAGATTTGCTTTTTTATGAATAGAAATGACAAGTGACAGTTTAGAAAAACTAATAGCATGTTTATTATCCACTTTGTAAACCAGCAGTTAACTGGGCTATAAAGTCAACACTGGTCCTCTAGTTAGAAGTAACAATTTAGATTAAAAATTCTTGTAACACTCTCGAGAAGAAGCTGAGCTCTTTAACTTTGAAGAGCTTAGAAATTTTATAGCAAAGCATCTTAATTTTTAATATAAAAATTAAGTGAGTTTTGAAGATCTGTGTTCTTTATTTTGTGCAAGTTTAATTTCTGCATGAACACTTTTCTATACAAGATTTAATTTACTTTGTTCAACCATTATCTTTCAAGAAAAGCCTAAAATCAGAAAAACACATTCACCCCCCATGTGTGATTCATTACCTAACAAGTGGTATCAGAGCAAAATCTGAAAGAAAACAGATTCAAGATCTTGAAAGAATGAATACACAGAAAATCAGTAGCATCAAAATCCCTACCTTTGACAAAACTAACTACACTCTTTGGAAAAAGAAAATGATGTTGTTTATCAAGACGGCCAATCCACTCTATGTTCAGATTCTCAAGAATGGACCCTTCATTCCTATGGTAAGAGTTGAGGAATCTACAGATGGAGACATGGTCATACCAGCTCATTATGTTCCTACAGATCCAGCTAAGTGTTCTGACCCTGAAAAAGAGAAAGTCTCCCTGGACAGCAGCTTACACTTGATATTGATTGAGTCAGTTGACAATGTGATGTACAACAACATTGTCAACTGTGACACTGCTAAGAAAATATGGGAGAAGATTGAAATACTCTGTGAAGGAACTGAGGAAGTTAGATCTAATCAAAGAAGAATACTGATTTCACAGTATGAGGTTTTTATGGCTAAGCCTAAGGAAAGCATTACTGAAGTATTTGAAAGATTTAATAAGCTGATAAATGACTTGCAGCTTCATGACAAGTACTATGAAGCTGAAGAGGTGAATCTAAAGTTCTTGCTTACTCTTCCTGATCATTTGGAACAAAATATCTCAGCAATTAGGGAAGGAAGAGACTTGAGCAGGATAACTCTGGAAGTTCTATATGGAATTCTTAAAACCTATGAACTAGAGATGATTCAAAGGCAATCATTGAGATCTGGCCAAGGACATGTTATAGATGGTTCAAGTGCTTTAATAGTAAATGAAGGCCAAACATCCAATGATGAACCCAGATCTCATACCTCAGCTGCCTCAACAAGTGAGCAGAGAAAAATTGATTCATATGAGCAAGTCATACTAAAATTGGAAAAGGATGAGTTCTACACTGTTGAAGAACTGGAAGAGTTAGATCAGTCAATTGTGACGGCCTCAACCCCGGGGTCAGGGGCTGACATCACCAAAATATAATAAACTACAACATAAACTATGACATAAACTTTATTATAACACACGACCCCGAATCAGGAGCCGATGCAGGTTCAAGTATTATTTAGGTTACAAAAAACACTAACTTATTCAAGATCCGACATCCTAACTTATTACAGCAACTCATCAGACCTTAGAGTCTGATACAAACTACCTCAGAGGAGCCGGGACCGGGGGGGGCAGACACTCTACGCTGACCTGGTCTTCTAGACATCTGTAATAAATAAATACAAAACAAGCTGCAAGGGTGAGCAATCCATTGCTCAACAATACCTCTATATGAATAACCAGTAAAACAGGATGTATAAAAACAATATAGGAACATATATCAAAACTAGTTTACGAAAAATCCATAGAAACATGTATAAACTGGATATCAAAACTAGCATGCTCTGCAAAATAATATCATTTGTAGTGTGATGTGTCAAAATACCAGAGTTCAATTTTAGCATGCTATTTCCTTTCCAAAACCACTGTCAATTGCTGGACCATAAATCATCTGTCCCGTTACGAGGACCATAAACCATTTGTTCCGTTACGGGAACCATTAAACCAAAGTCAGATATAAAAGTGGATGAATTCTAGGGACAGCTGATCAGTCTATCCCACCACAATTTGTTCCGGAACTCGGAGACTAGCTAGGTCTCTGTCATGCTGGACTAAACGGCCTACCAGTACGCGCATCCGACTTAGCCTCTTACACAACCATGCTGGGCCGTTACCTAATAACGAGCCTCTTACGCCACTGACCATCCAATATCTAATTCGTGTTTGTCCAGTTTTCAAAATCAAATTCACCTATCTCTTTTTAAACGATTAAAACACACATTCCGAAAATTCTTTTAAATTTTAATCATAATCTAGAGATAGGCATTTTCAGAAGTTACTTTTTCCCCAAAACATCAGTTAATAAAACATATTTAAATGCGGGGAATACATAACTTAAAACATTCTATTCCAGTACATAATTTAAATCAACAACTATTCATATATACTGAACTGTAAAAGATTAGCTCAGGGGTACTTGCCTTGCGAAGCTTTGCACTGACACGGACTTGACTCTACTTGACTTCACTACTGGTCCTTCGACTCGAACCTACGAAATCGAAACAACCTAGGTTAAATGACCGATTATGCTTGACTTTTCCTCATTAAATAATTACCCAACGATACAATTCCCGACTCATATGCATATCAATAATAATAATATACACGCAATAATAGTGCACATAGCAAACAGGGGTCAATTTGTATTAAACGAGATATATACACTCATTCTTAAATAAAGGTAATTTCTAGAAAAATTTGGACAGCGACTCCTCTGTTTATAGACCTACCCGTCGAAACATCAATCGACGTCAGTTCCCAACAAATCAATTCAAACCGCTACATAAATAAGTTCTTAGTCCCGAAAATAATTTATACGAGTGGTTTTATGTATTAAAATATTTGGGACTCAGAACAGGGTCATCACCGCTCACCGTGCGCTCGTAAAATAATTCATCGCGCGCGACGACAAAATTTATTGGTGCCCGAAAATATACGGGTGTCCGAATAAATTTCACCGATCGAAATTATCGCTCACCTAATTTATCATTTAATATCATGAATTTTAATCAAAAAATTCCTGCAGCAAAAAGGAAATTAAAAATTAAAAAATTTCAATAGCACAAACCACTGCACTCACACGGGCTAATAAAAGCCCAACACAAATCCAACAGCCAAGCCCAAGTTACAGGCCCAACTGCAAACAGAACCAACCCAAACCAACAACCGGCGAGCCAGCAGCAAAAACACGGCGCCACACGGCCACACGCGGCCGTCGCCGCCGCAAACACACACACAGTACAACTCATACACACACACACACTACACACACATGCACACACAGACACACACATATACACATATATGTATACATATCCGTATATATATATCGAACACAACCACACTGCCGCCACCACGCCAGAAACCGGCGGCAACGGTGGCGAAATAAGAAAGAAAAACAGCAGCGAAACAGGAGAATCAAGTGGCAAAACAATTACCAGGTTTTAAACGGAAAGAAATCGAAAGGAACCGAGGGATTTGAGTGAAAGAGGGAGAGAGGAGAGATGAGAGCGAGAGAGATTTGAGAGGAGAGAGAGACAAAACAGGGCTCGTTTGGGAAAGGAATAACAAAGAAAGAAAGAAAAGAAATAAGGCCTAGACACGTGTGTTGTATATGCCACGTGTCCCGGTTTTTATTTATTAGCCTGCAGCTTTTATCGTTTCCTGTTAAAATCATGTACCGGCTGTGCGCTAAAGTGGATCAGAAAAATTCCAAAATAGTCTCAAAATATCACAAATAATCTGAAGTTACTAAAATAAAATTTTCATAATTTTTTAAAGCATTTTACAAACACAACTTATACCCGCATTGCGAGTAAGATTAATCTCGAAAATTACAAAAATAATTTTAAAATTCTCAGAATATTGTAAACGTAAGAAAATATGAGTTTCATAATTTTTGGAGAATCCTAGAATTAAATATGGATTTTACAGTTAAATAAAATCATAAAATTATTTAAGAATAAATAATTAACAGAATATTGCTTTGTAAATTTTATAAAATCCCAAAAATAATCATTAAGATTATAAAATCATAAAAGTAATTTTAGAGACAACCCAAATAATTTTAAAAATTGGATTGTCATAAAATCACTTTTTAAAAGTGAAATAAAAATAAAATGGTGCAGTAGTTAATTATCCAAACACACCACACAATCCAACAATCACATATACACAATAGTAAGTCAGACACATGGACCATAATTAATACAAAATTCTTTATTTAATATATTTATGCAATAATTACATATTTAAATATTACAAAAATGTACGAGTCGTTATATCAATGGCTTATCTGTATAGAAAATTCTCTAACATTAGAGTAAGGAAGCCAAGATACTTCAAAAGTAAAGGACAGTCTTTTAACAAAGACAACAGCTGGAAAGAGAAAGGGAAGTACAATTATGATAGCAAAAGTGGTTACAAAACTGGATCTGTTGACAGATCTAAGATAAGGTGCTTGAGTTGTGATGAACTAGGTCACTTTGCTACAGAATGCAGGAAACCCAAGAAGGCAAAGAAAGATAAGGCTTATGTTGAACTTGAAGCAAAGTATGAAGCTCTTCTGAAGAAACAACAAAGCAAAGCTTATATTGCAGAAGGTAAAAGTTGTGATGATTCTGAAAATGATAAAGATGAAGAACTTGGAAACTATGCACTCATGGCTTTGGAGCAAGGAGAATCATCCTCATCTAAATCACAGATACCAACCCTTACCTTCACTGATTTAAATGAGAATCAATATAAGGAAATTGTTAAACAAATGAGCACATAAATGTTTCACATTCATACAAGCATGGTTGCTGCTAATGAAGAAGTTAGTAGATTAACAAAGTTAAATGAGAAGCTTGAAAGTGAAAAAGAAGAAGCTGAATTGTTGATAGTGAAGCTTGAAGCCTTGAAACAAGAAAATGGCTATCTGAAAAACAAGCTCAAGTGTGCAAATAAGATTGAGATTGGAGAAAAGTGAAGTAAAGTTGAAGTCCTTCAAGAATGCATCTGAATTGGTTGGTCAGTACCATGAGAAAAACAAACCATGTGCAAACATTGCCATTGGTCTTGATTATAATACCTTAAACAGCAAGAAGAAAAACACCGGTGACAGAGAAAAAGCAGCAATGAGTAAAAATGTTCCAGGAATGCTGAAAAATGTTGGGTCACCAGTATTTAAGACTTGTGAGGTAAACTTCAGTGAAGAAGAATTGATTATCAAGCAAGAAATTGCAGATGAGGATAATGAAAAGAAGAATGCAGATTCAATTCAATCTTCCAAGGCTAAAGAAAATCTCATGGACTACCAAAGTACCAAGACTCCTGTCAGAAAAACCAAGATTGAAGATGTTACGACCGATATTTTGTGTAATATTATTTGTGAACTCTGTATAATATTTGAGTCGATTATAAATATATTTATTAATTGTACATATGTGTGAATAGAATTTGGTGCATTATAAATTGCTTTACTCAGAATATGAATTTTTCAAAGCGATAGTTTTATTAATTGCTCCTATTTTTGATTTATAAAGAATATTCTTTACCATGGAAAATTATCTTTTAAAAATTATTTCATTCACAAATTTCAAAAGTGATCTCATAAAATTTCTAAAAATACAAGTTATTTTATGGTATAAATTTTATAATTTTTGAACTTTTATTTTATTTTATAAAAATAGATCTTTCAAAATTAGTTGTTAAGTAATTAGCAAATTACATGAATATCCTTGCATGCAAATAACCTCCCATTCAACTAAAGGGCTAAAAAGACAATTCCAACCCCACAACTCTCATTTTGCTAGCCAAATTACCTCTTTGTCCTTGCATGCAAAATGACCTAAGTATGTTGGAAGGTTATTCTTGTCAATTCTCATTTCCACCCACTTCTTTTAGTCAATCAAAATCATAAAAACCACAATGCAAGGTGTTGTGATCATTCACCCTACTCCACACTCCACCCTCCCTTTTTCTCCTCCCTCCCCTATCGGCTCTCCCCCTCCCTCTCGGCAATTTCCATAGCCGAGGCCCCCCATCCCCTTCTTTTCTTCATTCTTTCACTCAAAAATTCATCTTATATTCAAGTAATCTTACTCCCTACATGTTGTTCTTATATATTTCAAAAAGTTTAGAGTGAAAAGTTTGAGTTTTAATCTTGCATGTCATAGTTTAACTAGAACTCAAAATACAATCTTGATTCTCATGGATTTAAGGTTGTATTGTTGAGGGAACTACAAGGAATGGTGAAATGCCAAGTCAAGAGAGTGAAGCTCTTATTTTTAATGGCCATTTCCCTTCCATTTCATTCGGCCATGACCATAAGGGAGCCGAATGAATGGTTCTTAGTGGTGTCTTGTTGCCTTGTTCAATTCTTGTATGTTTTGTGATAATGGCATGAATTTTGTAGTGAAAACTTGATGAAACCCCTTTGCATTCTAAATGACCATTTAGTAATAGTCTATGTTAGGCTTGCATGTTAATTTTATGATAAAAATTATTGTGGAAATCATAAGGTTTTGACTTGTAAAATTCGTAGGCATGCATGCATGTAAACAACTCATGATTTTCAGAAGTTTTTAATCATTTGGATTGATAATTGTTAGTAGGCTTTAATTTCAGTTGAGTTAAGATAATGATCTTGATTTGTGATCCTTGATATGTGATGTTAATTCGTATGTTAAGTCACACACACTGTAGAGGGGGGTGAATACAGTGTATAGCACAATCAAATCGAACTCTAATAACTCAAGTAACAGAAAACAAACTTTATTCAAAACAATAAACTCTGTTACAGTATATAACTGTTCTCTCTCAGTGATGAACAAATATCACGAGAGCTGCTAGGGTTACAATGAATAATCTAATCAATAATGATAACACTTATAGTGTAAACCCTATGTCTGTGTTTATATACTACATAGTTACAAGATAATCGCTAATTGATATGGAATATAATTCTGCTTCCTAAAATATATCAATCAGATATCTTTTCTTCCAAGTATTCCATTCTTCACGGAATTCCTTCTTCATGCATATCTCTTCTTACGTTTGTCTAGATCTTCTCTTCCTGTAAATCAGCTGCCTTCCTTATCTGAATATTTCCTTTAAGTCCTGATATTATCTTCTGATAAATATCTCCTGAACCTTAAGTACTGATGACTTAAGTTCTGACTTCAGTATAAGTGCTGATTTCAGTTAAGTACTGATTTGTCCTGTTTAAGTAAGATCTGAAAACTAAACATAAATCATATTAGTCATGACATTATCAAATATATCTAAAAATCTCCCCCAACTTGTAAATGAGCATAATATACAAGTTTAACAGATATTTGATGATGTCAAAAACATTAAGTACAAATGCATGAGAATTTGACTAGATAACTACAACTTATAGTCCTTAAAGCTTTACCAACTTTAACTTCTGATAACAACTTCAGTCTGTATTCATTTAAACAGGACAAATCAGTACTTAACTGAAATCAACACTTATACTGAAGTCATAACTTAAGTCATCAGTACTTAAGGTAGCATGGATCATGGGGGAGCATCCAGTTCTAGAGAAAACCTTTCATATGCAAGGAAGTGGACTAAATCACATACACCTGACTTAATAATTGGAAATCCTGATGCATGTGTTAGAACTAGAACAACTACTTCAAGTGAATGTCTTTACAATTCTTTTCTTTCTCAGACTGAACCAAAGAAAGTGGAAGAAGCTCTTCAAGATGCTGATTGGGTGCAAGCAATGCAGGAAGAGTTAAATGAATTTGAAAGAAACAAAGTCTGGACCCTAGTGCCAAGACCAAAAAACAGATCTGTTGTTGGTACACAGTGGGTATTCAGAAACAAAACTGACAGTGATGGCATAATTACAAGGAATAAGGCAAGGTTGGTTGTAAAAGGATATTCTCAACAGGAGGGAATTGATTATGATGAAACATTTGCACCAGTTGCTAGATTGGAAGCCATAAGGATATTTTTGGCTTATGCTGCTCACAAAAAGTTTACTGTCTTTCAAATGGATGTGAAGAGTGCTTTTCTCAATGGAGAATTGGAGGAAGAAGTATATATTGAACAACCTCCAGGCTTTGTAGATCCCAAATATCCTAATCATGTCTACAGGCTTGATAAAGCACTTTACGGCCTTAAGCAAGCTCCAAGAGCATGGTATGAGACTTTAGCTCAGTTTCTTCTAGAAAGTGGATTTAACAGAGGAACTATAGACAAAACACTGTTCTACCTCAACCATGGAAAGGACTTACTTCTGGTTCATATATATGTTGATGATATCATCTTTGGTTCTACAAATGACAGACTTTGCAAGAAGTTTGCCAAACTGATGCAGTCCAGATATCAAATGAGTATGATGGGGGAACTTAGCTATTTTCTGGGCCTTCAAGTCAAGCAGAATGAAGAAGGCACTTTTATTTGTCAAACCAAGTACACCAGAAATTTGCTGAAGAAATTTGGAATGCAAGATTGTTCAAGTGCATCCACTCCCATGGCCACTGCAACAAAACTGGATAAGGATACTAGTAAATCAGTAGATATTACTGATTACAGAGGTATGATTGGCTCTCTACTCTATCTAACTGCTAGTAGACTTGATATCATGTATGTTACCTGTCTTTGTGTAAGATTTCAAGCAGATCCAAGAGAACCTCACTTAACAGCTGTGAAAAGAATTTTCAAGTATCTTAAGGGAACAACTGATCTGGGATTGTGGTATCCCAGAGAATCAGATTTTAAACTAATAGGTTACTCAGATGCAGATTTTGTAGGTTGCAAAATTGACAGGAAAAACACAAGTGGAAGCTACCAATTTCTTGGAGGCAGATTGGTCTCTTGGTTTAGCAAGAAATAAAAGTCAATTTCCACATCAACTGCAGAAGTAGAGTACATTGCTGCAGGAAGCTGTTGTGCACAGATTCTTTGGATGAAGAATCAGTTACTGGATTATGGGTTAACATATTTTAAAATCCCTATTTACTGTGATAATCAAAGTGCTATTGCTATAACAGGTAATCCAGTTCAACACTCAATGACAAAGCACATCAGCATTAGGTACCACTTCATAAGGGAACATGTGGATGAAGGTACAGTGGAATTGCACTTTGTTCCAACAGATCAGCAACTAGCAGATATATTCACAAAACCACTGTGTGAAGCTACTTTTACAAGATTGGTAAATGAACTTGGAATGGTTTCAGGTTCTTTCTCTAAATCTGCTTAGTTTTGTTCTGATACATCAGACTTTATGATCAGTATTTAGAGATATTACTTTCTTTGTGTATTCTGTGCCTAATTGAAAATTGCTTAAGTACTGATTGTTGTCTGATGTGAATTTCTAAACTCTGATAGTGATATGACTGTTTATGTGAATATTCAATCCTATGAGGATAACTGTGCTA
This sequence comes from Apium graveolens, assembly GCF_009905375.1. NCBI lineage: Eukaryota > Viridiplantae > Streptophyta > Magnoliopsida > Apiales > Apiaceae > Apium > Apium graveolens. Next base: position 159,337,376 of record NC_133648.1, on the reverse strand, counting down.
GATGCTGACCTAGTAGTCTTTAATATACTAGAGATCCCATGTTAGAAGTAATTATTTATGTGGAAATCTATTGACACAAGCAAATTCTGATATTGAGCTTAGTTAAGTTTACTTTGTCTATCTTATTACTAAGTCAAAAACTAGAATAGTGCTTCTCATCTGTTAAGTTCTGATGTTAGTAAATCTGTTGAATGTACTAAGTGCTGATAAACCTCACTTATCAAAAGAAAAAGGAAAAGAAACAAGGAATAAAAATCAGGTACTCCTTTGAGATCTAGAGTAAAAATGTGGAAGGGACGACCCAAGTGCATTGCTGGTATTAAGTAATATGCATCAGAAAAGCAAATAATTATTTTTCTTGGTGACTTTACACTGAGAAGCCACTATAAAATGGAATTTCAAAAGATGCATAAAATAAGCACAAAACAGTTGAGGTGGACTCGTGCATGAACTCATTCAAAAGTAAACTTCAGAATAATGACCGATTTTTAGTAATGTTCTTAGTTATGCCTTATTTCTAAGATGTACTGAAGTGAATCAGACTTTACTCTTTGTCTGATATTTTGCTTAATGCACACACTTACACTCCATATGAATGATGAAAATTACTGTGGCGTTCAATGTTGTTTTAGATGAACAGTTTATGTGTCAGATTGCATAAATTCTGAGGACAAGTTCTGATGGAAGTTCTGATAAATAATTTCTGAAGAACCGAAATCAGAATTTGTGTGAAGAATCAAAGAGATAGGCATTCATTTTTTGAGTTAAGAAATCATGTTCTGATGACTGTTAAGTTCTGATATAAGTCCAAGTGCTGATATTAACTTCTGATCCTCTATTTGATCTATTTATGGTTAAAATATGAAACAGTCTTATTTTACATCAGAATATGTACGGTTGGGATATTAACAGTCAATACAATTGGGGTTAGTGATGCTCGTCCATGCACAGTAATATTTACTTGTTTGTTGTGCGCATTAAACCCTGTTTTACTCTTCCAATGACTATTTTTCTTCTTCCCAGTCTAGGGAGACGAGGTAGAATTATTTCTACCTGTCCACATTAAATTATCCTTGCATCTCCTGGCATTCCATTGCCTATATAAACCATCACCTCACATTAGCCTACACATCATTTCTTTTCTCACATACTCACTCTCTTTTCCTTCATACCAACACAATCATTGTTAACTATAATATGTTTTTAAACTATGAGACCTTCAACATGGAGTTGAACTGTGAGGACTGGCAGCAGGAATGGCACGTAACTGTCATTCCTGATGAGATTTGGGACTCGGTTCCCCATGAGGTTCTCACACACCTCCTGTTCTTTTACATGGACTACCATCGCCATCTGGAGCAATTGGAAGAAGAAAGGCTGGAAGCTCTCCGCCAACAAGAGCGGATCATTCGACTCGCTATTCTTTTTGTAGAGAGTCGGAAGAAGAAATAATTTGTTTTCTTCTTCCTGTTTTTCTTCATCGTCAGCTTTGTCCGGCTTCTTAGCCAAGGACAAAAGCTATTGATGTTAGGTTTAGTAGCTTAGGACAGTCTTGTAATGTTCTGATGTAAATTTCAATTTCATGAATGTATTCTCTTAATATATTAATGGAATTTTATATTATTTTTGCAAGATTTTGTCTCTGAGATGTTTTGCAATTCTACTGCATTTTTAAATCCTGATATATCCATATTCTGATGACCATTTTAATTGCTGATATAAATTGAGTTCTGATTCTGAAATGTCAGTACTTATTTCCTTGATTCATTTTTTGGTCATTCTCATACTTTATATTTTTCCAGAAAATGGGTTTTATAGTAAAAATGATTAAATAAGTGGGAACAGTTTAAATTTTGAATTAAAACTGACTTACCTCAATTAATGGGATTACTTGGTAAGTGGAACGGGTTTTCCTTGAAAAACTGCATGTGATAAGTAATGATTACTATTTTCCCGTGCCCATTAACTATTCATTATTTCTGCATGTCTGACAGGTGTCCAACGGTTATTTTTTTTACCATGTATAAACATTTTATCAAATACCTTACAGGCAACCTTAATTCTCAAATTTTTCTCATGGCACCTAAGGATTTGATCATAGATGGAGCCAAGTTCGTTCCCAAAAACTATGCTGCAATCTTAAATCATGATGAAGCTCCATCTGAGTTGCACTTTGTGCAAGATCTTCTTGCACACAGTGAAATTAGGTATGCATTGACCCAGCCACCAGTCTTTTCAAGCCAACAAGTTCTGACATTTTGGAGGACTGGGCATTTTGACAATGGTGGTGCTACTGGTACTCCAAGTATTATTTTCGAAGTCAATGATGTTGAACATGTGGTAACTCCTGGAACAGTTCGTAAAGCTCTACATTTACCAGAAGGCTGCATTTTCTCAACACCGGAGGAACCAGTTCTACAGTAGCTCATGGCCAATTTGGGGTATGAGAAGAATTTGGCTAAGCTTGGACAGTTGAAACGAGCACATATCAGAAAGGAAGGGAGCTTTTTCTTCGGCTGCATCACTAAAGCCTTCGGGAATAAGTGTTCGAACTTTAATGCCATTCCAATAATGTGTCAGCACATTGGGTATGCTATTATTAACCAAACTCATTTTGATTTTGCAAGTGCTGTGCTAGGCTTTTTTGGGGATAGGATGACAGAGGATAGAAATGTAGTTTACTTTGCTAGATTCTGTCAGCTTATATATAATTTTTATTGTGCTGATGAACCCCAACCTACCACTAACTTATTTCCACCATTTAAACTTGCAAAACGGGCTTTTAATGACTTGGTAAATGCTGATCTTAAGAAAACGATGGTTAGACCTTTACAGATTTCTCAGTCTGTAAAACAGATCTTGGTAAATGCTGATCCTCAAACCTATAGATCTGTTTATCCTGATGTACAACCTACCACCACATCCCAAACACCACAACAACCATCAGAACATACCACTCATACATCTATACCTCAATCCTCTATCAGAACACATCTCAAACCTTCACAGATAGCTAAACCTTCATCATCAGCACATACTGTGAAGCCTTTATCTTCCAAGCCCAAGAGGACAAAGACTGTCCCTCAGACACCACAAAAGAGAAGGAGGATTGTTCTGAGAGATGAGTCTGATAGTGAGGAACAGGTTTCTGCATCGGAACCTGTTGTTAAAGAAGCTGAGAAGGTCCTTCTCAGAAGGATTCTGAAATTGGGGGATCTAAGCTTCTCAAAAGGCTTAGACGAATGAATTATGCTGAACCTCCCAAGGAATCCCCACCTTCAAAGAGATACAAGAAACAGAGAGCTAAAAGGCCAGCTTCAGATGATGAGGAAGCAGCAGCTAAGGAAGGAGATCAGGATTCTCTGATCTCAAAAGAACCAGATTTTGCTGAAGCTACTGCAACTTCCTCTCCATTGTCCCCAACTCAGGAAGCTGCTACCGATAAGGCAAACACACCATCTGTGTCTCCTGTACATGAAACTGTATCTCCTGTGGACCCAGGCACAAGTGCTGAAATTGATATTCACAACCTGGTTGTGCCTGAGGTTCTCTACTTAGAAGCTCCAACAATAATTAATCCATCAACAACACCACTTACTGATGCTAATGAAACTCCAAAATTGTCTGCAACACCTTCTCTGCATCTTGATGTTGATGATCAGAATATAGGTGAGCATCAGGATATGGCTGTTGATCAGAACTTGAAAACAGATCAGCACTTAGAGGATGATGCTGAAGCCTCAATTGCTTCTCATACTGTTGTTTTATCAGAAGATGTTGATTCTGTCAGTTCTGATGCTTCAAATACTGATACTACTGGTGATGCTGCTATTAATGTAGATGCTGATGAAGCTGGTTCTTCAGGATATGCACCTCAACAAACTGTTCATAAATCTGAACTAGTTAAGAAGTTTGTTACAAGAGCAGCACCAGTACCTTGGAGTGAAACTCCTAGAGGACAGGAGTGGAATAAGGAATGGAACTCAGTTACCTTTGTTCCATCTGAAAAGATTCTTGCTGAGCACTTGGAAAAAGCTGATGAAATGTTAATTAATGATGATTTCAAGACACAGCTTCGTGTCACTACATTGAGTACTAGACATCTTCAAGGTCTCCATTCAACAACTCATGCAGAGTTACATAAAATTCAGGAAGAATTGCTCAAGCAAGAAACGACTCAGAAAATTGATAAGAAAAAATTCTTCCAACCTACTTTTGACAGAGTTGCTTACATTGAGAAGACCCAAGAGAAGTAATAGTCTCAGATTGATGATATTTTGAAAAATCAAGCTTCTCAGCAATCTCAACTCGATGAAATCCAAGCCTCAGTGGAATTGCTTGTCTCTCTTCTCTTACCTACTGATGCCAAAAAGGGGGAGAAAGTAATTAAGTCCAAATGCAAAACTGTTAAGACACTGAAGGGGAAGGATGATGAAAAAGATGACCAGGGAAACTCTGGAATGGGTGGAGGTCATGGTCAAGGTAGAAGTTTCTCATCAAGAAGAGCTGAACTTACAAGTCACAGGACAAGTTATGATGCTGGAAAAAGAATTACTTCTGTTACTGGTAAAAGGATAAGTTCTGATGAACTTTTGGATCTTGATGAAGAAATATCAAGACAGTTATTTCTGAAAGAAAATCCAGGAATGGACTTGGAAAGTCTGATGGAAGAAGAAGCTAGACTTAAGTCAGAAAAAGTCAATTCTAAATCTGAAGCTTCTGTTGGTAAAAAAAAACTTCCAAAGGCCAAAGGCATTGTGATAAAAGAAAGAACAAATCCTGAAGCAACCAAGGCTAAATCACAATTGCAGATAGATCCAAGCTCCAAGGGAAAAGAGAAAGTTGGTGAACCTATCAAGGTTTATGTGCCTCCTGTGGATGAAGAAATTACTGTTGAAGATGCTGATCTTGCTCTGACTTCAAGAAAAATTTCTAAGACAACCTCTGGCATGGCTCAAGTTGTTCAGAGTCAAGATATAGTTAGCTCTGATATCTCAAAGAAGCAAGTAACCTCTGACATAGCTCAAGTTAACTTGATATCAGAAGATAAATCAAAGGAAACCTCTGACATTGCTCATGTTAAACCTTCAAAGTTACTCCTACCAGGATTCACTAAAGCCAAACAGACTCAACCTTTGAAGACTGCTATAAGTGGTTTTGAAGCAAGAGTGGTTACTGGAAAGGAAGCAAGAGATAAATCTGGATTGGGTAGTGCTGATGAAAGAAGAATACATAACACAACCAATGATCCAACTTTCTTAAGTGAACCAGGTATTGGAGCAACTCCTGATAGATTGAATCAACTAGAATCTGTACAGATAGTTTACCATACCTACTTGAGAGAACACATCTTGTTGTACTTCATGACAGATGGTAGGGTTTATCATATAAGGGAAAATGCCATTCCACTGAAGTATTTTGAAGAATTGTAACATGTATTATTCTTACTTTGAGTGAATGACAAAATAACAGAAAGTGCTGCAAACTATTTGAAGAGTCAAATTCAGAAACAGAAAAGGCTTTATTCTGTTAAGTCTGACAACATATATCTTCCAAAGTACAGAGATCACAAGGGTGATATTGTTGAGATGAAGCCTAACTCTACTAAGATTATAACTACCTTTCTTGGTTACAAGGCTGTGGAATTCAATCTTGAGTCTGACAAGGCATATTTGATCAGACTGGATCAGGACATAAGGAAAGCTAAAATTAATGATCTCAGGGCTGCAATCTTTCAAACTGGTGAAGATTCTGCAGAACTTAAAGATGCTAAAAGGAGGATGATTGATGAACTCAGATATGCTGAGAGATGTTTATTAAAAAATTATCTCAGAACAACTCCTGACATCAGAGAGATCAGAAAGTGAAGCCAAGTCAAGATCTACAACTGCTCAAATTCTGATATGAATACAGACTGAAGTTGTTATCAGAAGTTAAAGTTGGTAAAACCTAACAGTGAGTTCAAGGGTTCTGATGTTAAGAACAAAAATAGTCTATGGTAAATCGGGCATTACGACGGCTATGTTTACGCGATTACCCAAATTTATACCACTCCAAATCAACCCACAATCAACCCACAATCAACATCACAACCAAACTCCATCCATACTTCACCATAACAGCCCCAACAACTCAATATTATCAACTTATACTACTTCCCAATCATGAACTAAAAGCTTACTTAAGTTCTTTAACTAATTAACAAGATTTACAACTCCAAAAACACCACAAAACCAACTAATCTCTACATACACAACAATCAAGCCTCTCATGAACTATAATACTCATATTATGCTCTTAACATTCAAATAACAAAGCTAGGTTAAGAGATTATACCTTTGTTGTGAGTGGGAGTAACTAATTATCTTGGAATCACCCTTGAAAGTCCTTATCCAAGCTTAATCTAAACAAAAATTCAAGAACAAAAATTTAAGTTCTTGAAAAACACTATTCACCCTCTTCTTCCATGATTTTTAGGAAGAGATTGTGGAGGAATTTGAAGCTTAAACTTATAGGATATCTATATCTATACACAAAGAACCTTAGATAATTACCTTGCTAATTAACAAAGCTTGGATCTAGGATTTTGAATTTTTCCTTCTTGAAATAAAGAGAAGACCGAAAGCTTCCTTTGAAGAAATGAGTCAACTTTGTGTTTTTGGTGAAATGAATGGTTGGTTGGTTGTTTTTTTGGTTTTTGTTTTGATTTATTACTTTTTACCATGGTAACTTTTGTGTGGTTCTTAATCAACCAACAACACACCTTTCTTTGTCATGCTTATGTCACCTTGTTATGTCATCCTCCCCCACTTGTCCTCCTTTTATTGGTTTGATGACATCATCCTCACTAACCTCTTTGATTAGCTTCTAATTACTTGGCTAATGACCGCTGATCTGTTATGCGGTTCGCTTAACTTCCGTTTTCGTTTATCATTTGAGGGATCATACCCGGGGTCTTATTACTTGGGTTCCCCTAAACCTTTCTCAATATATTATATTCCTTTTATGATCCTCTCTTATAATTCTTGAATTTAAATCCTTTTTATCCTGTTCCCTTATACTTAATTCTTTCGGTATCTGGTGGATTTTCGGGAAAAATCAAAGTGTTCGGATTTGGATTCTGACGATCTTTACATACACTTATATACCACATAGAGTACTAATAATATCTCAGAAGATCAATAAAAGAACCCCTATATAGTGTGGTATGAAAATTTTTCTTATTCAGCATACTCAGCAAAAGCACTATTCATAAGGGTTTCAAAAATTCCAAAAATTTGGGTTATTACAGTCTCCCCTCCTTAAAAGGATTCCGTCCCGGAATCAGATAGAAAATGAATAGGGATACTTTCTTAGCATTGCACTTTCTAACTCTCAAGTAAATTTTCCCACATTGTGGTTCTTCCATCAAACTCTGAATAGTTTGATAACCCTTCTCCTAAGCACTTGTTCCTTTTCCAATCTATAACCCTTCCTGGTTGCTTCATATAGGTTACGTCTGGTTTCATGTCTATGCGCTCATATGCCCCTATTTATCTGGCATCCGAATTACACTTCCTTAACATTGATACGTGGAACACGTTATGACTTGCTACATGTTCGGGGGTAGGGCTAGCTCATATGTTATCTTCCCAATACGTCTTAATACCTCAAAGGGTCCAACAATTCGTAGGCTTAGCTTTCCTTTCTTTTTGACCCTCATCAATCCTTTCCAAGGGATACCTTTAACATTACTAGGTCCCCTATTTCCTATTCTTTGTCCTTTCTTGTCAAATCAACATATATCGTGTACTCATCTTGGACTACTACCAGCCGTCCTCTGATTAAATCTATTATATCCTGGTCCTTTGGACCACTGTAGGTCTAAGCATCTTGCGCTCTGCAACATCATCATATAATAAGGGAGATCGGCATTGTCTTCCCTCAAGGATCTCGTAAGGCGATACCTCGATACTGACATACGATCGATTATCTTAAGAAAACTTAATCAGCGTTAAGTGATCACTCCAAATTTCAATCAAGTCTATTGTACAGACTCTCATTATCTCATCTAGATCTACATCTTTTGCTTCTCAATACCCACTCTTTTCTAGTTCGTAATCGTTACTATCTTCCGTACCAAATTTTATACTGATTACACTTTTGCTCGTTAGCGTTCTATAACCTTTTAATAATCGCGTCAACCTTAGTATCACGAATGCGTTAGAATCGGAATACCACCATACTTGGTACCAGTTCCTCTCTAGCTGCCTCCATCTTCGAAAGCTTGGTCCTTCATATAGAAGTAAAAGAATTTATTGAGAGATCACTATGATCATGAACACTTGTTCTATTGCATAGTTAGTACAGAAGTTGGCCAGCCTATAGTACTTGACAAGCAATTAAACAACATGTGGTATCCCACTAGGCTTCTATCACACAGATAGATAGTCATTCGGCAATACCTCCCCTTCTGGAAGGGTTGTTCTTCTCAGCTTATACAAAATGAAAAGGAGAGAAAATAATGAATTGAAGAGAATTGTATATATATAAAATATGCTGCCACAAAATATCTGGCTTGGAATCTACCTCTGAACTATAGAGGTTTGTCATAGGAGAACAAAACATATACGTATATATATCAACATCAGGTATTCGCTATTCCGTCCATCATTCTATGGACCCATGCTCTTCCTCGAGCTTATACACAATCACCTTTGAAACTCCCTCGATATCGAAACTCGAATCTGGGACCTCATTCTAGACATCATCGTTACTAGAATTTTATGCTTGCACTGCAACCTTCCTCGTATAGTAATACGACTCTCTATTGATAGAAGGAATAAATATTCAATAGGTAAATAATCGACCTAGTTTTTCTATCAAAGATAACTTATACGTCAGCACGACCCGATTAGTGGTACTCAATCTCAACATCCATTCCAATACAACTCTCACGGTTGTGATCAACTCATTACTCGCAGAATCATTGCTGCATTACTATGGTCCACCACTGACCTACTGTCGTCATTCACTTTCCATGAAATCTTAATATCTAACCATACGGAGTCCATACATGTCGTATAGAATTCTTCTAAGGAGTTAACATAATCACCATTCATAATTCATGAAGAACACTCCAAATTCTGACGTACTTTCATGACATGAAGCAGATAAAATTGCAGAAGAGCTTCAATCAAAGCAACGATAGCAGGTTAATACCATTCTTAATCATATGCCTTAAATAGAAGACTTAACTCAAAGGTTCGTCTAGTCCTTTTTGAAACATGGTCCTGGCTTATCTCAAGATAGTACCTTCTGAGATAGATAGCCCGCTCATGGCGATTACACGAATTAAACCTTTACCAACTACTATTACGGTTGGGTATTGTACAGTCATCAGAAGGAATGTCAATCTTCCAAACCATAATACAACCTTCACAGCTTTAACCATCATCACTGTATTCCTTTGGCACAAGCGCCTATAATTATCCTCTTACCTTTAAGGTGTCGGCCACCTCTTTGGCCTTTCCTGATAGTAAAATTTCCTTACAGTCAATGTCATTTTAACCACCTCCAAATAAATTTTCTACCTCATTTCAATCACTGCTTATGTGAAGATGTTTTCCTTAAAATCTGATGAGTAAAAAAAAATATCACCATTTTTCCATAAGTTATTGCCTCAGTCTTTAGAGGTTAATCACTGTCACGACTGACTCTCAATCATACTTAGAACATCTTTTATCTTAGGTCCTAATTGCCCTGAACAATTTCGACCTTTACTGGTTCGATCCATACTTTCTCATGGTTTAACACGTACCCCACTTGGCATCATTATAATTACATCATATTTCCTTTATCAACATTTCTATTCTTGAGAATTTTGAATATTACCTTTCTCCTTGTAAAACCTCAAAGGTTATCCTTGAATTGTTCCTCCTGTATTCCCTAGATATAGGGCATATCAAGATACCATTTATTAATACCAGAATCATTGTCTATATACTTCTAAAAAATTTCTCCACTGATTCCTAAAGGTTGTTATTACCTTAATCCTTTCCAATTAATACTGTCAAAACTCATATTATCCCTATTAAGGGTGAAATGCCAACCTTTATGCATCCCCTAGGATTTATTTTAAGTTACCGATGTTCTATCCTTAATTCCACCTTTAAAAAGGTACATGCATCCTTCCATGGATAAATCAAGTCATATATCCCTGATAAGGGTGTCTTATTCAATCATTCCCACCTCAATAGTATATGCCTAATTTCACAATAACATCTGTATTCAAAATGAGGTCAATCAATATGGCCTCCAAAAGATAACAACGGTTATCCGCTTTTCTTGCCTAATTTGGTAACGATAACAAGGATGTTCTGGAAGATATTGGTCGTGTTCAACATGAACTTCTTCTTAATAATTCCTTATTTACTTTTGTTGTTTATCTCAACAGTCATCTCAATGGTGGGACATCTTTCATACCTGGCGTCTCCCTTTCTGGGTATCAAGCCACCGGTCTTACACTTCACATTCTTGAAGGTCACTTCCTTCATCCAATTTTCCTAATTTCTTACTTCCTTGTCTCCTTAGTCTATCCGCGTCTCATAATTTATCCTTCGAACTATCTCAAGGTTTCCTCGAATCCTCCCAACTTACAGGGGATAAAATATATGAATCTCTTATTCCTTCAATCATCAACTTTAACTCATGGTGAATCACCCTCATCCTGATGATTACATACTTTTCTATTTCTATTGCTACGAGTCTTTAGGGTTTCCTCATACCCAACTCCCTTATCATTCCTCAAACTCTATTGCCTTTATGCCCCTTTCCACTTCGGTTTCTTTTTCTTTTCCTTTCTATTACAATCATTTCACGTACCCACTAATCATTGACTCCAAACATCGCGTCGTTATGGGATTCTTGTCCTCCAGACAAATCTTGACATCCTTTACAATCTTAGATTCATAATTCATCATATTCGTCCGCTTTTGTTCTAGCTCCAAAGCTTTTACACTATTTCCTTATCCTTGGGAATTACTTTCCCGAAAATAATTGACTGAACTTTAATAATTTTATCATAACCTCTGGCTCCGTGCCTTTCTTGGCCTTTCATCAGTGGGTGGCCTCTCTCTTAGGAGGGTAAGTGACAAAAACAGTCTTTTGTGCTTCATCAATCATTTAGAATATAAAATCATTTCTCTATTTCCTTTAGCCAGGCTCTTGCCTCAGCTAGGTCAGCTTGTTCCTTGGAACTCGGAGAGCTTAGCGACTTAAAGGTCCTGAAAAAATTTCTCACCGCATTGTTTCCTCAAGGTGGTGGTTGGAAATAAAAGTATAAGTTTTGTTTAGATAGGTCCATGAATTTCCCAATAGGAGTACCATCCTGGTTCTTCCTATCTTGCTCGACTTCTGTTTTCTCAGTCTAAATATTTCTTCCTACTCCCCATAATTGGGGTCATGTTTTGATTTAAAATCCTCATTTTCCACTTCATTATATTCTGGGTTCCTTATATCTTAATTGCGACCTCCCTGATTATCACATTCAAGGTTTGCCCCTAATCTTATTCCTCGTGGGGGCATAATGCTTAGAAAATTTTTGAGAATCTCTGGATATTTGTCTTACTTACTTTGCTTAAGTCTTTCCCTCGTTCAATCCTTGCATGATTGCAACTTATGAATTCTCAAGTTCTATAAACTTCATGACATTCTCTTAAGTGTTAATAGTGCAATTAACAATATGAACTTATCACAAATAAACTGATCTGAACTGAAATTAACGAATATATACATAACCATTTGTTCGAGGGTACAACAACTGAACACATTAAAGAGAATTACATTATTTGATCTGATCGCTTCTATCCCAAAAGTACTACCATAGATAATCATCTCGTCATTAAAACTAATCATTCATAACTTAGGCTAATCCTCCAAAAATGGTGCTACATGAAATTCTTGTCAGATTGCTCAGACTCTGCACACTATTATGGATCAAGAAATGCGGGCATGCATGACATCCCTAACCTGCTCCATTAAAGCGGTGATGAGGTCTAGGACAGTTGCAAGTAGAGCTGGATCAATCTGACCCTCAAGATGGCCTCTAGCTGTAACACGGGTGGTAGCCTCAATCCTTTCCATGCTATAAGCTAATCCTGCCGGAAGTACCCCACCCTCAATCCTCGGTGCAGTAAGTCGATCCAACAGATCACTCCTAACATTACGGGCCTCAGACAGGCCACCCAAAGTCATATAATAATTGGCGATAAGAGAAGCCTGAGTGGTAGCATCTAGCAGTCCATGGGGTGCAGGTGGTGCAGGCCCGGGGGATCCAAATGGATAACCAAGCACGGTATCAAGTGACAATAGTGCAGGAGATAAAGGTGGCATTTCCTCAGTACGTGCTGGGCTCTGTACAGGGGAGGGAACAGGAATTGGTGGAACCACATGGATGTCTTCAGGAACCTCTGGAAGAGGGTCTGATACTGGTATAATTGGTTCCATGGAAGGCCCCACTCTTTCTGCCCTCATTAACCTTTGTGCCCTTGGTAACTCTTCATCCTCTAGTGCCACCCTCGCGGCCATTCTTGCTCTGGTAGTCGCTCTGACTATGGTCATCAATTCCTCAACGCTCCTTTCTTCATTCTCGTCAGGATCCTCCACGAGATCCTCCTCAGCAACAATCCCTTCTGGGATAACATCCTCAACCGCAACATTCTCAACATGAATCTCATCCGGTCCCTCGTTAGGGTACTCTACCGGATTCACAATGTGATCTCCAACATGTAATAAAATATCCTTATGTTGATGCTCCTGAACCTCAGGGTTCGGTGCCCCGCTGCCCTATACGAGAACGAACTATGTTATTATCACGATATTTATAAGGGTTCCCGTAAGGGTTTTAACTGTCAGTACTACGTTAGGTAGCCCGACTATGAACTTGGCAAGAGTTCTTATTATCTTAGTGATCTTATTATCTTAACGTCACATCATCTCTGAGATTTATAACGTTTGGCTCTGATACCATTTCTGTAACACCCCCAAATCCGGGGTCGGGGATTCGGGTTGTCACGAGTTCCATTTCCCTTATCAATACTTAATCTTAACAATCAACCAACTACTACGTACTGTGACCCCATAATATACACACACACACCACAAGTTATAGTCTCAGAGATGAATATCCAAAAATAACACAAGTCATCTTATTCCACAATTATAAACCATTTCACCATAAAAAGGGTTTCTGAATAATTTACGTATTCTTTGCCATTATTACAATTCATAAATATACATAAGTCTAGTACGTCAAAAGTTGAAAGCCTAGCCTATTGGTAGATCCTACCTCGGCTATAACGGCATCAACGCCTACAGGAAACTGCGGAACGTTTCCTAACCGCTTGCGAATCGGGAGCTTGGTCCTGTTCATCTTTTCTATCTGTTGTTGTGTGATGAAAGAAGAAAGCAAGGGTGACCAACAAGCCCACCAAAATAATGTGTATAATGATTAACAATATATGAGCATTCTCATAGTACTCATGAAAGTCTTGGTAAAAAAAATGAACCAAGTTGATATCTTAACGTGACCAAGTCGCAAAATATTCAGTATATATATACATATATATATATACTTTTCACAATATTTTAAATCCTCTGACATGTATAACATCCACAGAGTTCCAGTTATAACTGTATAAAAATATCGTTGCAAGGTGATCTCATACATCTAACCTTGTCTCAACATTTTTCTGAAAACCTTTGATATGCATAAGATAATCATTAACTAGATATAAGTTCAAAAGATGAAGTTACAAGATACTCCAATATACTTATATCTTTTCTGATTACTACTTGAACTACCACTGTTCAAGTTATAATTAGTTTCAAAAGTTCATCACATAGATGAGACTACAAGATAAGACTTAAATAGATTCAATCTTTGAAATATTATTTGAAAGAAATGAAGTTACGAGATACTTCATTAAGTCCCGATATATATATACACCTATATATATATATACATTTCATACACTCCTTGAAAACCTCTGTTATGAAAATTATAAACAGAGTTGCAATATCCAATGCATTTGGAAAGGAGAAAACCTTGGCATAAACCTGATATCTTGCTGATCAGGCAAGAATACCAATAAGTAACCTTTTCTACTAGTAGATGGACGAATTCCCCACTGGTCATCACCCTGGCCGCAATAGGACCTATGCTGGACTGCCACTCAGCCACTTACGCATTGATGGACTCCCACTGAGCCACATACACTTTCATGGACGCCCGTTGAGCCCATGTTGCTTATGCCGACTCAAATAGATGAACTTACTTCCCGAACTATGGGCAAGTAATCAAGATGTTTTCTCAAAACAGCAACCTCGTTGCGAATATAAAATACACCACTGAGCTGGATCCCTCAAGTTTTGAGCGAGTATTTAAATCCCCTTCGAAAGGAAGATCTTAAATATAAAAATGAGTTTTGGGATCCGCTCTAACTTTTAAAAATCATTTTGAAGACTCGAATTTTTTTTAAGAATGTTTGGAGTACTGTTGATTTATTAAAATAAATCAGTCCCAATATATTAGAAAATATCTGAATATTATTATTTAAATAATATTCCCAAAAAGGATAATCTCCATAAAAATAATCGAAGTAGAAGTGTTAAAACTTATACTTGAAATGGGTATTAAATAACCAAAGATATACTTATACGAAAGTACTATCTTTATTTGAATAATCAAAAATAAGTTTGATTATCGAAACATTATTCTTTAATAAAATAAAGAATATTACTTAGTAAATAATCAGAGTCATAAGTTCTCAAATGAATATTCAAAGTAATATTCATTAATAAAATAAACAGAGTCATATGTCCTCGAATGAATATTCAAAGTAATATTCGTTAATAAAATAAACGGAGTCATATGTCCTCGAATGAATATTCAAACTAATATTCATTAAATAAAATAAAGTTATCGAATAAACCTTATTCGATTAATAGTTTTGAAAACTATATCAATATATATATATAAATATATATATATATATATATATATATATTATACTCGGGAACATCGACTCCCGGTTTAGAAAAATGTTCACATTTAGGTCCCCTATACTGAGGGTATACGCAACTACTACTTATCTCTAGCATAGGTATTATGCAACTATAAGCATTGAAATCAACAGATAGATAACCAGATTACGAAACAGACATGTATATATATACCATCTCAGCATGCTTCAATATATCGCAAAATTTGCTAATTAACCAACATGCATCTATCACAAGATAATGCATATACATATATACATCACCACAACAGTATAACAGGTAGAAAACTTGCCTGAGTGACTGGGGGTGATAAATGGCTTGGGATGAGTCTGGTAACCTATAAATAACATATAAGTTGGAATTAAACCAAAGTCGCTTATGAATCTATACTTTAAC
The DNA here is from genome assembly GCF_009905375.1 of Apium graveolens. NCBI lineage: Eukaryota > Viridiplantae > Streptophyta > Magnoliopsida > Apiales > Apiaceae > Apium > Apium graveolens. The sequence goes on along the minus strand of NC_133648.1, from coordinate 159,321,938 downwards.
CAATTAGACCCTAACGTTCGCTTTTGCGCTTAACGATTCACTTAAGTCGCTCGAGTACCCTCGGCTCCACCATTTTTAATAAATTAACCATTAAGGGTTTTAAGGCGATTCTTTCGCGAGTACCTTACCAACTGCATAATACACTTCACATAAATGTTTCTTACTCCAATTAGTCTTTTAAGGTCTTTAACCTATATTTCAAAGTAAGGCGAGTGGTAACGGTTCGTTCGCGAAACGCCGTTACTTAAAACGGTCGATTCTCCTAAACCGTATATCGGATTCAAACGAACCACATATCAAAACGAAGCTCGTAACATGAACTACCTAAATATGGCAATGGTCAAAACCTAACAGTGAGTTCAAGGGTTCTGATGTTAAGAACAAAAACAGTCTACGGTAAATCGGGCATTACGACGGCTATGTTTACGCGATTACCCAAATTTATACCACTCCAAATCAACCCACAATCAACCCACAGTCAACATCACAACCAAACTCCATCCATACTTCACCATAACAGCCCCAACAACTCAATATTATCAACTTATACTACTTCCCAATCATGAACTATAAGCTTACTTAAGTTCTTTAACTAATTAACAAGATTTACAACTCCAAAAACACCACAAAACCAACTAATCTCTACATACACAACAATCAAGCCTCTCATGAACTATAATACTCATATTATGCTCTTAACATTCAAATAACAAAGCTAGGTTAAGAGATTATACCTTCCTTGTGAGTGGGAGTAACTAATTAGCTTGGAATCACCCTTGAAAGTCCTTATCCAAGCTTAATCTAAACAAAAATTCAAGAACAAAAATTTAAGTTCTTGAAAAACACTATTCACCCTCTTCTTCCATGATTTTTAGGAAGAGATTGTGAAGGAATTTGAAGCTTAAACTTATAGGATATCTATATCTATACACAAGGAACCTTAGATAATTACCTTGCTAATTAACAAAGCTTGGATCTAGGATTTTGAATTTTTCCTTCTTGAAATAAAGAGAAGGCCGAGAGCTTCCTTTGAAGAAATGAGTCAACTTTGTGTTTTTGGTGAAATGAATGGTTGATTGGTTGTTTTTTTGTTTTTTTTATTTATTACTTAATCAACCAACAACACACCTTTCTTTGTCATGCTTATGTCACCTTGTTATGTCATCCTCCCCCACTTGTCCTCCTCTTATTGGTTTGATGACATCATCCTCACAAACCTCTTTGATTAGCTTCTAATTACTTGGCTAATGACTGCTGATCTGTTATGCGGTTCGCTTAACTTCCGTTTTCATTTATCGTTTGAGGGATCATACCCGGGACCTTATTACTTGGGTTCCCCTAAACCTTTCTCAATATATTATATTCCTTTTATGATCCTCTCTTATAATTCTTGAATTTAAATCCTTTTTATCCTGTTCCCTTATACATAATTCTTTCGGTATCTGGTGGATTTTCGGGAAAAATCAAAGTGTTCGGATTTGGATTCTGACGATCTTTATATACACTTATATACCACATAGAGTACTAATAATATCTCAGAAGATCAATAAAAGAACCCCTACATAGTGTGGTATGAAAAGTTTTCTTATTCAGCATACTCAGCAAAAGCACTATTCATAAGGGTTTCAAAAATTCCAAAAATTGGGGTTATTACATACCCTTTTATCCTTATAGTCTATTTGAACACTGAAACTTGTCAGCCAATCCATCCCTAAGATCATGTCAAATTTGCCTAATTGGAAAGGAATAAGGTTCGCAGGAAAAACGTGTCCAGATATCTCTATTGTACAATGAGGGCAAATATGATTTACAGATACTATATCTTAATTAGCTAAAATAATGGATAAGGGTTCATGCATCAATTGGGTTTCATAATTCAACTTATTAACAAAAGACTTCGAAATAAATGACCTTGTGGCTCCCGAATCAATCAATACTTTAGCACCGGTGGCATTCACCAAAAGCGTACCTGACACCACATCGGAACTTTGAATTGCATCCTTCACATTCATGTTGAAAGTTCTTGCTTGAGCTGGATAAGTCAAAGCTGGATGATTTGAAGATGATGCCATTTGAGGTTGATTGAAGGACATTGGGAATGATGGGGTTGGCATATGAGTTGCTTGATTCACAGGGTAGGGTACAGTGTTCATTTGCAGAAATTGATTGTTACCCACTCCTTTGCATTCTCGTGACAAATATCCTACTTTCCCATATTTATAACATGTGATGTTGGCCTTTTGATTCTTGCATTCATGAGCATAATGGCCCTTCATGTGACACTTGAAACAAACTACATTCTCCTTGTTGCAGATTCCCGTATGTCGCTTATTACAAATCTTACATTCCAAAACTGATCCTTGCAGGGCTTTCTGTCCACTAGTTGATTGAGATCTCGTTTCTTGTGATTTATTCCCAAATTCTTTCTTCTAGAAGTTCCCGGTCCACTCTGAGGTTTAAGCCTTTGGTTAGTTCTCTGATTCTGGCCCTTGTAACTTGAGCCTTCTTCTCCCGTTCCAAATCTTCTTTTCTTTTTTCCTTTCTCCTTTTGATTTTGCTCACTCTCGCCTTCAATTACCATCGCCTTCTGAACCACTTTAGCATAAGTAGTCAACTCAAAAGCTACCACACGACTCCTTAACCAAGGCTTCAATCCCTGTTGGAACCTTTTTGGCCTTTTCTCTTCAGAATCAACATACTCTCCCATAAACCTAGAAAGTTCTGTAAACTTCTTCTCATATTCTCCAACTGTCATATTGTCTTGCTTCAACTCGAAGAACTTCATCTCCATTTGTGTTTGCATATAGCGAGGAAAAAACTTATCCAGAAACATTCTCTTAAAGCTATCTCAAGTAATAACTTCAGCAGCTTATAAAGCTTTCGCTGTCTCCCACCAATAGTTCGATTCGCCTTTCAGAAAGTAAGTGGCATACTCCACCTTCTGATTATCTCCACCATTTGTTAAGGCAAAATCCTTTTCCATTTCCTTAATCCAAACATGAGTTTCTATCGGGTCTTGTGTTCCTCTAAATTCTAAGGGTTTTACAGATTGGAAGGTTTTGAAAGTAGTGACGTTTGCTGGGGGTGGTTGAGGCGGATGCATTTGTTCAAAAAGTTGTTGTTGTTGGGCTATAGTAGCAGTTTGTTGGCGTACCAATTCCATAAGTTGTGCTATATCGGGTTTTTAGTTTTCTCCTTCACTTTCTTGGTTATTTATAGGTCTTCCTTGAGCTCTCTTAGGTGCCATTTTCTGAAATAAGAGTTATACAGTTTAAGTGACACAAAGTTAGGGTATTATTTGCAGTCATCAAGGTATACAGTTAATAATAAAGGTGATGCATGGTTATAAGCAAGAATTTAAAAGAGCAAACATAGAAATCAAGGAAAGTGTATAACTGAATTTACATGGTTCAAGTCGAAAAGTACGAATCACAAGGTACAAATACGAATATAGATCCGAATTAAAACCGTACGAGAGTCTAGAAATGGAAACGAATACATAATAATAAAAGAAGTAGCCTAATCCAAGCAACTAAAGGTCAAGTCCCCTAGAACTCATATTAAGCCTCCTCATTGGTCTCCTCCTCACGGGTCCTTGCGGTGTTGGGGGTAGTGTCTTTGCGTAGCATCTTGACCACGCTCCTAAGATCATCTACTATCATTTGCACAGTAATCTGACTGGTCCGGTCGCGATACATGGGCATCTCCTCCAATCTTAACGTGGCCACCTAGATCAGTGACTCGAGCCTTGAAATGGTTTTTGCCTTAGGTCTGTTACTTATCACTTGCTTAATTTCATAGACCTCTTCAAGATGTTTCATCAACCTGACATACTTTCCTTGGAGAGTGTCATGATGCAGCCTTAAGTCAGTATAGACAGAGAAAGCAATTGTGTCGCCCGGCGGGGTCGAAGATGATGAGTGCGCACATTGCTGTCAAGTAATATACATATATATATATACAAAGGTTAGATTCGGTTTATTCGAATATCACGCATTAGCACTCCCGATATTATATTATATACTCATACTTCCTATAGTCCTAATTGGGTTGTCCAGGGACTCTAAACCTAGGTTCTGATGCCAACTTGTCACACCCCAAAACTAAACACACACGAAACAAATGTGAACCATAATTATATTACATACTTATAAATCCAAAAGATGATGATAATCCGATTACAACCCAATCAAAAATAATAACAATCCCAAGATCTTTGTAAGTTCAGAGTTTGGAACAGCCCTTCTAACTAATAAAAAAATTCTTAATGGCGGATCTCGCCTAATCTATATCTATAGTCTACCTGCGCCCTCAAATGGTTCTCGGCATCTCCGGCCATCGACTTACGAGCGGTTGCTTGGTGCGTACCATGGTTTCTAGCTGTAGAACAATTTCTATAGGTTAAATACGAGAAAAATGAGCTAAAAATGCTCAGCAATTACTAATAGTTCTACTATACATAGCATTACCTCAATATCAAGAGTTCATAAATCAAGAGGTCATGCATACTTGATAAAATTGACAATAAGAAACATGAAGTTATAATATAAAGGGCAAAGTAGAATCATAGCAATCGAAACATGGCATATGGAATCATGGCATTGTGACATCATGTTATAATCAAATCATAAAATTTTTAGTTTAGGACGCTACTGATTACAGCCGGTGATCAGCCGTGAAGTAATCCCGAACCGCACTGGGTTCTCAAATATAATGGGATCCCTAGGCTATATGTGAGCCTATCAATAAGTGTGAAAAGGACTTGCGTCTAGGTCCAATCCACTAAATTAATTAGAAAACATTTATTTTATAATGATTTATAACATGGATGTCGGGGAAAGATTTGGTATCACTTTAATTGAATTATAACAAGGGAAAATCAAGTTCACTAATGATGTGTCAAACGCATATTAGAAATCCCTATGGGGTGAGTTCCAAGGTCGTATAAATTAAAAGTCAACTCTACAATGTATCGAGGGTGGTACTTTGATATTTATGAATATGATTGTGTTATGAGGTTCGCATTAGGGAATTTGGTAGAGGGTTTAGTATTCACGGTGTAATGGATAGGGAATATTTTAAAGGTAAGGTACTAACAAGGTTAAGAGTTATTAACAAAAGTATTTGAATTAATTAATGACATGGTGATTATTATAACTAAGCATTCCCGAAAAAGTATGTATACTTGCAACAATTATAAGGATTCTTAAACTTGCCTTTCAATAGTTCTAAGATTATTCGATCTTGACAGCACGATTCTTCCCCTTCACTCCGGAACCTACACATTATATTAACCTCATTACTATTCACCCTTTAACACCTTATAAGCCTATAAGCTCCTAGACTTAGTGTACATACCTATGTATTAATATTTACCCTTATCATACCTACTATTACACAAGTACATAACTTAATCATATGCATTTCAAGTAATCCACATAGTCACATAATCACATAATGGTATGGCATATGTTATTTAGTTATTTATACTATAATATCACATAAATACCTAAGAACATAAGCAAGTAACACATAAGAACTATTATTAATGCTCCCATCTATCTAATCTGACCTTAACATAAACCTAAAGATGTTGTGCAACCCTCAGACTCTTCTCCACTAATTCCCAAATACAACGAATACCACTAAAGCTTCCTAAGGCCACTCTAAGGGTGCTCTCGGGTGCCTTGGCAGAAATGGGATGTTTTCACCTTGGGCCTTCACTCTAACTCACTTCCTAAAGGTTGATAAGACTATAAACTAACTTTTAAAGTTGGTATGACTTAGGGGCCTCACTCCTATAGGCTTACAAAGATCAATAATCGCACTTAAGTTCCCTGCTAACACCAGTTTGCACTACCTGTGCTCCTTGGTAGAAATCTTAATTTCTATATTGGGCCTTCTAATGAAACTAGTTCTCATGACCCAACTCTCAGACTTGTTTTCATGCCAAGGCCTCACCTAGGCTTCTCTAGGCTTCTGCTCAAAGTTGAAACTGCCCAGCCCCCCTTGAATTCCCTCTACTCTGATTTTACTTACATAAAACTCACTTTTATCATTAAATTTTTAATTCTAATGATTTTTTAAACTTCCTAAAGATGCATTACACTTATTTAAGCCAAGGCCACATGAAGGCCTAGCCTAAGACATGGTTATAATCGACCAAATTTCAAGTTTACGCAGTCTTGCCCTATTCTGAGCTACTCTCGGATATGTGGGTGTGCACCTACCTAAATGCTAGTTTCTCAATGAATCAAAGCCACTGGACTCAAGTACAACTAAAGTCCTAACTCCAGTAAACTCAGGCCTAGCAAAGCCTCACTAAAACTCACTTAAAACAGCCTATACTTATAGTGAAAAATTCTGCTTCTTTGTGCCTAGTGATCCTCCTTCCACCTTAACTCCTAACTTAACACCAAAACTAATAATCAAGCCAACAAATCTAACCCAAAATGTACACAACCCTACTGACTATCATTTTATGGAAAATATGAGCATAAATCCAGCCATATAAGTAAATTACCTAGGCAAAAACAGAGAGCGTAACATAGCAGATTTTACATATGCGATTTTAAGCAAAATTTCGAACTAAAAGTACATGGTATCAACTTGATGGATACTAATTTCGATCATGACTTATCAAGGCACATAGCATACTAGTATTTCAGAGCAAAAACTATGGCATGCATTGTACAAAAACTCTAATTTAAGTCACATAATACATTTGTCCGAAATATCACTTATATCATGACATGCAAGTACTAACTTCAATTTTTATCGTAAAAATCATGGCATGCAAGGATGGAAACTTTGTGAAATACATTTTAAAAGATCAAAGGTTCTTTGAAAGCCACATGCAAAGTCTCTTTTTAAATAAAAACAAACTAACACAATGAAATCCATTCGGCTCCTTGGGAGTCATTGCCAAATGCTTGAGGTCAAGATCATGGCTTGAAAATAGAAGCAAAAAACTTCGTCAAGACCATCTCTTGCTCAAGTTTTATGAGCTATATTGAGTTCAAAAATTTATATTCAAAGAATTTTCTAGCATTATCACACTAATAAATAAGTCATGTAAAATATAATTATCACATTATAAATCACACAAACAATTACAAGTAAATTGACTCTATTCCACAATATTAGAATATAATTTATCGCCTAATCGCAACTATTAAAATATCACTAAATCGCAGAATCTCAATTATTACTTAATCGCGTAGTCGCAACTATTCATATGTCATCATATCATGCGACTTATTTAATCTCTTAACGAAAATGTTACTCGTGTACAAAAGCTATACGCTTAAAAATATTCCAGCAACATTCGCAATGCCATACAACAAAATTATACACAATATATAACGAATCCGCATAATTGCCATTATATCACAGAATATTTATGAATATATATATATCGCACTTATAAAATTGTTCAAATATTCACCGGTTGTCACAATTTGGTTAAAGGTATTATATTACATTGTACATTATTCACGAAAGGTTTAATCTATCACCAATTCAATTATTATTACTTGGGTAGCAATGATGTATTACTAGATGCCGCTCATTATTTACGATTTTAAATTAGATTTAAAATTTGTTGCCAATGTAATAATAACCTATAGGGTCTCACACTAAGAACGTTTGAAGGATTATTTAATTTAAATTAGATTTAAATTATATTAAAGTAATTCGAATTATTTATATTATTAATTAAGTATGACTTAATTAATTAGATAAATATTGATATTCAAATTTACTAAGATTAATTATGAAATTCATTTGTTAAATAATTAAGTTTGACTTAATTATTATGCAAATAGGAATTTCGAATTAATAATAACTCTTAATTAGTTAAGAGTTATAATTATTTTTCTACTCTCTATAAAATATCTCTTATATGGCTGATTTTGTATGAAAGACTTTTTACTAAAACCCTAGCCACGAAGGGAGAAGATGGAGAGAGCAAGAAGAAACTAGTTTGTGCTAGTACACATTCAATCCTTGCGTTCAAGCATTCGTGTGGATACCGATAGAGCGTAGATCGCGAGAGCGGGATGCGTGGTGATTGAACAAGATTTGGATCTCCATTAGTCAACCAATTTGTAAAGCTTCTTAAGGTAAACAACCTGATCTACAAATTAAATATCTATTTCGCATGGATCCTGCGGTGTGTTTTGAAAATTCTGGTTTTTCAAATTTTTAATTATTGTTTTCATTGCGTTTATGTGCTCGAAACCCTTCACGGGTATCTCAAAAATATCTTCTTGAATTAGGGTTAGCACCCTTGGTGCTAGAGGGTCCTACCTTTTGACCCGTTTCTTTACCAGTCGAGTACAGATGGGTTTCATTCTCGGCCTTAACTGAAAAATAAGGTGAATAAAAATAATAGGGGTGAGCCATAATTGCTCAATAAGTCCACAACATATATATAAAGTATAAAGAGAATGTTAAATGAACCAATAATCTGATCGAGTAACCACATCTTTCTGCAGGGGATAATGAAGGCCCCTACCGACGATTACCAATGAATTAGACTGGCCACAAAAACCAACATATGTACTATAACCCGCTGATCAGTCAGTATATAGTGCAAATCTATACCTAAGACCCACCACCATATAGGGTACCCAGGCATTATGACCTAATAAGCAATGGTCTGGTTTATACCCGGCCCACAAAATAACCATCCCGTCCTTGGATTAACATCCTAAACAATTGGCATGCTTTGATGTATCTCAATATCAGAGTATTTCAAGATATATAAAGTGGGTAATATATTGGAATATGAATTGAGTATTCAGTAGATAAGAAAAATCAGAAATCGAAGTGAAATATCAACAAAAGAATCAATAATTATGTATTAGTGTATATGAACAAGAATTATCAATGCTTACTACTTTGAGAATTGGAAAGGAGAAAAGCAATTTACTATTCTGAACTTAGAATAGGGGAAAAACTTGCCTGATACTGGTTTTACTTCAGCTATATCACAATTGTCGTGCACGGGTTGAATCCGTCTTGTTGGTGTTGTATCTATCAAATAAAGATACCTGTTTAGTTGACATACATCGCAATCGTATCTCGGACTGAGGCCACATAGCTCTTATCGTCTACCCTTACGATTTTATCTGACTCGTATATAAGTTATCTAGCAATTAGGACTCAATTAATCACATATATCACATAGCACATAAATCACGTAGTCAATTTAGACTTTAAAATATTTTTAGGTTCGATATTGGAACTATACTCACATTAACAAACCATATCTGACTCGCTTTCTAATTTTCTGGGATTTATTAGACTCGTATTTATAAATAATAAGGTATGTAAATAAATAAACATCGAAAGCCGACTCATTCTCGAAAGGAATTAAGACTTAAAACTATTTTTAATAGAATCAGGTCATTTTTCTCAGTCTAAGGGCTTCCGTTTCGATAAAATCAGATAAACGGTTCAATTATTATTCAATAAACAAGAATAAATCAATTATTATTCAAAAATAATTAAACCTTAAATATATTTTTAAATCATTATTTAGGAAAAATCAGATTTAAAAATGATTTTTCTATAATTTTTAGAATTAAAATGAATTTATTATAAATTATCTACATAAACTGATTAATTATCAAATGATTAATCAATTTAAATAAATATTAAGTAAATAAGAAATAATTAAATAAATAAGTATATAAATTTTTTTTGAATTTTTAAAATAAGAAAACAATTTAGTTTTATTTATTAAATAAGTTAAATAATTAACCAAATTAATTATTTGATTTACTAAGCAATAATAATATCGTAGAATCTTAGCACTTCTTTATTGTCAGAATAAAAGTGTTAGGTCCAAATATACATACAGAGGGGGGGTGAATGTATATTTTTCGTTTTTCGTTAATTAATTGCAGCGGAGAATAAACCTTGAAAACGAAATAAACAAACACTAAGAGATTCACGGAATAATTCTTTTTATTAAGAAATTAAACCGTAAAGGTTTGCTTACAACTCCGAATATAAATAATTTGAAGCAACAAATATAGAGAGAACCAAAATAATAGCAATCAATTTGGGGTTCTATCTATCACTCTAAAAATTCAAAGCTTCTATCAAAAGATTTTAAATACAATCAAGAGAACTTTAAATAATGAGTGTTACAAATTTGTAAGGCTTTAATGGTGTGAAATAAATTGGGCGGCACTTTTCTCCTTAATTTCAATAAATGAAATCAACCCACTCTACAAGAAAATTCTGCAGAGCTTTAATGGTGTTTTGCTGAGAAGTGTTAAAAACCAATCTGTTGAAAAATTGGTTTTGTAGTGACAGAATTGTTGGAGAGATAAAGAGGGTTACGTGGCTGACTCATGTCCATTTGTTTAAATTGCACAGCCTGAATCAATAAATTTTATGGCGACCACAGTATAGAAGAATCTCTTTGGTGACTCAGTTGTTTTGTTAACAAAATAACTTCTTTTAATTTGTACAGCTGCCAGGAGAATGAATGAGTCGCAATACAAAACAAAACTCAGCCGCCTTTGCCTTGAAATGTTTTTCGCCTATGGCGACTCATGTAGTAGAGGAAGGAAATTATTTGTATGAGTTTGATTCATTTTTCCTTCGGACAAAAACAACAGCAGGCGGGGTGATGTTGAATCACATGGAGTAAGTGAAGGAGGGAAGGTGTCGCCACACGTGCGTTGAACGCGCGAATAAAGAAAACCTAGCCGCCTTTTTCTTATATGAGTTTTACTCGTCTGTGGCGACAACATAAAAATACTCCCTGCTGTTGACCTGTGCTTGTGCAAAATGAAACAAACAAATTTTGCTAAACTGTATCACATGCAGCTACATGAGATTTGCGCAGAAAATAAGGAAAGACGCCAGGAGAAGGAGTGCAGGTCACTCGCGGCACATGCAAAGTCACGCCGGGCGATTGCGCCACATGCGCGCGTGAAGCCATCAACACAATGCTGCCAATTCTTCCGAGTTCACTTTAATTTGCACAGACTGTTTCTTCTGTAGGTCCCGCGTTTGAATCAAAGAAATGACCACCATTTCTTTTTCTTGGCTTGCTTTGAACAATCATGTGGCTTTTATTTAATCAAACCAACTCACACAACGTGCATCATGTGCTTTTGTTTCATTTGAAAATAGAGTGGGTCCCGCGCGGTGGATACATTGCAAATAAACATAAATAAGCTGCCTTTTGATTTTGTTATTTGCAAACTGAGTTCATTTTTATTTGTGTAATAAATAAACAAACGACTGAATCAATCGACAAATACTCAATCGCATGCATGCAATTCTGGCTGGCTGGATTAACTAATAAATAAACATTTAATATTAAGAATAAATAAACAAATGAATAATTAGTTTTCATTTATTTATTTAAACTTAAAAATCAAATGTTAATTTATTTATTTAAAATCAATTGATGATATAATAATTAAATAAATAAATGAATTGATTTCCATTTATTCATTTAATAAAACAATCAACCATTAATTAAAAATAAATCCTGTTAATCCTTGAGCTGTACTCCTCTGTATCTGCAGGCCTTCTAATCACCGGAATTTTGTACCTCAGAATATTTCCAGACTCCTCGAGTACAAAAAACAACTTAACAGTGTTCCTAAAAATAATACTTTGTTTCCTTTCACGGATCACTGACGTCTCGTGCACGGGTCTGGTTCATAAATGACTAGTTCCGCTCTCAGGCCTTCGGATTATACCTATATAAACCACTGTTAAGTCTTCTACCAAATATAACCAACTACAATGGGAATCCTTGAGGTCTTCACACTGATTCTGACAACTGCTTCGAATAACTCCAACCTTATTCCTCCGATGCCTGAACAAATTAATGAACTTCATACGGATCACTATTGACGTCTTCTTCACTGCAACTAACAAAACCTTTTGTGCATATACCCAATAACCAATCTGTACTGATTCCAGTGGAACATAGATTATTTCAAAGTCCTTGTTCTATGTTGAGTTATCCAAACCAGTATTGTTGAGATAAACATGCAGCTTGAATCTTGCTCAACAAAAAGAAACAATTATTCTAATATTTTGATCCCGTTCAATATTCACAAAGTATACAAGTATTATTCAATAGTCAAGATATACTATTTCTAAATAATACTTCAGCCATTCTAGTGGTTTGTCTAACACCACTTATACTGTGAATGTTTATTATATTATATAAGGAGTTTAACAATCTAATCTTCTGCTATCCCATTTGATACTAGATTGTCTATAATATATAATATACAGACAATGTGAAAACATGCATTCAATATTTTCAAATGATTATTATAATAGTATATAATTCAAACGAATAGTTCAGTATAAACCCTAACAATCTCCCATTTATACTCAAACTATTCTTTGAGTATATCACAAGCAATCCACTACCAACTATGTGACCAAATATCTGACTCATATCGCTTCCACATGCTCCTGAAAAGCCTTAGATGGTAAGCTCTTCGTGAAAGGATCTACTCGGTTATCCTTTGATGTTATATCAGCCACAATAATATCTCCTCGCTTAACGAACTGCCGTATGAGGTGATACTTACGCTCTATGTGTTTTGCTGCCTTATGGGCCCGTGGCTCCTTGGTATTCGCCACAACACCAGTATTATCACAATAAATCATGATTTGCCATGGAAAATTAGGAACTACATCCAAATCCAGTAGGAAGTTTCGGAACCATATAACCTCTTTGGCTTCCTAAGAGGCTGCCACATACTCGGCTTTCGTGGTTGAGTCTGCAATGCATTCATGTTTCACACTCCTTCATATTACAGCTCCACCTCCCAAAGTAAAAACACATCCCGAGGTGGACTTTCTCTTATCCTTATCTGTCTGGAAATCCGAATCGGTGTATCCCAAAGGCAACAAATCCGAGGACATGTAAACTAACATATACTCCTTAGTCCTATGCAGGTACTTGACTATTGTTTTTACTGCACTCAAATGTTCTTATCTTGGGTGTGACTGGTATCGGCTAACCATGCCTACAGCAAAACAGATATCAGGCCTTGTACATAAAATAGCATATATTAGGCTTCCACATGCTGAAGCATTAGGAACTGCCTTCATGTTCTTCATCTCCTTAGGTGTTGAAGGGCACTGACTCTTTGATAGAGAAACTCCATGTCGGAAAGGTAAATTACCCTTCTTGGAGTCCTGCATGTTAAAACGAGCTAATACGTCATCTATGTAGGGCTCCTGAGATAAATCCAACATGCTTTTTTTGCGATCCCTTATAACCTCGATCCCAAGGATGTATGATGTTTCACCTAAGTCCTTCATTTCAAATTGTTTGAACAACCATGCCTTTATTGAAGACAACATCTAAATATTGTTTCCAATGAGTAAAATGTCATCAACATATGCACTAGAAAAGCCACTATATTTCCCTCACATCTCTTATACACGCATGTTTCGCTTGGACTTTGATCAAATCCATACGACTGGACTTCCTGATTAAAATGAATGTTCCAATACCTAGAAGCTTGTTTAAGTCCATAAATAGACCTCTTAAGCTTACATAGAAGATGCTCTTGGCCTTCATTAATAAATCCTTCTGGTTGCTGCATATAGATGGTTTCTTCAAGACTTCCATCAAGGAAAGCTGTCTTAACATCCATTTTCTAAATCTCATAATCGAGATGAGCTCCTATTGAGAAAACAATACATATTGACTTAAGCATGACCACTGGCCAAAAGGTTTCCTCATAATCGATACCTTCTTTCTGAGTATATCCTTTCGCAACAAGTCTTGCTTTCTAGGCTTTCACCTTTTTATCCGATCCTCTCTTTTTCTTATAGATCCACTTACATCCAATAGGTTTTATACCTTTGGGTGTTCCATGAGCACCCGGTCCTGATTAGAATACATTAATTCCATCTCAGATTCTATTGCCTTTTGCCAAAGATCTGCATCTTTATCTTGCAGTGCATCTTCGTATGTCCAGGGATCAAAATCATGTTCACCAGAGACCAAGTCCGAAGACTCTCCCAAAAACATGAATCTAATAGGCTGTTGAACAACCCTCCCACTACGATGAGGAAATGGTGCGGTATTAGTGACAGGTTGTGCATTTTGTTGTGGCTGTTCTACTTGTACTATAGGTTTCTAGGTATTATTTGTCCCTCCCACTAGTCCCTCTAAAATGACACTACTCATGGGTTTGTGATTCATTATATATTCTTTCTCTAAGAATCAAGCATTGGTGCTAAAAATGACATCCCGATTCTTCAGACTATAAAATAAATAACCTTTCATTCCCATTGGGTAGCCTATAAACATCCTTACTTCTGTACGAGATTCTAACTTATTCGCATTCGTGTTCAGCACATGTGCTAGACAACCCCTTATCTAAATATGTCTTAGACTCGGTTTGTCCCCGATCCACAATTCTAAGAGGGTTTTAGGAACCGATTTAGAAGGTACTAGGTTCAGAAGATAAGATGATGTTTCTAAGGAATGTCCATAAAATGACTTGGGTAAATCCGAATGACTCATCATCAATCTAACACTCTCTAAAAGAGTCTGGTTCCATCTCTCTGTTACACTGTTTTATTGGGGTGTGCCTGGTGCAGTTAACTGGGATTCTATCCCATTTTTAGATAAATATTCCCTAAATTCTCCAAGCAAGTATTCGCCACCACGATCTAATCGTAGTGACTTGATACTTTTATTTAAGTCGCTTCTCCGTTTTAGCTTTGTACTCTTTGAACTTCTCAAAGCACTCAGACTTACGGCTCAACAAATAAACGTACCCATATCTAGAATAATCGTCAATGAATATGACAAAATACTCATAAACACCTCTTGCTTGGATATTCATGGGTCCACATAAATCAGTGTGAACCAATTCTAACACTTCTTTGGCTCTATTCCCCTTTGCCTTAAAAGGCCTATTAGTCATTTTACCTTCTAAGAAGGATTCATAAACTGGAAATGGCTCCACTGCCAATCAGCTTCAAGGCCCGTCTACTACCAGCCTTTGAATCCTCCTCAAGTTAATATGACCCAATCTCAAGTGCCAAAGATATGTTTGGTTCAAACTAGAATGTTCCTTTCTTTTATTAGAGGTAGAAGACGTGTTGTTCAATTCCCTATATTATAGTTGCAGTGCAGGTTGACTATGATTAATTATATACAAATTGTTTTGCAATGTACCAGAACATATAATTCATTTATTCATCATAATAGAAATATTACGATCCAAACAAACATTGTAACCATCCACAACAAGCTTAGAAACCGAAATTAGATTCCTTCTAAAAGAAGGTACAAAAAGACAATTGTTCGAAACCAAAATTCTATTAGAACCAAAAGATAAATGAATAACTTCTACTACAACTACTACTACTTTAGTAGCATCTCCCATGAATACGTATATCTCACCATCTCTAAGCATTCTGGATGGCTGTAACCCCTACATAGAATTATAAACATGATCAGTGGCTCATGTATGTACACAGCAAGTGCTCGTAGATATAGCCGCTATATATGTTTCTGTAATTAGAGAAAGAGACATACCAGTATTGTTTGTCTTCTTAGGTAGAGGACAATCCTATTTCCAGTGACCTGACTGCTTACACCTGAAGCGCTTTCCCTTAGGCTTTTTCACACCACCTTTAACTCCCACTGCCTTCACAGCTTTCTGTGTCTGAGCCTTTTTCTTCTTTTTCATACCTTTCGGCTTAGAGGAAGAACCTTTCTCAGCCACATTCACTTGAACACTCTGCCGAAATAATCCTTCAGCTGCCTGAAGTTCTTTCAGAAGTTCCGCGAGACTATACAACATCTTTTTCATGTTGTAATTCAAGCGAAATTGCTCAAAACTATGGGACAAGCTCATAAGGATAATATCAATCTGGGTTTGCCCGTCAGGTTCAACACCAAAGATCTCTATCTCATTCATATGTGACATCATCTTGAGAACATGATCCCTTACAGGCCTTCCTTCAGCCATCTGAGTGTTCATTAAATTCTTCATGGCTACTTGCCTAGAAGCCCTATTATGATCTCCAAAAAGTTCTTTAAGATTAAAGAGCATATCCGCAGCAGTGGCCATAGACTGGTGTTGATGCTGCAAAACACCTGACATTGTTGCCAAAATATAATATCGCGACATCTCATCAGCCTTAATCCACCGCTTATAATACTTTTTCTCATCTTCAGGAGCATCAGCAGCAGGCTGATCTGGCTTGGGTTCATAAGTGCAAAACTTGTACTCCTCAGCAGTCAACACAATGTCCAAATTTCGTTTCCATTTAATATAGTTAGGTCTGTAAGTTTGTTATCCTTAAGTATGGTGGACAATTGATTAAATCCCATTGTATCCTGAGAATCATTCATGAAAAAACATCACATAACACATAAATAAAAGGTGCATTAAATATTAAGACCTATTGGTTCTTCTACCAATTATTAAAATTAATGCACTAACATTTAAACGCCATAAGTTTCTGGCATGCCGCGATGTATGAAATGTATACCACCTAAATTTGTTTAAATGTTACTTCGGTCCTATTACTAAACAATACGCCATGTTGGGGTGGTCTATATTATTTTTCACAGCTATGTGTATACCATCATCAAATCTTAAATTAATCATAATTATACCAGATGCAACCATTTGATATCTTAAATATGGTTAATTCGCAGGTCTCAAAGAATTCACAACTACCCGATTCCTAGCCAGAATTCGCCATATTTAATATCAAAAGGGTATCTTATAATTATTCGAAATCAATGAAACTTAGGATACCACGATGGGTGGCATGTATACCTTCCAATATTCATTATTAATTTAAGAAGTTTGTTCTAGCAATTTCTTTAACATTCTAGACACCATAAATTACATGCACGATGGGTGACGTATATAGAATTTATATTTGTATTTTTGTTAAATTACATACAAATGATAATGGAGACCATGTGATTTAATTTTATATTAATTTCCTCTCCCACTTAGTGTTTACTTTGAGGATTTTAATCTAGATGCATCGTCCTATGTTATTTCTTTGAATTCCACATGTATGATGTTAACAACAAAGAACACATAACATAGCAGCATACTCTCATGATTAAATCATTAATTAAAACATTCCTATGTCCATGTCATTCTAGCATGCTAAGGTTTAGTATCATATGGCATAATAACAGAGACAAGAAACACATAGTAGCAATTATCAAGATCAGCAAAAATTATGTAAAATGTAATAAAACATATCCACCATTATGGCCCCATAAAATTAGCTTCGAATTCATCCTTCGAAAAATTCTCGAAATCTTTGAGAGCCTGGTGGAAGGCCTAAATTGCCTCAAAATGACTTGAAAACAGGGGCAATGGATCTTTAGATTAGCATGTTCTTCTCGTTCTGCCGTTTCCAAAAAGGTATTGTAAGCCCAAATCAGACATTGTATGCAAAATATGCATCCAAAATAGCGAAGCTCCCCGATAACAGAATGCAACAGCGGAAAATTTATGTTTCTTGCAGCTTCGTTGATCAAATAATTACATACAACTTAATATAGCTAAACAAGCCTATTCTAATACATCAGATCATAACCTTAAATAATTACAAATTGAGATTACTAGATTACAAAAATAGAATAGGAAAAACAAAACTATCACGATCAACCCTCGTGATTTACAACAAAACCACGATTAACCACGTGTGGGATCTTAATCATAACAATATAACCATGATTAAACCACGTGAAATCTAAACACATAATTGAAACATGGCCATGATAGTGAATAACAACCTGCATCACAGAATCAATACAAGCACACCACTATATACATGCATATATAATTATGACATGGACTTCATATCATAAAATATAGAACCTAGAACCAGGATCTTGATACCAATTTTTGGAATTATAAAATCTTGGCCCTGTATTTTATGATATATCTAAAAGAGTGTGAACAGAATATTAACCTTAATCGCTATGGCGCAGGCGATTCAAGTCCACATCTTCTATTGTATTCCCTGATTCTCCTTGGACGAAGTGTGGGCTTCGATCTCCCAAAGTGTGCCTCTCCTTAAAGCTCTGAAAATCCAAAACCCTAGCTGGCTCCTTGAGAAAAATGGCTGCCTCTCTCAAACCCTAGGAACTGATTTCGTTTTTGTTTGTCTTTTTCTAGCTTTAGGAGAATGAGAATACTTATAGGCTACAGTAGGGATCATGGACCATTAGGTCGGGCTTTCCAATGACATTCTGGGCCAAGCCCAGTGTCATTGAATATTAATTCAATCCATTAGAGAATTAATATTTGCACTACATTTCCTAATTCCGGAAATGAATCATTTAATTCGGCTCCCATATTAATTGCTTATTAAATTCCCCATGTTTAAGATATCGTATGTCCATTATTTAAATTAATTTCTGATAATTAATTTAATCAATATATTTATCCTTGATCATCCACTCAACCTTATAATTATGCAAGAAAAAATCTGCCTACAGGACTAAATCGTAATTACCTTTATGAGCTTTCAAGAGAACATCATCACCCGAATATATTTTTCAGACACGGTTTCCTTTTATTGTTAATATCCCACTCTGTATATAATGTCATTGCCTAATACATAAATTCATAATTTAAAATAAATTACTTAATGTATTAATCAAGGCATTTGCATTAAATACAAGTGTCAATCACTATATCCGGATTAAGAACCTAAGCAATAATAATATCATAAAATCATAATTCTTCTTTATTGTCAGAATAAAAGAAACAACTATTCTACTATTTTGATCTTGTTCAATATACACAAAGTATACAAGTATTATTCAATAGTCAAGATATACGATTTCTAAATAATACTTCAGCCGTTCCAGTGGTTTGTCTAACACCACTGAGACTGTGAACCTTTATTATATTATATAAGGAGTTTAACGATCTAATCTTCAGCTATCCCATTTGATACTAGATTCTATACAATATATAATATACAAAAAATGTGAAAACATGCATTCAAGATTCTCAAATGATTATTATAATAGTATATACTTCAAACAATATTTCAGTATAAACCCTAACAATCTCCCACTTATACTCAAGCTATTCTATGAGTATATCAGTGTTTATTACAAGCAATCCACTACCAACTATATAACTATGTAAGCAAGTATATGACTTCTATCGCTTGCACGTGCTCCTGAAAAGCCTTTGCTGGTAAGCTCTTCGTGAAAGGATCTGCCCGGTTATCCTTTGATGTTAAATCATCCACAATAATATCTCCTCACTTACCGAACTGCCGTATGAGGTGATACTTACACTCTATGTGTTTTGCTGCCTTATGGGACCGTGGCTCCTGTCACGGGGTCAGATTTTCAACCTTGAATTCTCAAATTCGTGCGGCCTACTTAGTCGCCGACTTAGGCACCCAAGCAGTCAGCCTTTCCGAGAGGTTGTCGTCCAGCAGCCCCGGCAGCACCAGCAACCCCAGCGAACCCAAGCACAACGGATATGATATTGAACCAACGCACAACAGGAACCAATCATGTGTGCAAGCGTGTCTATTTTCCAAGCAAATGTAAGACACAGCAAATTACGAGCCTGAATGCCCAACCTTCTATTGACCAACAATATAAGGATATAACTCGATTATGCTTACATAATTGTGCTACTGCCTAGCATAATAATACAACCCAACATATGTTTGCAGACTTTTCCCTACTGCCTAACATATGGATACATGTTTAGTGCATACAAGCCTACATACATAGATTACATTCTCACAATGCCTATCTATATATAAGAGTGCCTGGTCGCGGCCCCCAGTAGCCCCAACAGAAGGAATTGCCCACGCAGCCCACACAGCCCCAACAGAAGCAACTGTCGGCGGTTACAAGCGGTTCCAGCATTTTAAATTCCCTCAATTCGAATTTCCCACCAATTCCTTGAGCCCCAACTGCAAGGTAGATATTCCAGCCACACACTAGTGCATATTCCAGCACTTATGCATATATATATAATGCATATATATCAGCCCCCATGTGTCACAAATGTGCCTACAGATTTGACCATGCCTTAGTCATTTGGACTCCCAACTTAGCTCCCAGCTCAGTCTCGCCCATATTTAAACCAACCAGCAATCCCACATAAACACAGCAGCTCAAGTTTGTGTTACCGCCTAGCGACTAGTCCGTGTCCCCGCCCGGCGCCCAATCCTTGTCCCCGCCTGGCGACTAGTCCGTGTCGCCGCCTGGCACCCAATCTCGATTCCGAAATGAAATCCAGCCTAAGGGTCTTACAAACCCTCCCACACCTCTTAAGTTTGATGTCCTTATCAAATCACCAACAACTCTGAGAAGTCTGTCTCCCATAGTAGCAAAACCAACGCCTATGAACCGAGGCTGCTCCGTCTGCGGTTCCTGCCACTACCAAACCCAATCAGCTATCACCAGTATATTAGATTAACCTCCAAGGTTTCTCCCCTTTAGTCACCAAAATTTCAGATGAGCATGTGTAGTAGCATCGTCACCTACACATCCAATACCATTCTGACTTAGTTCCAGCAGCGTCTCCCACCCTTAGAGATACTGACTTAGGCCCCCTCCAGAAAAGTACCAAGTTTGCTTCCTTGTCGCCAACAATAATCTGATCCCACAAACCATGTCGTCGACCAACACTTGAATAGCCCACAACTTTTACATTTTCTTTTTACCTTTGTTAAACCAATAGGAACTCAGCCATCACACAACATGAACATGTTTCAACCATGATCATGTTCCTCTAAGTCACTTCAATCCATATGAGCGACTATAGGCCAATATAGCCCAACAATGTTAATTATCCAAAAGCCAACATAACCAAAACCCAAGATCAGCGCTCTTCCTTAACAAGACCTGTCCCCTGAAGAATCATATGCCCATGATGCACGCCAATCGCCATAAACAAATCAGCCACCACTGATACCACATAATCGTGGTTAGTGTTGTTAGTGTATACTGAAAATATTTATTTAAAGTATGTACATTTATTTCTGGCCAGTTTATTTGAGAATCATTTGAATGTTTACATGTTGTCTAATATTATATATTGTGAACAATCTAGTATCAAATGGGATACAGAATATTAGATTGTTAAATACGGTTATATAATATAATAAGGTTCACAGCACAGGTGGTGTTGGACAATCCACTGGTATGGCTGTAGTATTATTTAGATTAGTTTATATTGACTAATAAATAATGCTAGTATACTTTGTGTATATTGAACATGATCAAATTTAGAATTGTTCCCTTAATACTGATTAAGAAGGAGAACTAAGATTCTATGTTATTATTAATGCTTAGGTTCTTAATCCAGAAATAGTAATTGACACGTGTATATTATTTATATGCTTTGATTTATATATGAAATAATTCTTTTGAATTATATCATTATATTTTGGGTGATGGAATTATATACATGGTGGATATTATTTATTGAAGGAATCCATGTCCTGATAATATTCGGGTTAATGATGTCCCCTTGAAAGCTCAAAAAGATTTAATTATGTGAAACCCTGCAGGTGGAATTTATTCTGGCATAATTAAATAAAGGTTGAGTGGATGATCAAGGATAAAAGATATTAATTAAATAAAGTATCAGTAATTTATTTAATTAATGGACATATGATATTTTAAACATGGGGAATTTAATAAGCAAATAATATTGGAACCGAATTAATTAAATTACGGTATTAGGAAAGGTAGTGCAAATATTAATTCTTTAGTGGATTGAATTAATATTTAATTATATTGGGCTAGGCTCAAGATGTAATTAGAAGACCCAACCTAATTATCCATGGTCCCTATTGTAGCCTATATATATTCTTATTCTCTTCTTGCTTGGAATTGTGTGAAAATATATTGTAGCCACCAAGGAGCAAGAAGAGAGGATAACTTGAGAAGACGGAGGCCACACTTCGCTCAAGGGAATTTGGGAATACAATAGAAGAGCGTGGAATCAACCATTAACAAGGTAATCCTCTTTTCATAATCTTTATCGTAAAACGTAGAAACACCCTAAGTCCGTGGTTCCCAACAATTGGTATCAAGAGCCTGGTAATGGGTTCTACGTTTTGTGATATAATGTCCATGTCGTAATTATATATGCGTGTATATAGTGTTTTGCTTGTATTATTTTTGATGCAGGTTGTTAATCCACTATTATGGCCATGTATATTTTAATTATGTGTTTGGATCCCACGTGGTTTAATCATGGTTAATTTTTGTTTTGGTTTCCAAGTGGTTTAATCGTGGTTGTAATTTACATGAGGGTTGATCGTGTTAGAATAGATTTTACAAAATTAGTTTTGTATTAGATCTATTTTTTTTGTAATTGTTCCGGGTATTTTGTAATAGTTATGTGCGATCGGAAATCAATTTCGGTAGTTTTTTGTTCCGCTGTGCGATTACAAGGGGCTGCTGTTGATGTTTGGATCGAACAAAATCAAAACAAAACTCACAGAAAAGCAACAGGCGCGCGCGCGCTGCGGCCGCTGCGGCAGCTGGGGCTGCTGGGGCTGCTAGGGGCGTCGGGGCGCGCTTGGGGCAGATTTTTTTTGAGAGCTGGATTTTTTTTCAAGGGCCATAATAGTGGAAAATTTATTTTAATTTTTTCCATTAAATTTTAATTATTTCTTTAATTTATTGATTATGTGTGTCGTTAATTATGTGTGTAATTCTTTTAAAATTGCATGTTTAACTTAATTAGGACGACATGGACATAAATTTTATTTATTGCTTTAATTAAATGTTATATGTTGCTAAAATTATGTGTGTATTTTGAATGCATGATTAGACATAATTATAACAACATAGGGCCCCATTTAATTTTAAAATTCCTCAATTTTAATAAAAAATTCTATGTGGGAGAGGGAATTAATATGAAATTAAATCCCATGGTCTCCATTATTGGTTGTAGGTAATTTAACATAAAGACGAATATAAATTATATATACGTCACCCATCGTGGCATGTAATTTATGGTGTCTAGAATGTTATAGAAATTACTAGAACAAACTTCTTAAATTAATTTTTAAAAGGAATAAAATACGGATTTTCTTTATTTCTGATTTGGGGCGATTTTGTCAAAAACGAGTTCATCGAACCTGTAAGGCTGTGGGTTTTAAGCGAGACCGATGTGACTCCTCCACTACCTGGAAATCAAACCATTGATGAATATTAAATTGAAGTATTCTATTCAAGGCAAAATTATGAATATTGGAAGGTATACACGCCACCCATCGTGGCGTACCAAGTTCCATAGATTTCAAATAATTTATGATTTGATGATGGTAGCTATGAAAAATAATATAGTCCACCCCAACGTGGCATATTGTTTAGTAATAGGACCGAAGTAACATTTAAACAAAATTAGGTGGTATACATGTCACACATCGTGGTGTACCAGAAGCTTATGGTGTTTAGATGTTGGTGCATTAAATTTTAATAATTGTTAGAGGAATCAATAGATCTTAATAATTAATGCACCCTTATTTATGTGATGTTTTTATGCATGATTCTCAGGATAAAATGGGCTTTAATCCACTATTCACCATACTTAAGGATAACAAACTTACTGGACCTAACTATATTGAATTAAAACGAAATTTGGACATTGTGTTGACTGCTGAGGAGTACAAGTTTTGCACTTATGAACCCAAGCCTGAACAACCTGCTGTTGATGCTCCTGAAGATGAGAAAGAGTATTATAAACGGTGGATTAAGGCTGATGAGATGTCGCGATGTTACATTCTGGAAGCAATGTCGGGTGTTTTACAGCATCAGCATCAGTCTATGGCCACTGCTTCGGATATGCTCTTTAATCTCAAGGAACTTTTTGGAGATCAGAATAGGGCTGCTAGGCAAGTAGCCATGAAGGCTTTAATGAACACTTAGATGGCTGAAGGCACACTTGTAAGGGATCATGTTCTCAAGATGATGTCGCATCTGAATGAGATAGAGATCCTTGGTGCTGAACTTGACGGGGAAACCCAGATTGACATTATCCTTATGAGCTTGTCCAAGAGTTTTGAGCAGTTCCCCTTGAATTACAACATGAACAAGAGGCAGTTGAGTCTCGCGGAACTGCTGACAGAACTTCAGGCAACTGAAGGATTATTTCGGCAGAGTGTTCAAGTGAATGTGGCTGAGAAAGGTTCTTCCTCTAAGCTGAAAGGTATTAAGAAGAAGAAAAAGGCTCAGACACAGAAAGCTGTGAAGGCAGTGGGAGTTCAGGGTGGTGTGAAAAAGCCTAAGGGAAAGTGCTTCAGATACAAACAGTCAGGTCACTGGAAACAGGATTGTCCTCTTCCTAAGAAGACAAACAATATTGGTATGTCTCTTTCTCTAGTTACAGAAATATTTATAGCGGCTATATCTACGAGCACTTGGTGTGTAGATACAGGAGCCACTGATCATGTTTGTAATTCTATGCAGGGGTTCCAACTATCCAGAATGCTTAGAGATGGTGAGATATACGTGTTCATGGGAGATGCTACGAAAGTAGCAGTAGTTGCAGTAGGAGTTATTCATTTATCTTTTGTTTCTGATAGGATTTTGGTTTTAAACAATTGTCTTTATATACCTTCTTTTAGAAGGAATTTAATTTCGGTTTCTAAACTTGCTTTGGATGGTTATAATGTTTGTTTGGATCGTAATATTTCTATTATGATGAATAAACGAATTATATGTTCTGGTATATTGCAAGACAATTTGTATATAATTAATCCAAGTCAACCTGCACTGCAACTGCAATTTAGGGAATTGAGCAACACATCTTCTAACTCTACTAAAAGAAAGGAACCTTCTAGTTTGAACAAAACATATCTTTGGCACTTGAGATTAGGTCATATTAACTTGAGGAGGATTCAAAGACTGGTAGTAGACGAGCCTTTAAGCTCATTGGCAGTAGAGCCATTTCCAGTTTGTGAATCCTGTTTGGAAGGTAAAATGACTAATAGGCCTTTCAAGGCAAAAGGGAATAGAGCCAAACAACTGTTAGAATTGGTTCACTCTGATTTATGTGGACCCATGAATATCCAAGCAAGAGGTGGTTATGAATATTTCGTCACTTTCATCGATCATTATTCTAGATATGGGTACGTTTATTTGTTGCACCGTAAGTCTGAGTGCTTTGATAAGTTCAAAGAGTACAAAGCTAAAACGGAGAAGCGACTTAATAAAAGTATCAAGTCATTACGATCAGATCGTGGTGGCGAATACTTGCTTGGAGAATTTAGGGAATATTAATCAGAAAATGGGATAGAATCCCAGTTAACTGCACCAGGCACACCCCAACAGAACGGTGTAGCAGAGAGAATGAACCAGACTCTTTTAGAGAGTGTTAGATCGATGATGAGTTATTTGGATTTACCCAAGTCATTTTGGGGACATGCCTTAGAGACAACAACTTATCTTCTGAACTTAGTACCTTCTAAGTCGGTTCCTAAAACCCCCTTAGAATTGTGGACCGGGGATAAACCGAGTCTAAGACATATTCGAATATGGGGTTGTCCAGCACATGTGCTGAACAAGAACGTGACTAAGTTAGAATCTCGTACAAAAGTAAGGTTGTTTGTAGGCTACCCCATGGGAACGAAAGGATATTTATTTTATAGTCCGAAGAATCGGGATGTCATTGTTAGCACCAATGCAAGATTCTTAGAGGAGGAATATATAATGAATCACAAATCCATGAGTAGTGTCGTTTTAGAGGAACTAGTGGGAGGGACAAATAATACCCATGAAGCTGTAGTACAAGTAGAACAACCACAACATAATGTACAACCTGTCACTAATACCACACCAGTGCCTCGTCGTAGTGGGAGGGTTGTTCAACAGCCTGATAGATTCATGTTTTTGGGAAAGTCTTCAGACTTGGTCCCTGGTGAACATGATGATGATCCCCGTACATACGAAGAGGCAGTACAAGACAGAGATGCAGATCTGTGCCAAAAGGCGATGGAATCTGAGATAGAATCAATGTATTCTAATCAGGTCTGGGAGCTCATGGAACCACCCAAAGGTATAAAACCTATTGGATGTAAGTGGATCTTCAAGAAAAAGAGGGGATTAGATAAAAAGGTGAAAGCCTGGAAAGCAAGACTTGTTGCGAAAGGGTATACTCAGAAAGAAGGTATCGATTATGAGGAAACCTTTTCACCGGTAGTCATGCTTAAGTCAATCCGTATTCTTTTATCTATAGCAGCTCATCTCGATTATGAGATTTGGCAAATGGATGTCAAGACAGCTTTTCTTAATGGAAGTATTGAAGAAACCATCTATATGCAGCAACCAAAAGGATTCATTAAGGAAGGCCAAGAGCATCTGGTATGTAAGCTTAATAGGTCTATTTATGGACTTAAACAAGCTTCTAGAGACTGGAATATTCGTTTTGATCAGGCAGTCCAGTCATATGGATTTGATCAAAGTCCAAGCGAATCGTGCGTGTATAAGAGAAGTGAAGGTAATGTAGTGATTTTTCTAGTACTATATGTAGATGATATTTTACTCATTGGAAACAATGTTGAGATGTTGTCATCAGTAAAGGCATGGTTGTTCAAACAATTTGACATGAAAGACTTAGGTGAAGCGGCATACATCCTTGGGATCAAAGTTATAAGGGATCGTAAGAAAAGGATGTTGGCTTTATCTCAAGAGCCCTACATTGATGAAGTATTAGCTCATTTTAACATGCAGAACTCCAAGAAAGGTTTTCTACCTTTTAAGCATGGAGTTGCTCTATCTAAGAAGCAGTGTCCTTCGACACCTAAGGATATAGAGAGCATGAAAGCAGTTCCTTATGCTTCAGCATGTGGAAGCTTAATGTATGCTATGTTATGTACGAGGCCTGACATCTGCTTTATTGTAGGTATGGTTAGTAGATATCAGTCGAACCCAGGTCAGGAACATTGGAGTTCAGTAAAAACTATACTCAAGTACCTGAGAAGGACTAAGGAGTATATGTTAATTTACAAGGCCTCAGATCTATTTCCTTTGGGATATACTGATTCAGATTTCCAATCAGATAGGGATAAGAGGAAATCGACCTCGGGATATGTTTTTACTTTGGGAGGTGGAGCCGTTATATGGAGGAGTGTAAAGCAGAAATGCATTGCAGACTCCACCATGGAGGCCGAGTACGTGGCGGCCTCTGAGGCTGCCAAGGAGGC
Source organism: Apium graveolens (assembly GCF_009905375.1). Classification (NCBI taxonomy): domain Eukaryota; kingdom Viridiplantae; phylum Streptophyta; class Magnoliopsida; order Apiales; family Apiaceae; genus Apium; species Apium graveolens. The sequence continues at coordinate 159,294,722 of NC_133648.1, read as the reverse complement.
TGTATGGTTCAGGAACTTCCTTTTGGACTTATATGTGGTACCTAATTTGCCTAGGAGCTTGACGGTGTATTGTGATAACACTAGTGCTGTGGCAAATTCAAAGGAACCGTGAGACCACAAAGCAGCTAAACATATTGAACGTAAGTATCATCTCATACGAGGAATCATAAAGCGAGGGGATATAGTTATGGCTCACATATCATCAGAAGACAACCGAGCAGATCCTTTCACAAAGAGCTTGCCAACCAAGGTTTTTGACAAGCATGTGGAAGCGATAGGAGTCAGATGGATGGACACATAGATTTTAATGTAATAGTGGATTAAATAAACACTGATGTACACATAGAATATTTTGAGTATAAGTGGGAGATTGTTAGTGTATACTGAAAATATTTATTTGAAGTATGTACATTTATTTCTGGCCAGCTTATTTGAGAATCATTTGAATGTTTACATGTTGTCTAATATTATATATTGTGAATAATCTAGTATCAAATGGGATACAGAATATTAGATTGTTAAATACGGTTATATAATATAATAAGGTTCACAGCACAGGTGGTGTTGGACAATCCACTGGTATGGCTGTAGTATTATTTAGATTAGTTTATATTGACTAATAAATAATGCTAGTATACTTTGTGTATATTGAACATGATCAAATTTAGAATTGTTCCCTTAAAACTGATTAAGAAGGAGAACTAAGATTCTATGTTATTATTAATGCTTAGGTTCTTAATCCGGAAATAGTAATTGACACGTGTATATTATTTACATGCTTTGATTTATATATGAAATAATTCTTTTGAATTATATCATTATATTTTGGGTGATGGAATTATATACATGGTGGATATTATTTATTGAAGGAATCCATGTCCTGATAATATTCAGGTTAATGATGTCCCCTTGAAAGCTCAAAAAGATTTAATTATGTGAAACCCTGCAGGTGGAATTTATTCTGGCATAATTAAATAAAGGTTGAGTGGATGATCAAGGATAAAAGATATTAATTAAATAAATTATCAGTAATTTATTTAATTAATGGACATATGATATTTTAAACATGGGGAATTTAATAAGCAAATAATATTGGAACCGAATTAATTAAATTACGGTATTAAGAAAGGTAGTGCAAATATTAATTCTTTAGTGGATTGAATTAATATTTAATTACATTGGGCTAGGCTCAAGATGTAATTAGAAGGCCCAACCTAATTATCCATGGTCCCTATTGTAGCCTATATATATTCTTATTCTCTTCTTGCTTGGAATTGTGTGAAAACATATTGTAGCCACCAAGGAGCAAGAAGAGAGGATAACTTGAGAAGACGGAGGCCACACTTCGCTTAAGGGAATTTGGGAATACAATAGAAAAGCGTGGAATCAACCATTAACAAGGTAATCCTCTTTTCATAATCTTTATCGTAAAACGTAGTAACACCCTAAGTCCGTGGTTCCCAACAAGTGTTTCCTACACTTGTCACCAAATTTGTAATATAGTCCAGCCCCCGTCGCTGAACCTTGACGCCAACGCCCCCACGCTGCGCCACAGTCGCCATGACTGCCTCAAAAATCAGATGCACCTCCACCCAAAAGAGATGACTTTTGTGCTATCCTTGCACTTTTCCCATCTTGAACAAAAGTTTCAAGCCTAGAGGGATCTCCATCATCACCCAACGAAATGTCACCAGCATTCCGCCTTGATAACTCCAAGTAAAACTCAACTCGTTCTACTTCGATTAACCAACGATCAACTAATATCATAACTCGAAAAGAGATCTCCTCGAACCTTTTCTCTATGGCGTCGAACTGATCCCCAAGAGAATTTTTAAAGTCACCCAGATCATACTTCGTGGCCCTGTATTTCCTTATGATTGGCACCAAATTTCTGACCATGGACTCGCCCACCACTTTTTGAAACCCAGCAAAATCAACTTTGCTCACACATAATCCAGCCATCATGTCAAATCCCGAACTGATCAACGCAACTCTGATACCACTTATCACGGGGTTAGATTTTCAACCTTAAATTCTCTGATCCGTGCATCCTACTCAGGCACCGACCTAGGCGCCCAAGCAGTCAGTCTTTCCGAGAGGTTATCGCCCAGCAACCCCAGCGAACCCAAGCACAGCGGAAATGATATTGAACCAATGCACAACAGGAACCAATCATGTGTGCAAGTGTGTCTAATTACCAAGCAAATGTAAGACACAGCAAATTATGAGCCTAAATGCCCAACCTTCTATTGACCAACAATATTAGGATACAACTCGAGTATGCTTACAAACTTGTGCTACTGTCTAGCATAATAATACAACCCAACATATGTTTACAGACTTTTCCCTACTGCCTCACATATGGATACATGTTTATTACATTCAAGCCTACATGCATAGATTATATTCTCACAATGCCTATTTATATATAAGAGTGCCTGGTCACGGCCCCCAGCAGCCCCAACAAAAGCAACTGCCTACATAGCCCACACAGCCCCAGCAGAAGCAACTGTCGGCGGTTACAAGCAGTTCCAGCATTTTAAAGTCCCTCAATTGGAATTCCCCAACAATTCCTTGAGCCCCAACTGTAAAGTAGTTATTCCTGCCACACACTAGTGTATATTCCAGCACTTATGCATATATATATAATGCATATATATCTTAGCCCCCATGTACCACACATGTGCCTAAAGATTTGACCATGCCTTAGTTATTTGGACTCCCAACTTAGCTCCCAGCTCAGTGTCACCCACATTTAGACCAACCAGTAATCCCACATAAACACAGCAGCTCAAGTCTGTGTTACCGCCTAACGACTAGTCCGTGTCGCCGCACGGCGCCCAATCCTTATCCCCGCCTGGCGACTAGTCTATGTCGCCGCCTGGCGCCCAATCTCGATCCCAAAATAAAATCTATCCTAAGGGTCTTACAGCTTCTTGGTATTCACCATAACACCAGTATTATCACAATAAATCTTGATTTGCCATTGTAAATTAGGAACTACATCCAAATCCAGCAGGAAGTTTCGGAACCATATAGCCTCTTTGGCTACCTCAGAGGCTGCCACATACTCGGCTTCCATGGTTGAGTCTGCAATGCATTTCTTCTTCACACTCCTCCATATTACGGCTCCACCTCCCAAAGTAAAAACATATCCCAAGGTGGACTTTCTTATCCTTATCTGTCTGGAAATCTGAATCGGTATATCCCAGAGGCAACAAATCCGAGGACTTGTAAACCAACATATACTCTTTAGTCCTACGCAGGTACTTGAGTATTGTTTTTACTGCACTCCAATGTTCCTATCCAGGGTGTGACTGGTATCGGCTAACTATTCCCATGGTAAAATAAATATCAGGCCTCGTACATAACATAGCATACATTAGGCTTCCACATGCCGAAGCATTATGAACTGCCTTCATATTCTTCATCTCCTTAGGTGTCGCAGGGCACTGACTCTTTGATAGAGAAACTCCATGTCTGAAAGGTAAATTACCCTTTTCGGAGTCCTGCATGTTAAAACGAGCTAATACGTCATCTATGTAGGGCTCCTGAGATAAATCCTACATCCTTTTCTTGCAATCCCTTATAACTTTGATCCCAAGGATGTATGCTGCTTCACCTAAGTCCTTCATTTCAAATTGTTTGAACAACGTTGCCTTTATTGAAGACAACATCTTAACATTGTTTTCAATGAGTAAAATATCATCAACATATAGCACTTGAAAAGCCACTGCATTTCCCTCACATCTCTTATACACGCATACTTCGCTTGGACTTTGATCAAATCCATACGACATGACTTCCTAATCAAACTGAATGTTCCAATACCTAGAAGCTTGTTTAAGTCTATAAATAGACCTCTTAAGCTTACATACAAGATGCTCTTGGCCTTCCTTAATGAATCCCCCTGATTGCTGCATATAGATGGTTTCTTCAAGACTTCCATTAAGGAAAGCTGTCTTGACATCCATTTCTCATAATTGAAATGAGCTGTTATAGATAAAAGAATACAGATTGACTTAAGCATGACCACTGGCAAAATAGTTTCCTTATAATCGATACCTTCTTTCTGAGTATACCCTTTCGCAACAAGTCTTTCTTTTTAGGCATTCACTGTTTTATATGATCCTCTCGTTTTCTTGTAGATCCACTTACATCCAATCAGTTTTATACCTTTAGGTGGTTCCACGAGCTCCCAGACCTGATTTGGAATACAGTGATTCCATCTCATATTCGATTGTCTTTTGCCAAAGATCTGCATCTTTGTCTTGCAGTGCATTTTCGTATGTCCAGGGATCATCATCATGTTAACCAGAGACCAAGTCCGAAGACTCTCCCAAAAACATGAATCTATCAGGTTGTTGAACAATCCTCCAACTATGACGAGAAACTGGTGCGGTATTAGTGACAGGTTGTGTATTTTGTTGTGGATGTTCTACTTGTACTATAGGTTTTTGGGTATTATTTGTCCCTCCCACTAGTTCCTCTAAAATGACACTAATCATGGGTTTGTGATTTATTATATAGTCTTGCTCTAAGAATCTAACATTGGTGCTAACAATGACATCCCGATTTTTCGGACTATAAAATAAATAACCTTTCATTCCTATGGGGTAGCCTACAAACAGCCTTGCTTCTATACAAGATTTTAACTTAATCGCGTTCTTTTTTAACATGTGCTGGAAAACCCCATATCTGAATGTGTCTTAGACTCGGTTTGTCCCCGGTCCACAATTCTAATGGGGTTTTAGGAACCAATTTAGAAGGTACTAGGTTGAGAATATATGCTGTTGTTTCTAAGGCATGTCCCCAAAATGACTTGGGTAAATCCGAATAACTCATCATCGATATAACACTCTCTGAAAGAGTCCAGTTCCTTCTCTCTGCTACACCATTTTTTCGGGGTGTGCCTAGTGCAGTTAACTAGGATTCTATCCTATTTTCTAATAAATATTCCCTAAATTCTCCAAGAAAATATTTGCCACCACGATCTAATCGTAGTGACTTGATACTTTTATTAAGTCGCTTCTCCATTTTATCTTTGTACTCTTTGAACTTCTCAAAGCACTCAGACTTACGGTGCAACAAATAAATGTGACCCTACTTACCATAACCACGTATCGCAAAAGGTTAAAGTATGAAAATAAGACACCATCTTAAATTTTATTACATCATACCAAATCTCAATTAGTTCAACTTACAACTGATAGTAAAAACATTCGTACATACTTATATAACCCAAAACTAAATATAAAGCTCCTGCTATCTCGATCCAACTTAACCTAGATTCCTAGATCGCACACTGGACTGGGTATCCACATTACCATCTGTTTACTTTTTAAGTGTAGAATAACATAAATAGATTTGCAAGAGTGAGCTAACTAGCTCAGCAAGTCATAATAGCAATAACTAAGGTTAAACAACGATCAATTAAAATGATGCAGGGGAATCAAGTTTCTTGTCAAGTAATCATTAGAATTGGATATTCATTTTAAATTTTAAAACTAAGGTTAGGCTGTTGATCAGTCACGCACTAACCCCGAACAAGGCACACAACTATGCTCTCTATACTGGATCTAAGGCACACATTGGCCTAATATGACCACAAATCTGGTCCGACCACGAATCTGGTCCACATTTATAAAACCATCTAATTCTGAATCAATTCAATATGATAATCATTATAATTCAATAAAGCAGAATCATAATTAACATTGATAAATAATTTATCTCAGAGCATAAAACATTTCATATGTATCACCAGGGTATATCAAGGTGTAAATATGAAGAATGGCTTCAAGCCTGTTGAAGAATCAGGTATCTGATGGACAATGGTTCAATGATAATATAGGGTATAGATCTTTGATGTCATAGGGTATTCTAGGATATATAAGTTTCGGTATGCTCAAGTAATTATGTTTCCGTATTTGGTATACGGTGTAAATGTATTTGTGGAGTAGTATTGTATTTTTATGGTTTAATATCTGGTAAATCAACAGTCGATGGATGACAAAGAGTAAGGCTTACAACTCAAGTTCAACGATGTGATCAGGGTTCAAGGTTGAATAATTTAAGCACTTACAATATAAAATAGGACTATTTTGAATACTAGCAACATGTTATGAGAGAATTCAGAAATATTTGTAATATATCTCGAGGAAAGTTCAAAAGTACTTTCCTTATCACAAATGATTTCCAACTTCACTTACACTCGTTTAACGGTTCTACTCAACCATCATTTATCTTTTTTTTATGCCTTGCTTCTATTTACCGATAACTTGCTTTTTTTTTACGCTTCAGTTCTATTAACTGATCGCTGGCTTTCTTTTTCTATGCCTCATTTACTCTACTAGGAATCATATGTATCTATCAATATTCAATCTCATATTATTCTAATCGTCACATAGACGTCATAAGCTTTTATCTACCCTTCATTTTACCCAAATCAGATTTACGGATTAAAAGTTATGACCAAAATAGTTAAAAAATAACCACATAGGCATTTAACACATCCATCAAATAGCACGTAGCACATAGCACACAAGATATTCAATCAAAATAATTTTTCAAAAAAGATTCGGGGTTAAAATGATCTTCCAGGTATTTAATAGGATTTTTTGCACATTTTTCGGAATTAAAATGGCTCGTCGAATCATTTTATAATTAAATAATAAGGTTTGAACACCCGAATCTTACTTTAAAATCATTTATTAATAATTATCGAGCCTTGAAAATAATTTAAAACAATATTTTAAAGTTCAAAATTATTTTCCAAAATTTTTATATCCAAATAAATAATTAAATCTAATTAAATAATTAATTAAAATTAATTAATAACTAATTAAATTAATTAATACATTATTATTTATATTAATTTACTAATTAAATAATTAATTATCAACTAAAATTAATTAATTAAATAATTTTTATTTATTTTGGAATTAAAAATAATTTTCAGAATAATAAATAATGAATTTTTTGGAATTTAAAATAATTAAAAACTATTTAAGAAAATAATTATAAAAAAAAACTATTTTTGAATATAATTAAAATAGAAATCCGATTTTTGAATTTTTTAAAAGAACAGGGATTGAAATGTAAAGTTTGCAAACCAGGGGGGTTTAATGGCATTTCTGCCATCTTCCTCACCCTCACGCCAGCGGTCGCCATTTCTGGCGACCCGAGCTTTTCCGGCGAGTGCAAAACAGACCAGAAACGAGCCAAAATAACAGTGTATCATCTATTCCCTTCCAGAAACACATATGTGTAGTCAGAATCAACAAAGAACACGGTGTTTGGCCGGAAAATCCCGTCGAATTTTTCGATCCCGTCACCCCCGATTTTACGATCATCCCTTTCAAGAAACCTTCTGTTCACCACATATACATCATTTGATTCATCTTTTTCACGATCTAGACGCTGGTATAATCAATTTAATCTAATAAAACCTCTAACAAAGAAACACCTAAATTTCAATTGAAAACATTCATAGCTATAAACCCAAACTTTATTAATTCAAAAATTAAACCCACTTTTATACATGTTATTGAACTCTAAATTCATCATATAATATACCAAAATGATCAGGACAAAATTATCTAGAAGATTCAAAAATCAAATCATACAAACAACATCAAAATCAAAATTTCATATTTTATTCATAAATTAATTCGAAATAAAATAAATAAATAAGAACATGCCCTTAATTTTTGCACTATAACTGATGATTGATTCTGGAAGAACTTTTCGAGAGCTTCGATTCGATATATGGCACGCTTGATTCCAAGTTCGGTAATGCTTTCTTTTTTAAGTTCGATTCTCAAGAACACGACGGGTTTTTAGGTTTTTCTCTGTAAATTTTATATTTTTACTGTTGCTTTATGATTATATAAATAAAATAAAATACGAAAAGGCTATTTATATTTATGGAATATTAGTACCCGTTGGATCGTATTGGATTGGAAAATACGTTACTTAGCTGCTACGTAACTGCAAAAATGATCCGATTTGATATCAATTTTGAATAATTATAAAAACCGGGCTTCTTATAAAAAACTTTCTACGAAGATAATGTAATAATATCTCGTTTCTCGAGAATACAGGTTTTATTGATCTATCAAAATGATTATCGTATCGAAAATTTTACGCCGGGACTCGTACGGGTCTAACCGTACTCCAGATCGAAAAAGTCATAACCCGGGAAATGTTCAGAATAAATTAGATTAGGTTAGGAAGGAGTTTTCCAAAGAGTTTCGGGTTGTAAAATTGCAAAAACGGTTGAAATTGGATGATTCTCGATTTTATAAAATAGTTTTATAATTATCAGAAAATAATTATTAAATCTATAAATCCTTATAAAATCATATACCAATCTAAAAATTAACAGAAAAATACCATAATTATCTATATTTTATTCTATACATATTAAAAATCAAAATACTTACACTTTTTCCATATAAATATCCAAATATCAATATCAATCATCAGATAATTCATCAAAATTCACATAATAATCACATAATAATTATTTATTGATAAAATTAATTACACGCTATATCCCGGATATTACATCATTTCCCCCTTAAAAAGATTATGTCCTCGGAATCTCCTAAGTAAACAAATGAGGGTATTTTTCTCGCATATTACTTTCCAATTCTCAGGTTGACTCTTCAACCTTTGGGTTTCTCCACAATACTCTTACTAAATTTACAACTTTATTCCTTAATACATTCTCTTTCCTTTATAGAATCTCTATTGGATTCTCTACATACGATAAATCTGCTTGAAGTTCTATCAACTCATACTCGATTACATTTCTGGAGTCTGGATTATACTTCTTAAGCATCGATACATGAAATACATTATGACTATGCTCCATATACGGAGGTAACGCCAACTCGTAAGCTACCTGACCGACACATTTTAAAATTTCAAAAGGTCCAACGTATTTTGGACTCAACTTTCCCTTCTTTCCAAATCTCGACAATCCTTTCCACGATGACACTTTCAGTTACACTAGATCTCCTTCTTTGAATTCCATATCCTTCCTGGATTGATCTACATATTTCCTTTGACGATCCTGTGCCGCAATTAATCTTTTCTGAATAACTTTAACAACTTCTTTGGTTTGTTGCACCAACTCGGGTCCAAGTATCTTACGTTCTCCGACTTCGTCCCAATATACTGGTGATCGACACTTGCGTCCATAAAGATCTTTATAGGGAGGCATTCCGATGCTGGTGCAAAAATTGTTATTGTAAGCAAATTCCACTAAGGGCAAATGTTCATCCCAATTTCCCTTGAAATCAATGGCACAAACACGTAAATTATCTTCAATAGTTTGTATTATTCTTTCGCTTTGGCCGTCAGTTTGTGGATGATAAGCTGTACTCATATTTAATTTGGTTCCCAAACATTCTGGAAAACTTCTCCAAAATCTTGAACTGAATCGTGGATCTTGGTCCGATATAATAGACACAGGCATTACATGACGAACTACTATTTCTTTCAAATATACGTGAACCAATTTGTCCAATAAAATTCTTATATTAATAGGTAGAAGGTGAGTTGGCTTAATTAGTCTGTCCACTATAACTCAAATGGCATCGTGGTTCGCTTTTATCCTTGGTAATCCGACTATAAACTCCAGATCAATATGCTTCCATTTTCATTCTACATTTCTAACAATAATCCACTAGGACTCTAATACTTCACTTTAATTCTTTAATATGCCTAACACCTATTAAACCATTCTAAAATTTTCCTTTCCATATCTGGAAACCAATATTCTTCTTTAAGTTTCTGTATATCTTGACACATCCTGGATAGACTGAATACTTAGAATTATGAGTTTCATGTAGGGTCTCATCCTTTAATTTCGTCACTTGTGGCATTCAAGTTCTGGAAGAAGATATGAGAATACTGTGTTCATTCTTCTGAGTACATACCTTTCATCCTACTAAATTGTTAACATCCTGATCCATTATCTCCTTTTGACATCTCTTTATCTTCTCTAACAACTCTGGCTGAAAGGTCATACTATCCATCCTTGCTTCTTTTAAATTATAAATTCTGACTTTCAAATCCCAACTTCTGAAATTCCATAGATAATTTTTCTGGTGCATTGAACACATTCACTTTCTCCCTTTTTACTTATCGCGTTTCCACTACATTTGCTTTTCCCCATGAATACCAACTTCAACTCTTATGGTCCGTATAAATCTCACACCTTTCTCCATATAGATAATGTCTCCAGATCTTCAGGGTGAATACTATTGCTGCTAATTTCATGTCATGAGTAGGTTACTTCTGCTCATGAGGTTTTGGTTGTTTAGATGCATATGCAATAACTTTATTGTGCTGCATCAACACACAACGTAATCTCTTATGAGAAGAATCAATATAGATTACAAATTCTCTCCTTGATCATTTGGAAGTAATAAAACATGTTCCGTGATCAATCTTTTCTTCCATTCCTGAAAACTTCCTTCACACTTCTCAATTCCATATAAACTTCTCACTTTTGTTGGTGCTTTTGGTCCTTCCTCATTCATAATAGCTCTAATCCTTGCTAGATGCACCTGGGTTCCTTCATAACTGACTATTTATCTTAAGAATTAAACTTTATGCAACCAAAATTCGCACTTTGAAAACTTAACATATAACTTCTTCCTTCTCAGAATTCCCAAAACTATCTTTAAATATTTTGCATGGTCCTCTGTTGACTTCGAATAAATCAAAATATCATCTATAAGCGCAAATACAACTTATACAGATACTCCTTAAAGACCCCATCCATCAAGTTTAATTGTTGTTGGTGTATTGGTCAGTCCAAAATACATTACTATAATTTCATAATAATAATACTTAGTTCTGAAAGTTGTCTTCGATATGTCCTCAAGTTCGATTGTAACACCCCCAAATCCGGGGTTAAGATTTGGTATCACTAAACAATCTTTGTATAAAATAAAATAATAAACAAATAACCCCTTGAATCCGGATCATTTACAGGTTATGGTATGAAACAAGAATCTAACCCTCTACAAGTCACAACAACTAGAATACAAGTTTAAATACCTTTAAGCTAATGCCCTTGCCTTATTTTTTTTCTAACATCTTCGTTCTCTCGCAGCTGAGATCTCTCTAACTCTTGATGTCTATCACAAGCTATTCATTTTTAACTTTTCCTGCTTCTGGAAGAAATAAGAATTACAAAAGAAGAGTGAGCCAAAAATGCCCAGCAAGTATATAATTGAGTTTCAAATATCGATATCAAAGGAAACTTCCGGACAAAATCTTTAAATAATTTTTAAACAATTCTATTTGTTTGAGGGTGTTGAGAAAAAAAACGTTGGCTGTTACCAACCCTTAATTATAAATCCAAAAATGACAAGCGATTCCCAGATTCATCTCCTGAATCAGGGTTTTGTCTGGTTTTTGGAATCGAATTATAGGAACAATAATGAAAAGAACTGGCATAATAAGAGTAATTACAGCGAAATATAAAATAGTTAATTATTCTGAACTTAGAGTAGGAACGAAAAAATATTTGTAATATTTTAAAAGAAAGTTCAGGAATACTTGCCTCAATTGGTGACTCTCTAATCTTTAACTATCTGCCATATCACTCAGTCCTGATGTGTCTGTATTTCCAATGACATGCCACTTGACCTTTCTTAACAATCGCTATTTCAAGTTTGTGTCTATTCTGAATTCACTCGTCTCCTTACGATTAATCAGGCTTTACTTTTACAATCTCTGTCTGGATTTGAATGCCTCGTACTATGTGTATCTATCATAAAAGATACCGTTCAATTAACTAACAATATATCATTGTCTAGCCTATACATTTATCTTTATCGTCTACCCGCCCGATAATAACAGATAAGGATCATCTTTAATCATATAAAGTTTAATCGACACGTGGACTCTTAGTTCACATAACACATAAACACACAAGACACGTATCACCTATTTTATATAACACATATTCACATAATTCATGTAGCACATAAGTTGAATTGCCCAAAGATAGGTCTCAATATGTTTAGAATTGGAATCGAGTCAAAAAAAGTATTTTACCGATTAATAATCGACTCAGAATAACTCATAAAACAAACGACCTTTTGATACAGAAGAAATTTGGTCTCGAAATTATTTTTAATGAAAGCAGAATATTTTTCTGAGTCTAGACGCGTTCGTTTCGTATTAAACGGACGAACGGTTGATTTATTATGAATTTTTGAACATTTTCGGAATTAAAACGGGTCTATAAATCATTTTATAATTAAATAATACGATTCAAATACCTAAATATGACTTTAAAATAATTTTATAATAATTATCGAGCCTTGAAAATAATTTATAATAATATTTTAAAGCTCGAAACTATATTTCGGAATTTTTAAATCAAAATATATAATTAAATCTAATTAAATAATCAATTAAAATTAATTAATAACTAATTAAATTAATTAATCAATTAATATTTAAATTAATTGACTAATTAAATAATTAATTATCAACTAATATTAATTAATTAACTAATTAGGATTTATTTTAGAATTAAAATAATTTTTAGAATAATAAGTAATGAATTTTGGAATTTTTAAAATTAAAGGAATTGTATTTTGAATTAATTTTAAAAAGGAAAATCCAGAAACAAGATTCAGGAATTGGGTTGGAGGTTTTGTGGATCGAAACCGGATTGAGGAAATCAGGAAAATGGGTCACAACCGGGTTACCCAACCCGTCCGGGTCGGGATGAACTCCGGCAACCCCTGCTCAGAATCCGGTGACGGAGTTCACCGCCGGCCAGCTTCTTTCAGGCAAGAAACAGCCGAATTCTTAGCTTTCTTTGCACCAAAATTCATCAACGTCAACCCAATATCACAACCATGACAACAACACCCTGATTCACTGCTTCAATCGTCGGAATCGACGATTTCCAGCTCAACGCCGGCGACCAGTTCCGGCAAAACCCAAAATCCTTAAAACGTAGTCAAAATCGATGATTCCGGTTGCAAAACAATCCCCTTGATTATTCAAAATCATTTATATCCACCCTAACAACAACCAATCATCCCAGATATCTGAATTAATTGAATAAAATGAAGAAAAAACCTTTAACTCGGCCCGCTATTTCAGCAATGAAACAGATCAATTCGTTACTTAAAACGATTATAAACAACTATTTAAAGCTATATCTAACATCAATTTGAACCAAAAACCATTCAAATAGAAATCCCCAAATCTGAACATTAACCCTAAAATCGGGTTTAGAAATTTACCAATCATTCAAATCATTTGATGACATAAACAGAAAGATCATAAAAATATGAACATTTTGGTTACTCATACTTCGAATTCTGAAATCTGCATCACCCTCAAATGATCGTTTGATCCTCAAGAACACCAAGAACACTTTTTCAAAGAATTTTCAGAAAATCAAACCTGAATTACTATGTGTTATTGAACTCTATTTTTGAAGTATAATATACCAAATTGACCAGAAAAATATTATCTACACGATGGAATCATCAAATCATATCAACAACATCAAGAACAAATTTTCATAATTTAATTATCAAATAATTCGAATATAAATAAATAAATAAGAAAATTACCTTAATTTCTGCACTAAAATGGTTGATTGATTCAGAAAGTACTTTTCGAGAGCTTCGTTTTGATATATTACAATCTTAAATCGGAGTTCGGTAACGCCTTCGTTCGTGCGTTTGATTTTCAGGAACGTATCGGTTTCTAGGGTTTTTCTCAGTATTTTCTGTATTTTTACTGGTTGTAAATGAATAAACGCATAAAATGAAATAAGAAATATGCTATTTATATTTATAGAATATTGGTTCGTTCTGGATAGTTTTGGCTCGTTAAATTAGTTGCTTAGCCGCTAAGTAACTGCAATACCGATTCGATTTGATATCAGTTTTGGATAATTATCCCAACCGGGCTTTTCATAAAACTCTTTATATGAAAATAATGTAATAACATCCCGTCTTTCGAGAATACAGATTTTGTTGATTCACCGAAATGATTATCGTATCGAAAATCTTGCGCCGGGCCGCGCACGGGTCAAACCGTAATTCGGATTGAAAAAGTCAAAACATGGAAAATGTCCGGAATTACCAGATTAGGTTGGGAAGGAGTTTTCGGAAGAGTTTCGGGTTGTAAAAACGTAAAAACGGCTGAAGCCTGACGATTCCCGACTTTATAATTTTTTTTTAATTATTCAGAAAATAATTAATAAATTCATAAATCATTATAAAATCATATAACATTCCATAAATTACTAGAAAAATACCTTAATTATCTATATTTTATCCTGGACATACTAAAATTAACATACTCACATTATAATATATACAAACATCCAAATATTATTATCAATCATCAGATAATTCACCAACAATTCATATAATATTCACATAATAATCATATATTGATACAAATAATTACACGATATTTCCCGGATGTTACATCCTTCCCCCATTAAAAGGATTCCGTCCTCAGAATCACGCTAAGGAATAATACTGATACTTTTCAAGTGTATCACTTTCATTTTCTCAGGTGAATCTCTTGACCTTACAACTTTTATAACTTCAACGTATAATATCAATTATTCCCTTAATAGCCTTTCGCTAACATCATATTCTATTTGTTGCTTGTATAGATCAATTCGAATCTCCATCTCCTATATATAATGGAGCTAACTTACTCTTTCTAGATATATACATATAAATGCCCTATGAATTCGCTATACAGGTAGCGGTGAGGCCAACGTACTTCCATTTACCCTGCCTATTTTAAAGCCTCAAACGGACCAGCATAACGCATATAAATTTTTCTTTTTCTTTCTAAATCTTAATAATTCGCGCTCATGAATGTTTCCAACTGTTACTCATTGTTGAACCTCGTCCTCATATGTTTCTTTATTTAAATAACCTAATTTGTAATCAATTCCCATCGCATTCGAAGTTCTTTAATCGTTCCCGTAATCTTCTCCTTCATATGTAAATGATGTATTGAGACCATGGCATATTTGACTAACATCTTATGAATTTGTTATGACGGTAACAACAAGGCCAACTCATTCATAATCGTTCTCTCTATCTTACTGTCTCAATAGACTAACTTAATTTATACCAATCTGCTTCTCTTTTTAATTCTAATAATTTATGTTCATAAACCTTCCATTTTCCCTGAATGTCCTACTTTACTTTTCACGTCTCCTTTTGTTTGGTTAGTCTGGCTTATGATCGTTTTTATTCGTATTCGAGAACCTTTAGCTGATCACTTGTACTTTCAATCCGTCTGCGCCCGATATACTGAACCCATGGCGTCTGATGCTTTGAAATTTTTTAAATCTATTCAAAACTAAAATTTAAAAGAAAATCTCGACCATTGCATTTAACTTACCGCTTTGTAATATACTTCAGTTTCTTTTCAATCACTATCAAGTATATTCATTGAGCGAGAATATTTTACTATCTGAAAGGAAATATTAGTTTGGAATGAAATGAATCATAACTTTATTCAAAACCGAATTCTTGGTACGAATACTTATTTTGTTGTCATATCAAATTAGATATCAATATGAACTTTGATGCTCATAACATTCCATACTGAAGTTAACATCAATCATCTATATTAATACCACCTTTGATATCTAACAACAAAGTGAGTATCAGCTTCACCTAGAAACCATATCAAAACCTGTTTTTCAATTTCTAACTTTTCCAATTCCTTTATCCACTCCCCAACAATCTTAGTGATATTCACTCTTTCTTTTCTATTCAAGACATCTGTCTCTGAATGGATCTTGCTTGGTTGGTAATTAACCATACTTCCGTAGCTCATAATTAATTATAACCAGAGTTCATCCCTTTGAAGCTTAGAACACAGTTGCTAATCTTTCACCCTTCACATATCTTCAGGTGTTCAACTTGGTCTTCCTTAGTTCTTGAATGGGCGAGGATGTTATTAATAAATACAATTACACTATCCAATTACTCCTTATACATTATGTTCATTTAATCTTCAGACTTACAATTTCTGATAATCGATGCATGATTTCATACCTCCCTTCTCTTTTCTCCATGATCACTTTTGTGTATAGCGCGAAGTACTCTTTATTTCATTATTCTTTCATTCCACATTTCTGAAGTTTTTTTTCACTCAGTATCTCATTCCTACTGGGTTATACGATACAGGGCTTTTGACACCAGCTCGACTCCATGCAGTAACCGACGAGAAATTCTTACTTCATTCCCCGAGGTAACCTTGGTAAATCATTCGTTCGAACCTCCGGGACTTCACTTTAATTCTAAAGAATTCCGACATGAGATTCATTGTAACGTTCTTCTCTAATAGTTCGCCACTAATACCTTTGTTTAATCTTTCCTGTTTACACGCATTCTTTGAACGAATTCATATCTCCCCTTATCGGCGTCACTTCATTCTCCTATCAGTTCTAGCACAACTGACGTTCACAACTTGCATATATCCTGGATTTTTTATAAAATTTCTTTATCATTCTTTTGATTCCACTTCTTTTCTTGTTTATTTCTTCATTCTCGTTATTTATTATCTCTTTTAACTGATCACTTAATCCAAGTGTTGACTAGCTAACTGGAATCAAACACCAATTATATAAAGTCGGTTTGGTCATAACAACTTTGCCCAAGACCCGAGATCGCAATCATTTGGAGTACAATCCCCTATATCGTCGACTACCAGTCGGACTCAAGCCGACACCATCAATCAATCACATTATCCACAATCATATCCGCCCACTTTCATGTTAGGCACAAAACACGCGCTAATAATTCACGCAAGTATACATGTTCGCAAGTAATATAGAATAATTTCTAGTTCGTTCCCACAGAGACTCAGACTAATTATGTTCAATTAACACTCACTCACCAATGTATGATTACTTCTCAATGTCAAGACAATAACACTTAAGATTGATTAACTAATTATTAACTACAAATAACTACGAGAATAAAACACTTAAATAACACTTGAATTAACAATATCAAACACACATGAGATCATAACTTCATTACTACTTCCTTCAATAGTCATTACTATTACCCTTAGTATGTATCAGTGATGATATTAATCGAACAACACGAAACTGATAAAAGCCAACTTTTGTTGTACTAGTACCATTCTACCAAACATCCACAATTAAGATAGAAGTTGAATAGGCATCAATTATGTTGAGACCCTATATGTCTACAGAATTTGACAACATAATGATTTAAGCGCAAGTTATTCATTATGATTACACAAGGCAAGTAAAATGGTTAGAGTTACCCACTAATCATGCATACACATACATGAACCTATGCTAGCATGGCAAGTTCTAAATCTCAAGATTCACTGTCGCTTCACAAGAGATTAATAGACTATCTTATATGTTCGCGACGTACATAAGATGAATAAGCACAACCTATGCTAGATATCATACAATCATCACACACCAAGGTATTAAACAACTAATTAAAGAAATCCATAGTATATCCATTACGACCCCATGATCACGATTAGCCCATGATAGAACTCATCGTCACCATGGGTTCATATGAAAACATAATAATAACACACAGTATAAACTAATAAAAATACTTATTAAAAACAGAGTACATCACAAGAGTAATAAGGTTCAAAGTAAAGAAAACTAGCATCCACTGTTACAACAAATAAAAGAATCACAAGAAAATGTATGCTTCCTCTTCTTCGTTGCGATGTGCTAAACGGTCTTCTTTCTTCTCTCCTTGCTCCTTGCTTGATACCACACGTCGTGAAACGTCTCTGAAGATTACTTATATAGAAACCCATAAGAACCAACCGTCTCAATAGTCCATTCGAATTAGAAGTGTAAAAATCAGATTTCTGCTGAGCGGGCACCCAACAGGCTACTGGAAAATATCGCATTCTGCTCCTGATTTCTGCTGCATTCTGCTCCTAACTTCCCACAACCAATGCCAAGCACTTCCTAGGCTTATTTTTGATGAAATCTTTTTACATACGCAAGTTATACCCTGAAATGCAAAACACTAGAAAAAATGCATCAAATACAGAAAATACTTGATTTCAAGACATCAATTCAAGCCATTATAAGACGTTCTAAGTGGTATAAAATGCCACTTATCACACCCCCAAACTTAAATTGATGCTTGTCCTCAAGCGTCATAGACTCAAAAACAAAACAAAAATATGCATGAATGCAAACTACATGAAATGCAGCGATCCCCCTCACAATGACTAAACCAACCAACTCATGACATCTCAATAAATGCAATTAGGCAACTAAAGGTCAATCAAACCATGCAAGGTAACATACAACTAGAAACGTGGTGTGTGCGGATGCTTAACAAGTATGCTTCGAAACTAGATCAATTATCATGACTCGATTATCCTCAAGGCAATCACATGATTATACGAAAAATAAATTCTAGACACAAAATGACTTATAACACTTCAAGATCACTGGAGCTTATTACGGAATCATGCTTTTATTCAACACAACAAACAATTGCTTATTTGATCGTGCAATGAGTGAGGTCCACAAAAGACTTATGCAATAGCATCCATTTAGCGAGCATTAGGTTAGCGGATCCCTGACTATAAAAGCCTTAGGTCACTAGGCACAAAGTCCCCTAAGAACTTAATAACTCGAATACCAAAGAGCCCACTCGTGATCAATTATGCATTAAACTTTATTTTTCTCTTTTTTTTCTTTTTTTCTGAATTGTTTTTCAAATTTCTGAGCAAGTGTGTTTCGCTCCCTCTTGCTCAACCCTAGACTACTCGCATAAAAATACGAGCCGGCTACTAGCCATTTAACGCCTAGCCACAACTAGCAATGAATTCCAATTTTCACTCTAATTTTTTTCTTTTCATGCCTTCTATCATTAAGAGCCTATCATAAATTCTAAGCATAATCAATAGATTAACCTCAAAAACCATCAAACCATGACAACAATCTAGTCCTTAAGCATACTCTAAGACTTAGTGAAATTACAAGTGTTTCTAGCATGCATGTCAACCTACAAGATTCAACATCACTCTAACGCTATCACTATACTCGCATCAATATCACAAATCAATCGGTAAAGCAACGCAAAAGGGATCATGATATATGCATGAGCTAAATGACATGATAAATAAAGCTATAAAATGATAAAAAAAACTATATGGAAAAAATATGCAACTATATGAACTAAACTATCATGAATATGCAACTACATGACACACACACAAATATGCTACTTAACTACCACCCCCAAACTTAAAATCTTCACTGTCCCTAGTGAAGGACATAGGGTATACCTACTCGGAGAAATCATCATCATCACCCTCAGAGGGTGGAGTGTCAGGAGGCGGATAACCAGAGTCCTCACCAAAAACGAGCCACTGGATGTCAGCTCCAAGGCCTCTGAAAGCAGTCCCAAGTGCGAGGGTGAGCTCTTGAGCAAACTTACTCTGTGACTCATACATCGCATCCATCCTCCTGAATAGCCTCATATACTGGGCATCGGCCATCCCTGAACCAGCACCTTTCTGGGCTCTAGAAGATCCTGCCTCATCACGAGCCTGACTGGGCCTAGCCATAGTAGCACCACCTACTGGACATCCTCCTGGAAGACGATATCCCAAACCATACTCTTCGGGCTCTCCACCCGTCCACTCCTGTATTGTATTCAGAGTCGATGAGTCAATAGGAGCGGCCGACATCTGCAACTATTCATCGCAACCGCCAGAAAAGAACGGTACTTGTTAGATCCCGTCTTAAACTTCCACATCGTGCCCGGCTGACAGAGAGTAGCATAAATCAAATCTAAATCAAAATCCTCGGGAGTCTTCTCATTCCAATTCTCCTCGGGCTTCCTTTGTCGCTGTCCAATCACACGGCGAATCATCGCGGGCTAATAATCAACAGTAAGCCCATGAACAACAGTAAACCCATTCTTGTCCGCCTTTGCGTTCGTATAAAACTCATGAACCACACTCATTGGAATCGCCTCCGGTGACTCGCAAAAAAAAATCCACCCTTTCTCAGCAATCATCGGTAATAACTCACCATCCCTCCCTGATGGTAAAAATCCCCTCTCCTTCAGATCGGCTTAGTCAGAAGCCTAGTATACTCCTCCTCAGCAGCCTTATACACCAACCGGGGCCTCACAGCAGTTCCCCTTGAAGAATCAGCAGTAGGAACGGTACTGCTGCTATTAATAGTTCGAGATCTCTTAGGTGCCATTGAAATTGAGAAACAGTGTTTGAGAGTTGTGTTTTGAGTGTAGGAGAGAGTTTTGAAGTTGAAAGTATATGGGAGTGTATATGGAGGTGTTGTGTGTATATATAGGGTAGGATTTAGGTTTAGAATAAGAGTAGGAGTGGGGTTTGTGGGAGAGAAAATGTGGGTTTGTGGGTTGTTTGCTGTGGTTTTTTATGTTTTTTTTATTTTTTTGATTTTTTTTATAAGGCCGAAAAAAATTTATGACAGAAGGGTGCCAGTCGGCCGCCCGGGATTTCCAGGAGGGCGCCCCAGACTCCAGGCGGCCGCCCGGGATTTCCAGGCAGGCGCCCCAGGGGTTTCTGGAAAAAAAAAATTCTGCCCATATTTTCATATTTTTTTGGGTTTTTGGTATGGTACTAACTTCTAAAGGTTCCTAAAGTCTCAAATCTTGGGTTGCCTCCCAAGAAGCGCTTCTTTTACGTCATTAGCTTGACGTAGAGTACTCCGATCAAGTTGACAATAAAACGGCACTAACCACTTCCCAGTTTGTCGTGTCCCCATAATAATGCTTCAATCTTTGACCATTAAGCTTAAATGCTTGGCCCGGATCGTTCTAAAAAATCTTCACCGCTCCATGTGGAAACACAATTTTGACGATAAAAGGTCCAGACCACCTTGATTTCAATTTTCTAGGAAAAAGTCGGAGACAAGAGTTGAATAAAAGAACTTGTTGCCCCGGCACAAATGACTTTGGAGATAGCTTCCTGTCATGCCACCTTTTTACTTTTATCTTGTACATTTTGTTGTTCTCATACGCTTGAAGTCGAAATGCATCAAGTTCATTTAACTGAAGCATTTGCTTCTTCCCAGCTACATCTAGATCAAGGTTCAACTTCTTTAACGCCCAATAAGCCTTATGCTCTAGCTCCGCAGGTAAATGACATCTCTTACCATAGACAAGTTGAAATGGGGACATCCCAAATGGAGTCTTGTATGTTGTTCTATATGCCCAAATAGATTCATCAAGCTTTAAAGACCAATCTTTCCTTGACGGACAAACAACTTTCTCTAGAATGCGCTTGATCTCTATATTAGACACTTTAGCTTGACCATTAGTTTAAGGATGATAGGCAGTAGTAATACAATAATTCACATTGTAGCGCTGCATCATAGAAGTGAACTTACGGTTGCAGAAATGCGACCCCTCGTTACTTATGATCACTCGTGGCATTCCAAACCTTGTGAATATCTTCTTATAAAGAAAATTCAACACTACCTTTGCATCATTTGTCAGTAGAGCCTTGACTTCCACCCATTTCGAGACATAATCGACTGCCAGCAAGATGTACTGATTATTGCAGGATGAGATAAATGGTCCCATGAAATCGATTCCCCAAACATCAAAGACCTCAACTTCAAGCATCACATTTAAAGGTATCTCATCCTTTCTAGTAAGATTCCCAACTCTTTGGAAATGATCACACCTTAAAATGAACTGATGTGCATCCTTAAACAACGTAGGCCAGAAAAAACCTGCTTGAAGAATACGAGCTGCTGTTTTTTCACCACCATAATGTCCACCATAAACTGTGGAATGGCAGTCTCATAATATCCCCTCCGTCTCACAGAATGGGATACATCTCCTGATGATCTGGTCAGCTCCCTATCTAAACAAATATGGTTCATCCAACATGTACCACTTCACCTCATGGAGAAACTTCTTCTTTTGAGGTGTATTCATATTAGGAGGCAATATATTACTGACAAGATAGTTCACAATATCTACGAACCATGGCTCTTCCTCCTGAACTGCGAACAACTGCTCATCCGGAAAAGATTCGTTGATCAATGTCTGATCATGGGAAGTAGAATCGGGATTCTCCAATCTAGAGAGATGGTCAGCTACTTGATTCTCAGTACCTTTTCGATCCTTAATCTCTAACTCAAATTCCTGTAGCAAGAGCACCCAACAAATAAGTCTAGGCTCCGAATACTTCTTTGAAACCAAATAGTGAATGGCAGCGTGATCAGTGAATACTGTCACCTTTGTCCCAAACAGATAAGATCGAAATTTTTCGAAACCAGAGACTATAGCCAAGAGCTCCTTTTCAGTAGTGGTGTAGTTCATTTGAGCTCCATTAAGCATCTTACTAGCATAGTAGACCACATGAAAAAGATTATTCTTGTGCTGCCCAAGAACTGCTCCCACTACATAATCACTCGCATCACACATCATCTCAAAAGGTTATGTCCAATCAGGTGCCGTAATAACTGGTGCAATTATCAAACTCTTCTTGAGAGTCTCGAATGCCGCCAAGCATTCATCATCAAATTTGAAAGGCACATCTTTTTCGAGCAAGTTGCACAACGACTTAGATATCTTCGAGAAGTCCTTGATGAAACACCGATAAAAACCCGCATGACCAAGAAAACTACGGATTCCTTTCACAGAAATAGGTGGTGGAAGATTTTCAATAACTCCCACCTTGGCTTTATCCACCTCAAGACCTTTTATAGAGACTTTATGCCAAAGAATAATGCCTTCACGTACCATAAAGTGACATTTTTCCTAATTGAGCACCAAATTAGTTTCCACACACCTTTTTAGCACCAAATGAAGATTATTCAAACAGTCATCAAATGAATGTCCAAAGACGGAGAAGTCGTCCATGAACACTTCGATATTATTTCCAATTATATCAGAGAATATAGCCATCATGCATCTCTGAAAAGTGGCAGGTGCACCACATAAGCCAAACGAAACTCTGCGAAAAGCAAACGTGCCAAATGGATAAGTGAAAGTAGTCTTTTCTTGGTCTTCTGGTGCAATGCAAATCTGATTATAACCGGAATAGCCATCCAGAAGACAATAATACTCATGACCAGCCAACTAGTCAAACATCTGATCAATAAACGGAAGAGGAAAGTGATCCTTCCTTATGGCTTTGTTCAACTTTCTGTAATCCATGTATACCTCATCCTGTAACTGTTCGAGTGGGGATGAGCTCATTCTTCTCATTTGCTACCACAGTTATACCTCCTTTCTTAGGTACACATTGCACGGGGCTCACCCAAGAACTGTCAGATATACAATATATGATTCCTGCATCCAGCCACTTCAGAATTTCTTTCTTCACCACTTCTTTCATGATAGGATTAAGTCTTCACTGTTGCTCAACAGTCGGCTTACTACCTTCCTCTAGCAAAATTTTATGCATGCAGTACGAAGGGCTGATCCCTTTTATATCTGCTATAGTCCATTCGATGGCCGATTTGAATTCTCTCAAGATCCTCAAGAGCTTATTCTCCTCACTACCTGAAAGGTCAGATGCGATAATAACAGGAAAAGTAGATGCATCACCTAAAAAGGCATACCTCAAGTGTTCAGGCAATGGTTTAAGCTCCAAAGTAGGTGCTTCCTCAATAGATGGTTTGAGTTTTCCCTCAGCATTCTTGAGATCAGTATTACCAAGAGATTCAAATGGCATGTCTAGCTTTTGCTTCCAATGAGAAGCATTTAGATATTGTAGTTGCTCATTGCCTCCCTCATCTTCACTGTCAAATTCCCCCACTAAGGCTTTCTCTAAGGAATCAGACATTAGCACATGATCAAGTTCCAAAGTTACCGCAGAATCAATCAAATCCACCTTTAAGCACTCCTCATCTTTTGTAGGGAATTTCATCGTATTGAATACATTGAAAGTCACATCCTGATCTTGCACTCTCATAGCAAGTTCACCTTTTTGCATATCTATGAAGGTACGTCCTGTAGCCAAGAAAGGTCATCCCAAGATTATGGGAATCTTCTTATCTTCCTCGAAATCCAAAATGACAAAGTCTGCAAGAAAGATGAGCTTATCCACCTTTACTAACACGTCCTCCACGATGCCTCGTGGGTATGTAATAGAATGATCGGCCAACTGTAGAGACATGTAGGTGGGATTTGGATCAGGAAAATTCAGCTTTTTGAAGATAGACAATGGCATCAAATTGATGCTTTCTCCCAAATCGCAAAGGCACTTGTCGAAAGATAACTTGTCAATGGTGCAAGGAATGGTGAAGCTACCTGGATCTTTAAGCTTTGGAGGTAATTTTTGTTGTAGCACAGCACTGCACTCTTCCGTTAGAGCAATGGTATCAAGGTTATCCAGTTTCACTTTCCTTGAAAGAATACTCTTCATAAATTTTGCATAACTAGGCATTTGCTCCAGAGCCTTAGCAAAGGGTATGTTGATGTGAAGTTTCTTGAACACCTCCAGAAACTTACCAAATTGCTTATCCATCTTTTATTTTTGCAATCTCTTAGGAAAAGGTGGTGGAGGATAGAGCTGTTTCTCCCCTGTATTACCCTAAGGCAGATTATGTTCAACAATAGTCTTCCTTGGTTCCGCCTCTTTCTCCTTTTGCTTCTCCTCTTCATCTACCACTTCAGCTTCTCCATCTTTTGCCTTTTCAGCATCAGCAACATTTCCAGACCTTAAGGTGACAGCTTTGACTTGTTCCTTAGCTTCCTTCCTGCCTGGCACTTCAATATCGTTGAGAAGTGTGCCAGGTTGATGATTGAGCAAGGCATTAGCTATTTGACCGATTTGATTCTCCAAGGTCTTGATAGAAATAGCCTGACTTTTGCACAACAGCTTGAGCTCCTCGAAATCAGCACTAGAAGGTGGAGAAGCACCTCCTTGTTGAGGATATGATTGCCTTTGAGCATAATGCTGAGGTTGCGTGAATCCAGGTGGATTAAACTATTTACTTACAGGTTGCTGATATGGTTGCTGAACAGTTCTGATTGTTGCTCCAGCTGAAATTGGGATGATTTCTGTCGTTAGAACGATAAGTAGCTGGCACAGGCTGCTGTGGTCACTAATAATTGTTCACATACTGAACAGATTCATTAACAAGAGAATACTGATCCGTAGCATGAGAACCTACACAAAGATCACAGACCATAGCTATCTGATTGACTCCATAGTTGGCTAAAAATCGACCTTCAAAGACAGCGCTTGGAGCTGCGCTGCAATAGCTGTACCTGTATCAACTTCCAGAATACCTACTACCTTCCCAAGCATCATCCTTTGAGTTGGATTTTGATGCTCGTTTGCAGCCATAGTTTCAATAAGATTATAAGCATCAGTATAGCTTTTGGCCCACAAGGTGCCTCCAGCTGCTACATCGAGCATGGGCCGAGATTGGGCTCCCAAACCATTGTAGAACCCAGTGATCACCATCCAGTCAAACATACCATGATGTGGACACTTTCTCAATATCTCCTTGTAGCACTCCCACGCTTCGTACATATATTCTGTTGGTTGCTGCGCAAACTGAGTAAGAGCACTCCTCATAGCTGCAGTCTTGGCCACTGGATAGAATTTCACCATAAACTTTTACGCAAGATCTTCCTAATTAGTGATGGACCCAACTGGTTCAGAATGTAACTAGTCCTTAGCTTTATTCCTCAGAGAGAATGGGAAAAGCCTCAGCTTGATAGCCTCATCAGTAACACCATTATATTTGAAAGTACTACAGATCTCGACAAAATTTCTGATATGCAAGTTGGGATCTTCAGTCGCAGCACCTCCAAAAGAAACAGAATTTTGCACCATCTGAATAGTGCCCAGCTTGATTTTAAAAATGTTAGCCCGAATAGCCGGATGAAGGACGCTTGACTGAATGTCATCAATTTTAGGCCGAGAAAATTCCATAAGAGCTAGATCTGCTGCTGGAACTATACGATCACCCATGATTACTGGTTCTTTCTGCTCACTCTCCTTATCCGAATCTGCAAAATCTATCTTCTCCGGAATAACAAGAACTGAGTCTGTCTCCTCAGGTGTATCTAGAGTCCACTTGCCAGTGCGAGAACGTGTTTGCATAAATGCTCGCTAGAGTACCTGAAACACAACCGGAAATAATAAGTAACACGCCTTAATCAATGAGTCCTGATGACCACTAACGACAAGTACATAAACTAAACAAATACGCCGAGTCCCCGGCAGCGGCGCTAAAAACTTGTTAGGTACAAAACACGCGCTAATAATTCATGCAAGTATATGTGTTCGCAAGTAATATAGAATAATTTCTAGTTCATTCCCACAGAGACTCAGACTAATTATGTTCAATTAACACTCACTCACCAATGTATGATTACTTCTCAATGTCAAGACAATAACACTTAAGATTGATTAACTAATTATTAACTACAATTTACTACGAGAATAAAACACTTAAATAACACTTGAATTAACAATATCAAACACACATGAGATCATAACTTCATTACTACTTCCTTCAATAGTCATTACTATTACCCTTAGTATGTATCAGTGATGATATTAATCGAACAACACGAAACTGATAAAAGCCAACTTTCGTTGTACTAGTACCATTCTACCAAACATCCACAATTAAGATAGAAGTTGAATAGGCATCAATTATGTTGAGACCCTATATGTCTACAAAATTTGACAACATAATGATTTAAGCGCAAGTTATTCATTATGATTACACAGGACAAGTAAAATGGTTAGAGTTACCCACTAATCATGCATACACATACATGAACCTATGCTAGCATGGCAAGTTCTAAATCTCAAGATTCACTGTCGCTTCACAAGAGATTAATAGACTATCTTATATGTTCGCGACTCACATAAGACGAATAAGCACAACCTATGCTAGATATCATACAATCATCACACACCAAGATATTAAACAACTAACTAAAGAAATCCATAGTAAATCCATTACGACCTCATGATCACGATTAGCTCATGATAGAACTCATCGTCACCATGGGTTCATATGAAAACATGATAATAACACACAGTATAAACTAATAAAAATACTTATTAAAACCAGAGTACGTCACAAGAGTAATAAGGTTCAAAATAAAGAAAACTAGCATCCACTATTACAACGAATAAAAGAATCATAAGAAAACGTATGCTTCCTCTTCTTCATTGCGATGTGCTAAACGGTCTTCTTTCTTCTCTCCTTGCTTGATACCACACGTCATGAAACATCTTTGAAGATTAGTTATATAGAAGCCCACAAGAACC
Organism: Apium graveolens; assembly: GCF_009905375.1. Lineage (NCBI taxonomy): Eukaryota > Viridiplantae > Streptophyta > Magnoliopsida > Apiales > Apiaceae > Apium > Apium graveolens. Next base: position 159,267,398 of record NC_133648.1, on the reverse strand, counting down.
AACCGTCTCAAAAGTCCATTCGAATTAGAAGTGTAAAAATCAGATTTTAATTTCCCGTCTCCGGGCGGCCGCCCCAGCTTCCTGGGCTGGCACCCCCGCTCCCAGGCGGCTGCCCCAGATCATGAGCGGGCGCTTAGCAGGCTACTGGAAAATATCACATTCTGCTCCTGATTTCTGCTGCATTCTGCTCCTTACATCCCACAACCAATGCCAAGCACTTCCTAGGCTTATTTTTGATGAAATCCTCCTACATACGCAAGTTATACCCTGAAATGCAAAACACTAGAAAAAATGCATCAAATACACAAAATAGTTAATTTGAAGACATTAATTTAAGCCATTATAAGACGTTTTATGTGGTATAAAATGCCACTTATCATTTCATCAACCAAAATCATCAATTCACCGTAATTCACATTATATCATTTTGATTAGCATCTGACTGGCATAGCATATATCTTTTAATTGGAATTGGGTCTTAAACCAACAATGATTAATATAACCATACCTTTCTCAGAATATTACAAAATTTTATTTCGCAAGTCTTTTAACTTATATCTTACCATTACTAATTGTGTAATACCCCGAAATCCGGGGTCGGGGATCTGGGTTGTCACGAGTTCCATTTCCCTTAATAACACCCAATCTTAATAAACAATCAACTACTCTGTATTGTGACCCCAAAATAAACACACACACCACAAGTTATAGTCTCAGAGATGAATATCCAAAAATAATCACAAGTCATTTTATTCCACAATTATATGCCAATACACCTTAAAAAGGTTTCTGAATAAATTTACATTTCTTTGCCATTATTACAATTCATAAATATACATAATCTGGTACATCAAAAGTTGAAAGCCTAGCCTATTGGTAGTTCTTACCTCAGCTACAGCGACATCAACGCCTATAGGAAACTGCGGAACGTTTCCTATCCGCTCGCGAATTAGGAGCTTGGTCCTGTTCATCTTGTCTATCTGATGTTGTGTGATGAAAGAAGAAAGCAAGGGTGAGCAACAAGCCCACCAAAATAATATGTATAGTGATTTACAATATATGAGAATTCTCATAGTACTCATGAAAGTCTTGGTCAAGAAGAAATGAACCAGGTTGATATCTTAACGCGACCAAGTCGCAAAATATTCAGTATATATGTATATATACTTTTCAAAATCTTGGAAGTCCTCTTCCATGCATAATATACACAGAGTTCCAGTTTATAACTGTATAAAAATATCGTTGCAAGGTGATCTCATATATCTAACCTTGTCTCAACGTTTTTCTGAAAATCTTTGTCATGCATAAGATAATCATTTACTAGATATAAGTTTAAAAGATGAAGTTACAAGATACTCCAATATACTTATATCCGAATACTACTTGAACTACCACCGTTCAAGTTATAATCAGTTTCAAAGTTCATCACCCAAATGAGACTACAAGATAAGACTTGAATAGATTCAATCTTTGAAATATCATTATAAATAATGAAGTTACGAGATACTTCATTAAGTCCTGATATATATATCCATATATATATATATATATATATATATATCTCATACATTTCCTGAAAATCTCTATCATGTAAAGTATGAACAAAGTTGTAATATCCAATGAATTTGGAAAGAAAAGAATTTTGGCATAAACCCGATATCTTGCTGATCAGGCAAAGATACCCATTAAGGAACCTTTTCTACTAGTAGATGGATGAATCCCCCACCGGTCATCACCCTGGCCACATAAGGACCTTGTGCTGGACCGCCACCCGGCCTCTTACGCGTTGATGGATTGCCACCCAACCACTTACACTTTGATAGACCGTACCCCGGCCTGTCGCTTATGCCGACTCAATTAGATGGACTTACTTCCCGAACGTTGGGCAAGTAATCAAATTGTTTTCTCAAAACAGCAACCACGTTGCGAATGTAAAATACACCACAGAGCTGGATCCCCCAGGTTTTGAGCGAGTATTTAAATCCCCTTTGAAAGGAAGATCTTAAATATAAAAATGAGTTTTGGGGTCCACTCTAACTTTAAAAATTATTTTGAAGACTCGAAAACATTTTTAAGAATGTTTGGAGTACTGCTGATTTATTAAAATAAATCAGTCCCAATATATTTAGAAAATATTTGAATATTATTATTTAAATAATATTCCCATAAAGAATAATCTTTATAAAAATAATTGAAGTAGAAGTTTTAAAACTCATACTTGAAATGGATATTAAATAACCAAAGATATACTTATACGAAAGTATAATCTTTATTTGAATAATCGAAAATAAGTTTGATTATCGAAACATTATTCTTTAATAAAATAAAGAATATTATTAAATAATAAGCGGAGTCATAATACCTCGAATGAATATTATAAATAATATTCATTAAATAAAATAAACGGAGTCATACATCCTCAAATAAATATTCAATTAATAATCATTAAATAGAATAAACAGAGTCATAAGTCCTCGAATGAATATTCAAGTAATATTCATTAAATAATATAAAGTTATCGAATAAACCTTATTCGATTAATAGTTTTGAAAACTATATCCATATATATATAAATATATATATATATATATAATATACTCGGGAACATCGACTCCCGGTTTAGAAATATGTTCACCTTGGGGTCCCCTTTTCTAAGGGTATATGCAAATTACCGCTTATCTCTAGCATAGGTATTATGCAACTAATAAGCATTTGAACCAACAGATATATATCAAGATTACGAAACAGACATGCATATATACCATATCACATGCTCCAATATATCACAAGAATTTGCTAATAACAATCATGCATTTATCACAATATAATGCATATACACATATACATCACAACAACAGTATAACGGGTAGAAAACTTGTCTGAGTGCTCCCGGATAGACTTAAGCTTAAAGTGGGTCCGATAACCTATGAACAACAACATAAGTTGGAATTAAACCCCGGTCGCTTAAGAAACTAGACTTTAACCAATTGAACCCTAACGTTCGCTTATGGTCACTCCTACGCTTAACGAATCACCTAAGTCGTTCGAGTACCCTCGGCTCCACCATTTTTAAATAAATTAACCATTAAGAGTTTTAAGGCGATTCTTTCGCGAGTACCTTACCAACTGCCTGATCCACTTAACATAATTGTTTCATATCCCAATTAGTCATTTAAAGTCCTTAACCAAGGTTTCAAAGTTAGGCGAGGGGTGATGGTTCGTTCGCGAAACGCCGTTACTTAAAACGGTCGTTTCTCCTAAACCGTACATCGGAATCAAACGAACTACATATCAAAACGAAGCTCGTAACATGAACTATCTAATAATGGCAATGGTAAAAACCTAACAGGGAGTTCTCGGGTCCTGATGTTAAGAGAAAAAACAGTCTAAAGTATATCGGACATTACGACGGCTATGTTTACGCGATTTCCCAAATTTTTACCTTTCCAAATCATATCAATCCAACTACCAATCAACAACAACTCAAGATACACATCAATGCTACTGATTTCAGTCATAATAAGCTCAAGGATCTCAATCCAATCATATATTATAACATCTCCAAATTCAACTAAACTACTTAACAATTAAGCTCGAATCATGTTTATCATTCAAATTACTACTCATCCATCCAAACCATCTCCAAACTTCAACATTCAAACTTATTACTAAAGGGTGTGAAGATTTATACCTTTCTTAGAGGGTGGAAAGTTACTAGGAAGCCTTATGGAGCCTCCTACAAGCTTGATCTTTCCAAAGAAATCAAGAACACAAAGTTAGGCTTTAAAGTTTCTAAAAGTTCGATTGAAAGAACTGTAAAAATGAGGGTCTTACCATCCTTATTTGGACGAGACTTGTGAACAGGAGTTGTAGGCCATCTCAATACCTTTCCAACGAGCTATAGAACACAACATTTGAGTGAGTATTGAAGGAGATATGGCAGTTTGAAGTTACTGGATTTGTTTTAGCCGAGAGCTTTCTTCTTGAAATGGGAAAGTCAACTTTCAATTTGTATTTGTGTTATGATATTTGTTGGTTGGTTGCTTCCTTTTGTCTTGGAAATAAATTAAATTTTTACCATGGTGAAAAATGTGTGGCTCACAATCAACCAACCAATCCTTCCCACTTGTCATGCTTATGTCACCTTGTGATGTCATCCTCCCTCACTTGCCCTCTTCTTATTGGTTGGATGACCTCATCATCCCTAACCTCCTTGATTAACTCCTAATTGTTTGCCTAATGACCGCTGATCTGTTATACGGTTCGCTTAACTTTCGTTCTCGTTTCTCGTTTGAGGGATCATACCCGGGATCTTATTACTTGGGTTTCCTTAACCTTTTTCAATACATTATATTCCTTTTATGATCCTCTCTTATAATCCTTTAATTTAAATTCTTTTTGTCCTGTTACCTTATACTCAATTCTTTCTGTATCTAGTGGATTTCCGGGAAAAAATCAAAGTGTTCGGAATTGGATTTTGACGATCTTTACATACACTTATATACCATATAGAGTACTAATAAAATCTCAGAATATCAATAACAGAATCCCTACATAGTGTGACATGAAAAGTTTTCTTATTCAGCATAATCTGCAAAATCACTATTCATAAGGGTTTCAAAAATTTCCAAAAATTGGGGTTATTACAAATTGGGTATAGTCACTTTTGAGAATTATGCCGCATCCCTCAACGACTACATCAATCCTCCTTTTTTGATGATACACACTCAATTTCATTAGTGGGTCTGTTAATCTTTTAATAACCATGCAGGGTCTTAATTATCATCATCATAATCAGGTGAAAACTCCATCATCAGTTCATTATTTCTTAAAAGGTTTCGCAATCGAGTCACCATTACTTCATCTCCACTTACGTTCCATCATCGAACTTTCGTCACCGACCCGGTTATGGGTATTAAATTCACCATAACTTATTTACTCAAGGTAGAGAACTTCACAATTTTTTTGAGGAACATGTTTAAGATTTGTTAACAATTAAGATTCCTTTGATCTTGAATCTTCACGACAAGTATTTTTCCACAATGAAGGGATGCTTCACGTATTCATTGCCTGTCCGAGTTAGTGTGCAGAATTCCCTTGATCTACGATTGTTGTCCCAACACTCGTTTGCTTTGCATACAGCCTTACTTCTTTATTTTATAACTAATTTATTTGTTACGGTTCGCTAACCATTCATTTCACGTTGAAATCCTCTAATTTGAAGCGCGTCATATTAACGTAATCTATCGTACTGATGAGATCCTCGTAACACGAACAACTGTCTGACTTGACGTCTTCGCCACATCCACGTTATCGATGATATCCTTCTTCCTTACACGCGGATATCCACCATTTATCGGTTTGTAGTCATATCTATGTTTGTTGTATAATTCCACGTGCCACACTATTTCATTTATTTTGAAATCACCAGAAAATAGACTCTACACAAGAGGAGAGTTTGAGATATGACTTTGATTGAAAACTGAATAAGGAATAACAATGCCAGAAACGAGTGGGAAAATTTGTAATTTAGTAAACTAAAGGAAGAAGAATGAGTGAGGAATGAGAAAACCATATTCGTACTCAAGATGGCCTGTCTTTCATACTATATGGCATACAACACATGATTAGGTGGCATCCCACCGGACTCTTCATCATTTCGACAAAGTGTCACATCACAATACTATTTGTCTCAATCAGGAAACATTATTTTGAGAAGATAATAATTTGGAAGGAGTACAATAAATTTCCTTTCGCTTTCCCCTCATATGATTTATCAACAGAAGAAGCTCATACATATTGAAGAATCAAGAAGAACATATGCTATTATATTAGAGGAAAGAATGTCAGTGTTGATTGTCGTCCATGCTTCACTTACGTATGCCTTCAGGACTCATTGGAACAAAAGATTCACAATTTAGATCACATCATTACTTCTGAATGCTGTCTGGAAATGCCTTCACATCAAATATTTTAATGATTCGACCATAAGCGCGTCCTTACAAAATTTATAATTATTACTTCCGATTTTATCTATGATGCGTAGAATAGTAATCAGTCCTGCAATGTCTCAACTTCGTCGATAGAAATACGATTCTTCTCCAATCATCTTGAAGAGTCTTTCATTTCCTCCAATCATCCTCTGTCCATTCAAATCACGAATCTCGTTAAATTTTAATAATTTTAAAAATTGGGTAAATAATATTTTAACATGTTAATGCAATTATTGATATTTTAAACAAAGTTTACTTTCATCTTTCACGGAAAACTTTAAACTTTCTCCCTGTTGGTGGGTCTACTTGGTCCTTCGAACTAACAACACTGAGTCTAGATCCATTATCCTTTTAGGTCATTTTCTGTTTATAATAACAAGAACTTAAGTAGTAATTCGACAACCAAATTATGAAATTCATTTATGCAAAAATCTTCTAAAAGTTGATTAAGAAAATCTTTTTCGAAATCTCATTTTAAAATTTTGAAAGTCAAATATTTGGTCGTCATTACTATATATGTTACTTGCTATTTTTATGATCCACTAAGGAAATATCCAATTAAAAGAATGCCCATATAAAGGTCTCCCCACTTTGGTACATCTTCTATTTTTCCTTGGATTCCGTTTGCATTTATTAGTCGACGAAACTTCATTTAGCGTTGTATACCATTTTATTCCTACAACCAATGCTGACGTCTGCCATTGTCTTTCATATTCTTGTCGTCGTCCATGACGTTATGCTTACAACCACGCATGTGATTCGACGTTCTGTCTGTAGATAGGGTCGCACCTTCTGGCTAGTTTTACCTATATCTAGTAAGGCAAATATCATTTCTCACACAACGCCCAGTATGTGATAAGAATCTTCTCACAACGGTGGTGCCTTTACAGCTTGCAACTTTGGCCCTTCATCAGTTTCCATCAACTCATTGCCTCCGACGTGGAGCTCGTCCTATTACCTAATTCTAAGTTAAATCGTACCCAAAACTCACGAAGTTCTCACAAGACTCAATCGCATTTTCTTTAAAACCACATGAAAATAGGGTAACATACCCAATCTCTGTCGATCTGTCGATTTCTCATTACTGTAGGATTTGAGAACTCAATATATCTATAGTGTTGCGATATTCGCCTTACACTTTCTCAACAATCCTATCTTACCAACTCCATATCAGATATGCTAACCCTAATTCGCACTCAACTCAACTTAACATGAGTATGCCTAGGGTCTTTCCTATCTTGTACGGCCTACCACTCCTAGCTTACTCTCACCTATTCTTATTTTAGTGACCAATAACCTATAGCCCTGATGCCAACTGTAACACCCCCAAATACGGGGTCAAGATTTGGTATCACTAAACAATCTTTACATAAAATAAAATAATAAACAAATAACCCCTTGAATCCGAATCGTTTACAGGTTATGGTATGAAACAAGAATCTAACCTTCTACAATTCACAACAACTACAATACAAGTTTAAATACCTTTACGCTAATGCCCTTGCCTAATTTATTTTTTCTAACATCTTCGTTCTCTCGCAGCGGAGATCTCTCTAACTCTTGCTGTCTATCACAAGCTATTCACTTTTATCTTTTCCTGCTTCTGGAAGAAATAAGAATTACAAAACAAGAGTGAGCCAAAAATACCCAGCAAGTATATAATTGAGTTTCAAATATCGATATCAAAAAAACTTCCGGACAAAATCTTTAAATAATTTTTAAATAATTCTATTTGTTTGAGGGTGTTGAGCAAATCAAATTATAGGAACAATAATGAAAAGAACTGGTATAATAAGAGTAATTACAGCGAAATATAAAACAGTTACCTATTCTGAACTTAGAATAAGAACGAAGAAATATTTGCAATATTTTAAAAGAAAGTTCAGGAATACTTGCCTCAATTGTGACCCTCTAATCTTTAACTATCTGCCATATCACTCAGTCCTGATGTGTCTATATTTCCAATGACATGCCACTTGACCTTTCTTAACAATCGCTATTTCAAGTTTATCTTTATTCTGAATTCACTCGTCTCCTTATGATTAATCAGGATTTACTTTTACAATCTCTTTCTGGCTTCGAATGCCTCGTACTATGTATATCTATCATAAAAGATACCGTTCAATTAACTGACAATATATCATTGCCTAGCCTATACATTTATCTTTATCGTCTACCCGCCCGATAATAACAGATAAGGATCATCTTTAATCATATAAAGTTTAATCGACACATGGACTCCTAGTTCACATAACACATAAACACACAAGACACGTATCACCTATTTCATATAACACATAGTCACATAATTCATGTAGCACATAAGTTAAATTGCCAAAAGATAGGTCTTGATACGTTTAGAATTGGAATCGAGTCAAAAAGAGTATTTTATCGTTTAAAAATCGACTTAGAATGACTTATAAAACAAACGATCTTTTGATATAGAACAAATTTGGTCTCGAAAGTATTTTTAATGAAAGCAGAATATTTTTCTGAGTCTAGACGCGTTTATTTCGTATTAAACGGACGAACGATTGATTTATTATGAATTTTTGAACATTTTCCGAATTATAACGGGTCTCTGAATCATTTTATAATTAAATAATAGGATTCAAATACCTAAATATGACTTTAAAATAATTTTATAATAATTATCGATCCTTGAAAATAATTTAAAATAATATTTTAAAGCTCGAAATTATTTTTCGGAATTTTTTAATCAAAATAAATAATTAAATCTAATTAAATAATCAATTAAAAACTAATTAAATTAATTAATCAATATTAAAATTAATTGACTAATTAAATAATTAATTATCAACTAAAATTAATTAATTAAATAATTAGGATTTGTTTTAGAATTAAAATAATTTCTAGAATAATAAGTAATAAATTTTGAAATTTTTAAAATTAAAGGAATTGAATTTTGAATTAATTTTAAAAAGGAAAATCCAGAAACAAGATTCAGGAATTGGGTTGGAGGTTTTGTGGATCGAAACCGGGTTGAGGAAATCACGAAAACGGGTCGGGATGAACTCCGGCAAACCCTGCCCAGAATCCGGTGACGGAGTTCACCGCCGGCCAGCTTCTTTCAGGCAAGAAACAGCCAGATTCTTAGCTTTCTTTGCACCGAAATCGATCAACGTCAACTCAATATCACAACCATGACAACAACACCCTGATTCACTGCTTCAATCGTCGGAATCGACGATTCCCAGCTCAACGCCGGCGACCAGTTCCGGCAAAACCCAAAATCCTTAAAACATAGTCAAAATCGATGATTCCGGTTTCAAAAAAATCCCCTTGATTATTCAAAATCATTTATATCCACCCTAACAACAACCAATCATCCCAGATATCTGAATTAATTGAATAAAATGAAGAAAAAACCTTTAACTCGGCCCGCTATTTCAACAATGAAACAGATCAATTTGTTACTTAAAACGATTATAAACAACTATTTAAAGCTATATCTAACATCAATTTGAACCAAAAATCATTAAAATAGAAATCCCCAAATCTGAACATGAACCCTAAAATCGGGTTTAGAAATTTACCAATCGTTCACATCATTTGATGGCATAAACAGAAAGATCATAAAAATCTGAACATTTTGGTTACTCATACTTCGAATTCTGAAATCTGCATCACCCTCAAATGATCGTTTGATCCTCAAGAACACCAAGAACACCTTTTCAAAGAATTTTAAGAAAATCAAACCTCAATTACTATGTGTTATTGAACTCTATTTTTGAAGTATAATATACCAAATTGACCAGAAAAATATTATCTACACGATGGAATCATCAAATCATATCAACAACATCAAGAACAAATTTTCATAATTTAATTATCAAATAATTCGAATATAAATAAATAAATAAGAAAATTACCTTAATTTATGCACTAAAATGGTTGATTGATTCAGAAAGTACTTTTTGAGAGCTTCGTTTTGATATATTACAAGCTTAAATCGGAGTTGGGTAACGCCTTCGTTCGTGCGTTTGATTCTTAGGAACGTATCGGTTTCTAGGGTTTTTCTCGGTATTTTCTGTATTTTTACTGGTTGTAAATGAATAAACGCATAAAATGAAATAAGAAATATGCTATATATATTTACGGAATATTGGTTCGTTCTGGATCGTTTTGGCTCGTTAAATTATTTGCATAGCCGCTAGGTAACTGCAATAAAGATCCGATTTGATATCAGTTTTGGATAATTATCCCAACCGGGCTTTTCATAAAATACTTTATACGAAAATAATGTAATAATATCCCGTCTTTCGAGAATACGGGTTTTGTTGATTCACCGAAATGATTATCAAATTGAAAATCTTGCGTCGGGCCGCGCACGGGTCAAACCGTAATCCAGATTGAAAAAGTCAAAATACGGAAAATGTCTGGAATCACCATATTAGGTTAGGAAGGAGTTTTCGAAAGAGTTTCGGATTGTAAAAATGTAAAAATGGTTGAAGCTTGACAATTCCCGGCTTTATAAAAAAATTGTAATTATTTAGAAAATAAATAATAAATTCATAAATAATTATAAAATCATATAACATTCCATAAATTACCAGAAAAATACCTTAATTATCAATATTTTATCCTGGACATATTAAAATTAACATACTCACATTTTATTATATATAAACATCCAAATATTATTATCAATCATCAGATAATTCACCAACAATTCATATAATATTCATATAATAATCATATATTGATACAAATAATTACACGATATTTCCCGGATGTTACATCGATCCTCAATTGATGATACCCAAATCTTAAATCAATCTTAGAAAATACTTTGCTTCTTTCGACTGATCAAACAAAACATTAATTTGAGATAACAGATACTTGTTCTTGATAGCAAACTTATTGAGCTTCTGCTAGCCGATATATAATCTCATGCTTCCATCTTTCTTCTTGACATATATTACCGGTGCACCCCATGGGGATACACTGGGTCTAATCACTCCCTTTTCTAACAACTCTTGCAATTGCTTTGCGAGTTCCTTCATTTCAACATGCGCCATTCTGTACGGGGCCGTGAACACTGGTTATGTTCCAGGTGCTAACTCAATCGCATACTCAATTTCTCTATTTGGAGGAAGTCTTAACAACTCGTCTGGAAACGCGTCTACAAATTCATTGATTACTTGAATATCTTCAATTTTTTACCAAATTATGGCTGTTATTTATCACATAAGCAATATAATTCTCCCATATTTGCCATAATTACCTTTTATCTTGAATTATTTTTAAAATTTCTTTACTCGCCTTCGATTTTTAAACATCATCACCTTTTCTTCCGGCATCTTTAGACTTACCTTCTTATTACAATAGTCTATCTGAACATTATGCTTAAATAGTCAAACCATTTCTTGAATAATGTCAAATTTTCCTCTCTTAAATGGTATTGGATCAGCACAAACTTATTGCCAGAAATCTCCATCTTACAATTGATACACACTTGCTTAACATATACACATTCCTAATTGACTAGGTTTGTAATTATGATCTCATTTGATAATACAATAGGGTAATTTAACTTAGCAGCTAAACTCGGAGAAATAATGATCGAGTTGCTCCCGAATCTATTAATGCTTTAGCACATAAATAATTCACAGTAAGCATACCCGCCATCACATCCGTATTCTAAACAACATCTGTCATGGACATATCATAAACTCCCAATCTTGGAGGCTTATTCACTATCGAAGTGGATCTTATGATTCTTAGCATATCACTGATTAGGGCTGGTGATTTACAATCCTCGCCATATGCCCTGGTTCCCATACTTGAAACATATAAATCCAATATCTGGAAATTTTCCTGCTTGGTTCTTGGAAGATTGATTTTGTTCGGAAGACTTTCGCAAAGAACAACAGTGCAATAAAACAATTAAAAGGATTTATGATTCAATAAACCTATAGTTGAAAAGAAAGAAGGAGTAATGATTTGAATATGAATGAGACAACCATTGGTACTTAAGATGGCCAGTCTTTCATACCATATGTCATAATCACATAATTAAGTGGCATCCCACCAGACTTTTCGTCATTCCGACAAAGCGTCACACCATAACACTGCTTGTCTCAATAAGAAAATAAGACTTGAGGGGACAAATGATTTTGAAAAAATTACAATACTTTTCTTATCACCTTATAGAGCTTATCATGAAAGAAGTTCATACTTTATCCAAGATTCATAAGAATATATAGTATTGTAGAAAAGAATGATATCATTGGTCGTCATCCACATTTCACCTATGTACAGCTTCAACGCTTGTTCGATTAATAGATCTCATTCCGAGTCATATATTAACTTTAAAAATTTCCTCTAAAATGCCTTCATAAATTGATCATTATAATAGATTCCTATTTATTAAGTCTTGTATCTTTAGCGTCGTGCCTTTACGTTCAATGTTTTAATAATTCGATGATAGGTGTGTCCTCACGGGATTTACATTTATAACTTTAAATTTCTTCTATGCGACTTAAAATAACCACTGATCATTCAACATATAGACTCTTTTTTAATAAGGTTCTTTCTTTAGAAAAGTCTGGGAATTTGTTCAACCTCCTTTGATCATGCTCAGGCTTCTTTTAAATCAACATATTCTTTAAACCCTAATAGTCTCAGAGATTGGATGAATAGTTTCTCCGCACATTGGTTGTATCATTAAACACAAGATTTGCACTCTTTTTTAGGAATAATCAAATCTTCTTCATAATAGCGGGTCCACCCGGCCTTCTAAATTAACCATACTAACTTCTAGAACAAGTATTCTTCTAGGTAATCTGAATTTTATAACAATCGAGAAACTCAAGTAGTAATTTGACAATCAATTTTTAAAACTTATTTTGTTTAAAGGACTTTTAGAAAATATTTGTTAAGAACATCTCTTTTAAAAACTGGTTTAAAAATTTAAAAATCATACATCTGGTCGTCATTACTATATGAGTTGGTTGTTGTCCTTCTCAACTACCACAATGTATCAAATTATGGAAACAATGAGATAAGAGCCCATTCATTTCCATATATCCTCTACCCTTTATTAGGTCCAATTTGCATTCATTAGTCGATGAAAACTTTAGTTACCGTTGCATATTATCTTATTCGTAACTTCATTCTAGTCTTCCATACTGGTAACACTCCCATAATCGTCTTTTACGATTACTAAGTACAACAGGTTTATCCAATAATCAACAAATCTATTTTATAAAACAAGTTCGGCTAATATCACATCACATTACTATTATGCATATCATGTTTGTCATAACACCATCATCTAATTCCAAGAAAACTCTAGATCTCCAATCTTCTCAAACTCCTTTAAAACCCATCTAGCTCACTCCAGAAGATAATCATGGGTGGCATACTTACTAGTGGCTCCATATAACCTAGTAGAAGCTATCCTCCGGAACACGTATATCCTCACTCTAGGTTTTTTCTCACCTTTCTTAATATCTCGTGTACTCACCATATACTGTAACTCTCGTATCCATCCTCGTAGGTGCTGTTGCTACATAAGACGGGTCTTAAACTGATGGTATAGAACAAGATGCAGGGTAAACTGAAAAGATGCACTCACAGCTGAATGTCTGGTAGAACTAGAATCAACATGTGTGAATCCTCGAATAGTTGTCTCTCATCGGGAGATGGAATAATAGCTTGAAGAGGTGCAACCGTCATAAAAGGAGGTAATATGGCTAATACTGGTGGTAGAGTAGGGCCTGGATCAGATGATGGTCCTCCGACTGAAGGATCTGAATAATCAGATGATACCGGGATAAAAGAATCGGCCATCGCTGCTATCTGAAAATCGCATTGCTAGATAATGATCTCGAATCTCAACACGAATCATACTGTTAAGTGTCATTTATGACACTTTATTATGCTCTAATAATCTTTGGATTGGTGCATTTGTACTCGAGTTTGTAAGTATTTTAACGTGTTTTCTAGTATTTTTGCATTTCAGGCATTAATCTGTAAATCAGGTGAATTAGCATTATTTTGGTGCAAATATGGTTTCTAGGTGGTGTTAGAATAATAGCTCATTGAAGCCGGCTCGAAGCTGCAAGATAAAGAAAAAGAAAAGAAGTTATTTTTGGCAGAAACCCAGCGCGTTGTAACACCCCCAAATCCGGGGTCGGGGATCCGGGTTGTCACGAGTTCCATTTCCCTTAATAACACCCGATCTTAATACACAATCAACTACTCTGTACTGTGACCCCACAATAAACACACACACCACAAGCTATAGTGTCAGAGATGAATATCCAAAAATAATCACAAGTCGTTTTATTCCACAATTATATGTCAATACACCTTAAAAGGTTTCTGAATAAATTTACATTTCTTTGCCATTATTATAATTCATAATTATACATAAGTCTGGTACATCATAAGTTGAAAGCCTAGCCTATTGGTAGTTCCTACCTCAGCTACAGCGACATCAACGCCTATAGGAAACTGCGGAACATTTCCTAATCGCTTGCGAATCGGGAGCTTGGTCCTGTTCATCTTTTCTATCTGTTGTTGTGTGATGAAAGAAGAAAGCAAGGGTGAGCAACAAGCCCACCGAAATAATATGTATAATAATTTACAATATATGAGCATTCTCATAGTACTCAAGAAAGTCTTGGTTAAGAAGAAATGAACCAAGTTGATATCTTAATGCGATGAAGTCGCAAAATATTCAGTATATATATATATATATACTTTTCAAAATATTGTAAGTCCTCTTCCATGCATAATACACACAGAGTTCCAGTGTATAACTGTATAAAAATATCGTTACAAGGTGATCTCATATATCTAACCTTGTCTCAACGTTTTTCTGAAAATCTTTGTCATGCATAAGATAATCATTTACTAGATATAATTTTAAAAGATGAATTTACAAGATACTCCAATATACTTATATCTTTTCCAAATACTACTTGAACTACCACCGTTCAAGTTATAATTAGTTCAAAAGTTCATCACATAGATGAGACTACAAGATAATACTTGAATAGATTCAATCTTTAAAATATCATCAAAATAAAATGAAGTTATGAGATACTTCATTTGATGCAAACATCATTTTGAAAACTTGACCCTGCCAACACTCAACAATCGCCCAACCGTAGCCTTTCTATCGAAGTGCTCTGGGTAGTGTTGCAGAAATATCCAATTGGATGATGAACTCATTACGGGAGTTTGCCGCGCCAGGAAGACCACTTACGATGATCAGTCGTAGTAGTACAACCCCACCATTTTCTATATGTAGAGGAGAACCTGTCGGATTTACTTGTCAACCGAACACTGAACTCCTAAGGAATGGACCGCCTTAGCGGAACTTCCAGGCCATTTGGGCCAATATAATAAGGCTGGGCCGGCGCCGCTCGATCACTTACGCCACTCCTAGTTCAGATGAAATCCATGACTCTGAAACGTAAAGCTCGTTCTCCCTTTCTCCAAGTAGAAACTTGTTGATACGGCTCCACCAAGAAGTCGTATCTAGTTGGAAAGGAGAACTCACCGATATTTCCCAGGCGATGCCTGTTAATGGATTAACTTGTTCCAAGAATTTTACTTCCCGAGTGTGGGGTATGTAATCAATTCATTTAACAAAACAGCAACCTTGTTGCGAATATAAAACACACCACAGAGCCGGATCCCTCAGGTTTTGAGGGAGTATTTAAATCCCCTTCGAAAGGAGGATCTTAAATATAAAAATGAGTTTTGGGATCCGCTCTAACTTTTAAAAATCATTTTGAAGACTCGCAAAACATTTTTAAGAATGTTTGGAGTGATGCTGATTTAACAAAATAAATCAGTCCCCATATATTAGAAAATATCTGAATATTATTATTTAAATAATATTTCCATAAAGAATAATCTTTATAAAAATAATTGAAGTAGAAGTTTTAAAACTCTTACTTGAATGAAAATTAAATAATCAAAGATATACTTATACAAAAGTACTATCTTTATTTGAATAATCGAAAATAAGTTTGATTATCGAAACATTATTCTTTAATAAAATAAAGAATATATCTCAGCAAATAATCGGAGTCATAGATCCTCAAATGAATATTCAAATAATATTCAATAAATAAATTAAGCTGAGTCATAAGCCCTCGAATGAATATTCGAAATAATATTCAATAATAAAATAAAGGAGTCATAAGTCCTCGGATGAATATTCGAAATAATATTCAATACTAAAATAAAGTTATCGAATAAACCTTATTCGATTAATAGTTTTGAAAACTATAACCATATATATATATATATAAATATATATATAAAATCTACTCGGGATCCTCGACTCCCGGTTTTAGAAAATGTTTTCACCTTTGGGTCCCTATACTAAGGGTATATGCAATTTACCGCTATTCTCTAGCATAGGTATTATCAACTGAACCAACAGATATATATGGCAAGAATACGAAATAGGCATGCATATGTACCATATCACATGCTACAATATATCGCAAGAATTTGCTAATATAACCGTCATGCATCTATTACAAGATAATGCATATACAAGTGTATACATCACAACAACAGTATAACGGATAGAAAACTTGCCTGAGCGACTGGGGGTTACGAATGGCTCGGGACGAGTCTGGTAACCTATAAACAACAAGTAAGTTGGAATTAAACCAAAGTCACTTGTAAATCTATACATTAACCAACTTAGACTCTAACACTCGCTTTGCGCTAACTGATTCTCTTAAGTCACTCGAGTACCCTCGGCTCCACCATTTTTAATAATTTAACCATTACGAGTTTTAAGGCAATTCCTTTGCGGGTGTCTTACCAACTACCTATTACACCTTACATAAATGTTTCAGACTTCAATTAGTTCTTTAAGGTCTTTAACCTATGTTTCAAAGTAAGGCGAGGGGTAAGGGTTCGTTCGCGAAACGTCATTACTTAAAACGGCCGTTTCTCCTAAACCGTTCATCGGAATAAAACGAACCACATATCAAAACGAAGCTCGTAACATGAACTATCTAAACATGGCAATGTCAAAACCTAGCAGTGAGTTCAAGGGTTCTGATGTTAAGAACAAAAACAGTCTACGGTAAATCGGGCATTACGACGGCTATGTTTACGTGATTTCCCAATTTTATACCCTTCCAATTCAACCCATAATCAAGCCACAATCACATCCCAATCCAAACTCCATCCATACCACATCCTAACAGCCCCAATAAATTCAATATTAACATTTATACTTATGCTTAAGCTTGAATTTAACTATACTTAAGTTCTTTTAACCAAAACAACAAGATTCACCATCCATTTCACTACCACTCCAACCCAAATTCTAGACCAACAAGCATTAAGCTACTATATCACCATAACAACTAGAATCATCCTATTTAACAAAGTAAAGATAGGGTTTGGAGATGATATACCTTCCTTGAAGTGGTGTGAGTAGCTAGGAAGCCTTAAGAAGTCTTGAGATGACTTGGGGATGCTTGGATCTTAAAGGAAAAACAAGAAAATCAAGTTAAAATTATTGAAGTCACTATTCATTATCTTCTTCATTGATTTCTTGAAGAAGATTGTGAATGATTTGGAGGCTTAAACTCATAGTATAGCCATAACTATGCATAAGGAATACTAGGGAATTATCTTACCAATTTAGGAAGCCTTGAACTTGAATTTTGAAAATTGTTTTCTTTGAAAATGGCAAAAGCCGAGAGCAAAGGGAGGATGAAGGAGAATTTTGTTTTTTTGTTTTGATGAAAATGAATATTTTCTTGGTTGGTTGAATTAGTTTTGTTTTGTTTTAGATCAATTACCCATTTACCCTTGATTTTGTGTGGTTAATATTCCACCACATTTCCTTCCCTCTTATGTCATGCTTGCATCACTTTATGATGTCATCACCCCTCCTTTGTCCTCTTTCTATTGGTTGGATGACACCATCCTCTCTTATCCCTTTGATTAACTTCCTAATTGTTTGCCTAATGACCGCTGATCTGTTATACGGTTCGCTTAACTTTCGTTTTTCGTTTATCGTTTGAGCGATCATACCCGGGATCTTATTACTTAGATTCCCTTAACCTTTCTCAATATATTATATTCCTTTTATGATCCTCTTTTATAATCCTTTAATTTAAATCCTTTTTATCCTGTTACCTTTTACTCAATTCTTTCCGTATCTAGTGGATTTCCGGGAAAAACCAAAGTGTTCGGAATTGGATTCTGACGATCTTTACATACACTTATATACCATATAGAGTACTAATAAAATCTCAGAATATCCATAACAGAAACCCTACATAGTGTGACATGAAAAGTTTTCTCATTCAGCTAAAACACTATTCATAAGGGTTACAAAAAGTTCAAAATTTTGGGGTTATTACAGTCTCCCCTCCTTAAAAGGATTCCGTCCCGGAATCAGATAGAAAATGAATAGGGATACTCTCTTAGCATTGCACTTTCTAACTCTCGAGTAAATTTTCCCACATTGTGGTTCTTCCATCAAACTCTGAATAGTTTGATAACCCTTCTCCTAAGCACTTGTTCCTTTTCACTCTATAACCCTTCCTGGTTGCTCCATATAGGTTACGTCGGGTTGCATGTCTATGCGCTCATATGCCCCTATTTGTCTGGCATCCGAATTACACTTCCTTAACATTAATACGTGGAATACGTTATGACTTGCTACATGTTCTGGGGTAAGGCTAGCTCATATGCTAACTTCCCAATACTTCTTAATATATCCAAGGGTCCAACAATTGGTGGACTTAGCTTTCCTTTCTTTCCGAATCTCATTAACCCCTTCCAAGGGAATACCTATAACAACACTAGGTCCCCTACTTCCCATTCCTTGTCCTTTCGTGTCAAAAAAACATACTTCTTATGTCCATCTTGGGCTACTACCAGCCATCCTCTGATTAAATCTATTGAATCCTTGGTCCTTTGGACCACTGCTGGTCCGAGTATCTTGCGCTCTATAACTTCATCCTAACATAAGGGAGATCGACATTGTCTTCCCTCAAGGATCTCATAAGGAGATATCTCGATAATGACATATGATCTATTTTCGTAAGATAACTCAATCCGCCTTAAGTGATCATTCCAAATTCTTTCAAGTCTATTGCATGGAATTTTTATCACAGCTTGTAGCACTATAGCTTTGGCATCTCAATACCCATTCTTTTCCAGTTCGTAATCGCTACTACCTTCCGTTCCTAATATTATACTGGTTATACTTTTGCTCGTTAGCATTCTATAACCTTTTAATAACCACGTCAACCTTAGTATCACGAATGTGTTTCCATTCCGAATACTACCACAACTTTATTACTCCTTTTTCAACTATTTCTATTTCCCAAAGTTTGATCAATCATATAGAAGTAAATGAATTTGTTGAGAGATCACTATGATCATGAACACTTGTTATATCACATAGTTAGTACAGAAGGTGGCCAGCCTTTAGTACTTGACAAGCAATTAAACAATAGATGGTATCCTACTAGGCTTCTATCACACAGATAGATAGTCATTCGGCAATACCTCCCCTTCTGGAAGGGTTGTTCTTCTCAGCTTACATGAAATGAAAAGAAGAGAAAAGAACGAACTGAAGAGAATTGTATATTCGTAAAAAAAAAAATTATTGCCATAAAATATCTGGCTCAGAATCTACCTCTGAACTATAGAGGTTTGTCATAGGAGAACAAAACATATATGTATTTACATCAACATCAAGTATTATAGCATCGTATTTCACATGCCTAAATATTCTTGCTATTCCGTCCATCATTCTATGGACCCAGGCTCTTCCTCGAGCTTATACACAATCACCTTTAAAACTCCCTCGATATCGAAAATCGAATCTGGGATCTCCTTCTAGACATCATCGTTACTAGAATTCTATGCTTGTACCGCAACCTTAATACGACTCTCTTTCATAAGAGGGAATAAATATTCAATAGGTAGATACTCTACTTAATTAGTCTATCAATGATAATCTATACACTACCACGACCCGATTAGTGGTACCCAATCTCAACATCCATTCCAATACAACTCTCACGGTTGTAACCAGCTCATTACTTGCAGAATCATTGCTGCATTACTATGGTCCACTACTGACCTACTGTCATCATTCATTTTCCATGAAATCTTAATATCTAACCATACGGAGTCCATATATGTCGTATCAAATCTTTCTAAGGAGGTAACATAATCACCATTCCTGATTCATGAAGAACACTCCTGATCCTGACATACATACATTACATGAAGCAGATAAAATTGCAGAAGAGTTTCAATCAAAGCAACGATAGCAGGTTAATACCATTCTTAATCATATGCTTTAATTAGAAGACTTAACTCGAAGGTTTGTTTAGTCCTTTTTGAAACATGGTCCTAGATTATCCTCAGGATAGGACCTTTTAAGATAGATAGCCCGCTCATGGCGATTACACGAATTAAACCTTTACCAACTATTATTACGGTTGGGTATTGCACAGTCATCAGAAGGAATGTCAATCTTTCAAACCATAATACAACCTTTACGGCTTCAACCATTATCACTGTATTCCTCTGGCACGAGCGCCTGTAATTGTCCTCTTATACTTAAAGTGTCGGCCACCTCTTTGGCCTTTCCTGATAGTAAAATTTCCTTACCGTCAATGTCATTTTAACCACCTCCAAATAAATTTTCTACCTCATTTCAATCACTGCTTATGTGAAAATGCTTTTCTTTAATATCTGATGAGTAAAAAAAAATATCACCATTTTTCCATAAGTTATTGCCTCAGTCTTTAGAGGTTAATCACTGTCACGACTGACTCTCAATCATACTTAAAACATCTTTTATCTTAGGTTCTAATTGCCCTGAACAA
Source organism: Apium graveolens (assembly GCF_009905375.1). Lineage (NCBI taxonomy): Eukaryota > Viridiplantae > Streptophyta > Magnoliopsida > Apiales > Apiaceae > Apium > Apium graveolens. Next base: position 159,246,529 of record NC_133648.1, on the reverse strand, counting down.
TTTCGACCTTTACTGGTTCGATCCCTACTTTCTCGTGGTTTAACACGTGCCCCACTTGGCATCATTATAATTACGTCATATTTCCTTTATCAATATTTCTATTTTTGAGAATTTTGAATATTACCTTTCTCCTTGAAAAACCTCTAAGGTTATCCTTGAATCGTTCCTCCTGTATTCCCTAGATACAGGGCATATCAAGATACCATTTATTAATACCAGAATCATTGTTTTATATACTTCTGAAAAAAAAATTCTCCACTGATTCTTAAAGGTTGTTATTACCTTAATCCTTTCCAATTCATACTGTCAAAACTCATACTATCCCTATTAAGGGTGAAATGCCAACCTTTATGCATTCCCCTAGGATTCGTTTTAAGTTACCAATGTTCTATCCTTAATTCCACCTTTAAAAAGGTACATGCATCCTTCCAAGGATAAATCAAGTCATATATCCCTGATAAGGGTGTCTTATTCAATCATTCCCACCTCGATAGTATATGCCTAATTTTCACAATAACATCTGTATTCAAAATGAGGTCAATCAATATGGCCTCCAAAAGATAACAACGGTTATCCACTTTTCTTGCCTAATTTGGTAACAATAACAAGGATGTTCTGGAAGATATTGGTCGTGTTCAACGTGAACTTCTTCTTAATAATTCCTTATTTACTTTTGTTGTTTACCTCAACAGTCATATTAATGTTGGGATATCTTTCATACCTGGCGTCTCCCTTTCTGGGTATGAAGCCACCGGTCTTACACTTCACATTCTTGAGGGTCACTTCCTTCATCCAATTTTCCTAATTTCTTACTTTCTTGTCTCCTCAGTCTATCCGTGTCTCAATATTTATCCTTCGAACTATCTCAAGGTTTCCTCAAATCCTCCCAACTTACAAGGGATAAAATATATGTATCTCTTATTCCTTCAACCATCAATTTAACTCATGGTGAATCACCCTCATCCTGACGATTACATACTTTTCTATTTCTATTGCTACGAGTCTTTAGGGTTTCCTCATACCCAACTTCCTTATCATTCCTCAAACTCTATTGCCTTTATATTCCTTTCCACTTCAGTTTCTTTTTTTTATTTTCCTTTCTCTTATCATTATTTCATGAACCAACCCAACATAAGCATCGATTTCAACATCCCGTCATTCTGGATTCGTGTCCTCAGAACGAATCTTGACAACTTTTACAACTTAGATTCATAATTCATCATACTCGTCTGCCTTTGTTCTGGGTCTAAAGCTTTTACACTATCTCATAACCTTGGGAAGTACTTTCCTGAAAATAATTGACTGAACTTAAATTAGTTTATTATAATCTCTTGCTCCGTGCCTTCCTTGGTCTTTCACCAGCGGGTGGTCTCTCTCTTAGGAGGGTAAGTGACAAAAATAGTCTTTTGTGGTTCGTCAATCATTTAGAATCTCAAATGATTCCTATATTTCCTTTAGCCAGGCTCTCGCCTCTACTGGGTTCCCTTGTTCCTTGGAACTCTGAGAGCTTAGTGACTTAAAGGTCCTGAAAGAATTTCCCACCGCACTGTCTCCTCAGGGTGGTGGTTAGGGATAACAGTCTAAGTTCTCTTGAGATAGGTCCATGAATTTCCGTATAGGAGTACCGTCTCGGTTCTCCTTTCCTTACTCGACTTCTGTTTCCTTAGTCTGAACGTTTCCTCCTCCTCCCCATACTTGGGGTTATCTTATACGTTAAAATCCTCATTTTCCACTTCATTATGTTATGGGTTCCTTCTATCTTGATGGCGTCCTCCCTGACTATCACATTCAGGGTTTGCCCTAAATCTTATTCCTTGAACTATGACTTTCATTTAAGATCTCATCTTTAAGCTCTTAAACATTTGGAACCCAAATTCTATAGGAATACCTCATTATTCCCTTATCATCTCTCTCGGTATTAATCTCATATCTATTTGTTGGCTCTCTGCCTTCATTCATCACTTTTACTGGCACAATATGTTCTTTTCCAATAATTCGGGCTGTATTGCAATCTCAAATAGCTTTTCGGTACCGGCTCCGGTTACCCTCACTTCTATTTCCATTTTCTCAAAATCTCTTATAAACTCCCCAAAAGACATTATCATCTTGAGTATCTCCTTTTTACTAAGGGCATCAGCCACCATATTGGCTCTCCCCGAATGATAAAGAATCTCCCAATCATAATTCTTGATTAGCTCTAACCGCCTCCTCTGGCGTATGTTGAGCTCTTTCTACGTAAAAACGTATTAGAGCTCCTATGGTTTGTGAATCTCGCACTTCTCTCCATACAAGTAGTGCCTCCAATCTTTAGGGCAAAACTATTGCCACGAGCCTAAGCTCATGGGCGGGGATATTGAATTTTATATTCCCTTAATTGTCTTGACACGGACGCGATTATCTTGTTATGCTACATAAGAAGCACCCAAATTCCTTATGCGAAGCGTCACTATAAATCACAAAATCTCCTTTTTCCATCCGGTAACGCCAACATAGGGGCCGTCACCAACCTTTGCTTCAGTTCTTAGCAGCTGTTCTCGCATTTCTCTGTCTATTCGAACTTCTCAGTCTTATGAGTAAGCCGCGTTAAAGGGGCTACTATCTTTACAAACTTGAACGAACCTCCTGTAGTGACCGACCAATCCTACCTCTGGTAGTCGCTCTAACCATGGTTATCAATTCCACAGTGGTCCTTTATTCATTCTTGTCAGGATCCTCCACGGGATCCCCCTCAACCACAATCCCTTCTAGGACAGCATCCTCAACCGCTACATCCTCGATATGAACATCATCTGGTCCTGCGTTAGGACGCTCTATCGGATCCACAATCTGATCTCCAATAAGTAATAAAACATCATCGCGTTGTTGCTCCTCAACCTCAGGGTTCGGAGTCCCGCTACCATATACGATAACGAACTACGCTTCTATTGCTACATTTATAAGGGTTCCCATAAGGGTTTTAACTGTCGGTGCTACGTTAGGTAGCCCGACTATGAACTTGGAAAAAGTTCTTATTATCTTAATGAACTTATTATCTTAGCGTCACATCATCTCTGAGGTTTATAACGCTTAGCTCTGATACCATTTCTGTAACACCCCCAAATCCAGGGTCGGGGATCCGAGTTGTCATGAGTTCCATTTCCCTTAATAACACCCAATCTTAATACACAATCAACTACTCTGTACTGTGACCCCACAATAAACACACACACCACAAGTTATAGTCTCAGAGATGAATATCCAAAAATAATCACAAGTCGTTTTATTCCACAATTATATGTCAATACACCTTAAAAGGTTTCTGAATAAATTTAAATTTCTTTGCCATTATTACAATTCATAATTATACATAAGTCTGGTACATCATAAGTTGAAAGCCTAGCCTATTTGTAGTTCCTACCTCAGCTACAGCGACATCAACGCCTATAGGAAACTGCGGAACGTTTCTTAATCGCTTGAGAATCGGGAGCTTGGTCCTGTTCATCTTTTCTATCTGTTGTTGTGTGATGAAAGAAGAAAGCAAGGGTGAGCAGCAAGCCCACCGAAATAATATGTATAATAATTTACAATATATGAGCATTCTCATAGTACTCAAGAAAGTCTTGGTTAAGAAGAAATGAACCAAGTTGATATCTTAATGCGATGAAGTCGCAAAATATTCAGTATATATATATATATACTTTTCAAAATATTGGAAGTCCTCTTCCATGCATAATACACACAGAGTTCCAGTGTATAACTGTATAAAAATACCGTTGCAAGGTGATCTCATATATCTAACCTTGTCTCAACGTTTTTCTGAAAATCTTTGTCATGCATAAGATAATCATTTACTAGATATAATTTTAAAAGATGAAGTTACAAGATACTCCAATATACTTATATCTTTTCCAAATACTACTTGAACTACCACCGTTCAAGTTATAATTAGTTCAAAAGTTCATCACATAGATGAGACTACAAGATAATACTTGAATAGATTCAACCTTTAAAATATCATCAAAATAAAATGAAGTTATGAGATACTTCATTTGATGCAAACATCATTTTGAAAACTTGACCCTGCCAACACTCAACAATCGCCCAACCGTAGCCTTTCTATCGAAGTCCTCTGGGTAGTGTTGCAGAAATATCCAATTGGATGATGAACTCATTACGGGAGTTTGCCGCGCCAGGAAGACCACTTACGATGATCAGTCGTAGTAGTGCAACCCCACCATTTTCTACATGTAGAGGAGAACCTGTCGGATTTACTTGTCAACCGAACACTGAACTCCTAAGGAATGGACCGCCTTAGCGGAACTTCCAGGCCATTTGGGCTAATATAATAAGGCTGGGCCGGCGCCACTCGATCACTTACGCCACTCCTAGTTCAGATGAAATCCATGACTCTGAAACGTAAAGCTCGTTCCCCCTTTCCCCAAGTAGAAACTTGTTGATACGGCTCCACCAAGAAGTCTTATCTAGTTGGAAACGAGAACTCACCGATATTTCCCAGGCGATGCCTGTTAATGGATTAACTTGTTCCAAGAATTTTACTTCCCGAGTGTGGGGTAAGTAATCAAGTCATTTAACAAAACAGCAACCTTGTTGCGAATATAAAACACACCACAGAGCCGGATCCCTCAGGTTTTGAGCGAGTATTTAAATCCCCTTCGAAAGGAGGATCTTAAATATAAAAATGAGTTTTGGGATCCGCTCTAACTTTTAAAAATCATTTTGAAGACTCGCAAAACATTTTTAAGAATGTTTGGAGTGATGCTGATTTAACAAAATAAATCAGTCCCCATATATTAGAAAATATCTGAATATTATTATTTAAATAATATTTCCATAAAGAATAATCTTTATAAAAATAATTGAAGTAGAAGTTTTAAAACTCTTACTTGAATGAAAATTAAATAACCAAAGATATACTTATACAAAAGTACTATCTTTATTTGAATAATCGAAAATAAGTTTGATTATCGAAACATTATTCTTTAATAAAATAAAGAATATATCTCAGCAAATAATCGGAGTCATAGATCCTCAAATGAATATTCAAATAATATTCAATAAATAAATTAACCTGAGTCATAAGCCCTCGAATGAATATTCGAAATAATATTCAATAATAAAATAAAGGAGTCATAAGACCTCGGATGAATATTCGAAATAATATTCAATAATAAAATAAAGTTATCGAATAAACCTTATTCGATTAATAGTTATGAAAACTATAACCATATATATATAAATATATATATATATAAAATCTACTCGGGATCCTCGACTCCCGGTTTTAGAAAATGTTTTCACCTTTGGGTCCCTATACTAAGGGTATATGCAATTTAACGCTATTCTCTAGCATAGGTATTATCAACTGAACCAACAGATATATATGGCAAGAATACGAAACAGGCATGCATATGTACCATATCACATGCTACAATATATCGCAAGAATTTGCTAATATAACCGTCATGCATCTATTACAAGATAATGCATATACAAGTGTATACATCACAACAACAGTATAACGGATAGAAAACTTGCCTGAGCGACTGGGGGTTACGAATGGCTCGGGACGAGTCTGGTAACCTATAAACAACAAGTAAGTTGGAATTAAACCAAAGTCACTTGTAAATCTATACATTAACCAACTTAGACTCTAACGCTCGTTTTGCGCTTACTGATTCTCTTAAGTCACTCGAGTACCCTCGGCTCCACCATTTTTAATAATTTAACCATTACGAGTTTTAAGGCGATTCCTTCGCGGGTGTCTTACCAACTGCCTATTACACCTTACATAAATGTTTCATACTTCAATTAGTCCTTTAAGGTCTTTAACCTATGTTTCAAAGTAAGGCGAGGGGTAAGGGTTCGTTCGCGAAACGTCGTTACTTAAAACGGCCGTTTCTCCTAAACCGTTCATCAGAATCAAACGAACCACATATCAAAACGAAGCTCGTAACATGAACTATCTAAAAATGGCAATGGTCAAAACTTGGCAGTGAGTTCAAGGGTTCTGATGTTAAGAACAAAAACAGTCTACAGTAAATCGGGCATTACGACGACTATGTTTACGCGATTTCCCAATTTTATACCCTTCCAATTCAACCCATAATCAAGCCACAATCACATCCCAATCCAAAATCCATCCATACCACATCCTTACAGCCCCAATCAATTCAATATTAACATTTATACTTATGCTTAAGCTTGAATTTAACTATACTTAAGTTCTTTTAACCAAAACAACAAGATTCACCATCCATTTCACTACCACTCCAACCCAAATTCTAAACCAACAAGCATTAAGCTACTATATCACCATAACAACTAGAATCATCCTATTTAACAAAGTAAATCTAGGGTTTGGAGATGATATACCTTCCTTGAAGTGGTGTGAGTAGCTAGGAAGCCTTAAGAAGTCTTAAGATGACTTGGGGATGCTTGGATCTTAAAGGAAAACAAGAAAATCAAGTTAAAATTCTTGAAGTCACTATTCATTGTCTTCTTCATTGATTTTTTGAAGAAGATTGTGAATGTTTTGGAGGCTTAAACTCATATAATAGCCATAACTATGCATAAGGAATACTAGGGAATTATCTTACCAATTTAGGAAGCCTTAAACTTGAATTTTGAAAATTGTTTTCTTTGAAAATGGCAAAAGCCGAGAGCAAAGGGAGGATGAAGGAGAATTTTGTGTTTTTTTTTTGATGAAAATGAATATTTGCTTGGTTGGTTGAATTAGTTTTGTTTTGTTTTAGGTCAATTACCCATTTACCCTTGATTTTGTGTGGTTAATATTCCACCACATTTCCTTCCCTCTTATGTCATGCTTGCATCACTTTGTGATGTCATCACCCCTCCTTTGTCCTCTTTCTATTGGTTGGATGACACCATCCTCTCTTATACCTTTGATTAACTTCCTAATTGTTTGCCTAATGACCGCTGATCTGTTATACGGTTCGCTTAACTTTCATTTTCGTTTATCGTTTGAGGGATCATACCCGGGATCTTATTACTTAGGTTCCCTTAACCTTTCTCAATATATTATATTCCTTTTATGATCCTCTCTTATAATCCTTTAATTTAAATCCTTTTTGTACTGTTACCTTTTACTCAATTCTTTCCGTATCTAGTGGATTTCCGGGAAAAACCAAAGTGTTCGGAATTGGATTCTGACGAACTTTACATACACTTCTATACCATATAGAGTACTAATAAAATCTCAGAATATCCATAACAGAACCCCTACATAGTGTGGCATGAAAAGTTTTCTCATTCAGCTAAAACACTATTCATAAGGGTTACAAAAGTTCAAAAGTTTGGGGTTATTACATGCGTAGCCGCGCTGAAGTACAGGAAGCCAGCGCGCCCGCGCTGATGAAGCACACGGCCGTGCCATATCGGGATAATAAAATCCTGATTCTATTACAATTCTATTTTCTGGACTCCTGGGTTGTTTGGACTGCTATATATTGATAACTCAAGATCATTTTTTAATAAGGAGACTTACCAGAGCACAAGGAGAGGACGACAAGAGACCTACAGCACAATTCAACAAAGGCGAAGACGATCTAGTTTATTCTTATGAATCTTTGTTTTGAGTTATAATCTTGGATGCTCGTTTCTTATTTTGTTGAACCTATACTCTTGTTTGTACTTGGTTCTATTTATTCATTATAAAGACTACATTTTATATACCATACTTTCATTGAAACCCACGTTGATGATGAGTCCGATGATGGGCTAATCGTTATCGTGGGGTTCTAACAGATTTATTTATGGATTTCTTTAGTTAAATTGTTTGATGCCTTAGTATGTGGTGATTGTATGATATCCTAGTATTGGTTATACGTATTCGTCTTATGAGCATCGCGAACTTATAAGATAGTGTGTTAATTCTTAATGAAGCGAAAGTGAATTTAAGGATTTAGAACTTGCCATGCTAGCATAGGTTCATGTATTGCCATGCATGATTCGTAGGTAATTATAACCATCTTAATTAACTTGTGTAATCAAGATAGATAACTTGTGCTTAAACTGTTATGTTTTCAAATTCTATAGACATATAGGGTCTCAATATAATTGGTATCTATTCAGCTTCTATCTCTTTTGTGGATGTCTGGTAGTATGGTACCCGTGCAATGAAAGTTGCCGTTTATCAGTTTCGTGTTATCTAATTAGTGTCATCACCATTGCATGCTAAGGTTAAGATCAATAAGGCTATTGAATGAAGTATTTAATGAAGTTAGAATCCCATGTTTGTCATAGTTATTAACTCAATCAATCTTATTCTCGTAGTTATAATTATTAGTTTAATTCTTAGTTATAAACAACCCCACTGCGTTATCGTCTTAGCATTGAATAATAACCATACATTGTTTCTTAAGTGCATGAATTAATTATTTAACCAATACAGTCTCTGTGGGAACGAACTACAAAAGGTTCTATACTACTTTCCAACTCATATACTTGCATGTATTATTAGCGCGTGTTTAGGGACTAACAAGTTTTTGGCGCCGCTGCCGGGGGCTGCAGTGTTAATTGATAGTTTATGTACTTTCCATCAGTGGTCGTTAAAGTTCATTGACTCGGACATTGTTACTTATCTGTTTTCTTGTCTTATTTCAGGTACTCTAGCGAGGGTGTATGCATACGCGTTCGCGTACTCGTAAGAGAACACTGGATAAAGCCGAGGAAGAAGTTGTGGTAGTTCGTAAGGAAGTTTTTGAGGAAGAAAACAAGGTAGAAGAAGAAGAGAAATTTGAAGAACCAGTTGTAGTAGCGATGGGAGATCAAGCAGAAAATCTGAAGGCTTTGATGGACTATTCTCAGCCTAATATTAATGACATTCAGTCAAGCATCATTAGACCAGCCATCAGGGCTAACACTTTTGAGATCAAGTAAAGCACGATTCAGATGATACAGAACTCAGTTCATTTTGGGGGTTCTCCTACTAAAGACCCCAACATGCACATCAGGGATTTCATCGAGATCTGTGACACTTTCAAATTCAATGATGTGACTGAAGATGCTACCAAGCTACGCCTGTTCCCATTCTCTCTAACAGACAAGGCTAAATGCTGGTTACAATCTCTACTAGCAGGATCTATCACCACTTGGGAGGATCTTGCGCAAAAGTTTCTCACTAAATTCTTCCTCATGGCGAAGACTGCTACAATAAGGAATGCTCTTACCCAGTTTGCTCAGCAAACAGGGGAATCTTTGTGTGAGGCTTGAGATTGATATAAGGAGATGATAAGGAAGTGCCCACACCATGGCATGCCTGATTGGATGATTATTAATTGCTTCTATAATGGATTGGGTGCCACTTCTAGACCCATACTTGATGCAACATCAGGAGGAGCCGTGTGGGCTAAGAGCTACGATGAAGCTTATGAACTTATTGAACTGATGGCTGCTAATGAGTACCATAATCCTTCCCAGAGACTGACTCAGGGGAAAGTCGCAGGAATTCTGGAGTTGGACGCAGCAACTGCTATTGCTGCCCAACTTAAGGATTTGAAAATGAAGGTGGACACTTTAGCTAATTATGAATTAAATCAAATCGCTAGTTTTATGAGCTTTGTGCTGGTGCCCATAAGACTGAACAGTGCGCAATTTCTAATGAATCAGCTCAGTTCATGAGCAACTTCCAGCGATTGCAGCAACCAGTGCCAGCCACTTATCATCCCAACAACCGAAATCATCCCAATTTCAGTTGGAGCAATGCTCAGAATGCGGTTCAACAGCCTTATCAGCAGTACCCATCTAAACTATACAATCCCCTAGTTTTCAACAACCACAGTATGCACCTAGACAACAACTCCAGCTGCAACAAACCAATGCAAAATCTGAAATAGTGGAGTTGAAGCTTATGTGCAAGAGTCAAGCTGTTTCTATCAAGACCTTGGAAAATCAGATTGGGCAAATTACCAATGCCTTGCTAAATCATCATCCTGGTACATTACCTAGTGATACTGAAGTTCCAGGAAAAAGGGAAGCTAATGAGCAGGTAAAGGCAATCACTTTAAGGTCTGGAAAGGTTGCGAATCCCGAACAAACTCAAGAGTTCACTGAAGAAGTTGGGGCTGAGAAAGAAATAGTGCAGCAGGACGAAGAAATGGAACCAAGGAAGACTACTGTTGAGCACACTCCGCTTGAGGGTAATATAGGGGAGAAACATATCTATCCTCCACCTCCTGTTTCCAAGCGGATGCAGAAGAAAAAGCTGGACAAGCAATTTGAGAAGTTTCTGGAGGTGTTCAAGAAACTTCATATCAACATACCTTTCGCCGAGGCTCTTGAGCAGATGCCTAGTTATGCAAAGTTTATGAAAGGTATTCTCTCTCGGAAGGTGAAGCTAGACAATTTACAGACAGTCGCTCTCACGGAGGAATGCAGTGCTGTATTGCAACAGAAGTTGCCTCCGAAGCTTAAAGATCCGGGAAGCTTCACTATTGCATGAACTATTGGAAAAGTGTCTTTTGACAGATGCTTATGTGACTTGGGAGCTAGCATCAATCCGATGGCTTTGTCAATTTTCAAGCAGTTGGATTTACATGATCCCAAACCGACTTATATGACCTTGCAGTTGGCCGACCGTTCTATTACATATCCGTGAGGTATTGTAGAGGATGTCTTGGTCAAGGTTGATAAACTCATCTTTCTTGCTGATTTCGTAATTCTTAATTTCGAGGAGGATAAGAAGATTCCCATAATCTTGGGAAGACCTTTCTTGGCGACTGGCCGAACCTTGATAGATGTGTAGAAGGGTGAGCTCACCATGCAAGTTATGGATCAGGATGTTACTTTTAATGTGTTCAATGCTATGAAATTCCCTACTGATAATGAGGAGTGCTTAAAAGTGGAGTTGGTCGATTCGGTGGTCACCTCGGAACTTGATCAATTGTTAAGGTCCGATGCCTTAGAAAAAGCCTTATTGGGGAATTCAGATAGTGAAGATGATGAAGGGGAAGAACAATTGCAATATTTGAATGCTTCTCCCTGGAAAAGGAAAATTGATATGCCTTTTGAATCTCTTGGAATGGAGGAATTGAACAAAGTGCCTAAACGCCTCAATCCTTTTATTGAGGAAGCTCCCGCTCTTAAGCTTAAGCCTTTACCTGAACATCTGAGGTATGCATTTCTAGGTGATGCATCTACTCTGCCTGTTATTATTACATCCGACCTTTCAGGTAGTGATGAGGAAAAGCTTTTGAGGATTCTGAGAGAGTTCAAATCAGCAATTGGATGGACTATATCAGATATCAAGGGAATCAGCCCTTCTTACCGTATGCATAAAATTCTACTAGAGGAAGGTAGCAAACCTATGGTCGAGCAGCAAAGAAGACTTAATCCTATCATGAAGGAAGTAGTGAAGAAAAAAATTCTCAAGTGGCTAGATACAGGGATCATCTACCCTATCTCTGACAGTTCATGGGTAAGCCTAGTTCAATGTGTTCCAAAGAAAGGTGGAATTACTGTGGTAGCAATGAGAAGAATGAGCTTATTCCTATAAGGACAGTCACGGGGTGGAGAGTTTGCATGGACTACAGGAAGCTAAACAGAGCCACTAGAAATGATCACTTCCCTTTGCCCTTCATTGATCAGATGCTTGACAGGTTGGCCAGTCATGAGTACTATTATCTTCTGGATGGATATTCGGGTTACAATCAAATTTGTATCGCTCCAGAAGATCAGGAGAAAACTACCTTCACTTCTCCATTTGGTACTTTCGCCTTCAGACGAGTTTCTTTTGGTCTGTGTGGAGCGTCAGCCACATTTTAGAGATATATGATGGCCATCTTTTTGACATGATTAGCCAGAATGTGGAGGTGTTCATGGACGACTTCTCAGTCTTTGGCGATTCTTTTGATGAATGCTTGAAAAATCTTGGACATATTCTCAAGAGGTGTGTTGAGACCAATCTAGTTCTTAATTGGGAAAAATGTCACTTTATGGTACGACAAGGCATTATTGTCGGGCACAAAGTGTCTAGTAAGGGTCTTGAGGTGGATAAGGCCAAGGTGGGAGTCATTGAAAATCTTCTTCCACCCATTTTTGTTAAGGGAATTCGCAGCTTTCTTGGTCATACAGGTTTCTACAGGCGTTTCATCAAAGACTTCTAAAAAATTTTGATGCCATTGTGGAGTCTGTTGGAGAAAGATGTTCCTTTCAAGTTTGATGACGAGTGTCGTGCAGCTTTTGAGACATTAAAGAAGAGTCTAATCACGGCACCGGTCATAACTACACCTGATTGGAAAGAGCCTTTTAAGATGATGTGCGATGCAAGCGACTATGCAGTTGGAGCAGTTCTTGGGCAAAGGAAGAATAACATATTTCATATGGTCTACTATGCTAGTAAGACCCTAAATGGTGCCCAACTGAATTATACTACTACGGAGAAAGAACTTTTGGCTATTGTCTATGGTTTTGAGAAATTTTGATCTTACCTACTTGGGACTAAGGTAACAGTTTTCACTGATCACGCCGCAATCCGATATATCGTCTCAAAAAAGGACTCGAAGCCTAGATTGATTAGATGGGTTCTTTTGCTCCAAGAATTTGAACTAGAGATCAAGGACAGAAAAGGAACTGAAAATCAATTCGCTGATCATCTCTCGTGTTTAGAAAATCCTAATGCTACTTCATTGGATAAGATGTTGATAAATGAGTCTTTTCTCGATGAGCAACTGTTTGGAGTGCAAGAAGAGGAACCGTGGTTTGCATACATTATGAACTACCTTGTGAGTAATATCATGCCTCCCGACTTATCTTATGCTCAAAGGAAGAAGTTTCTACATGAGGTGAAGTGGTATATATGGGATGAGTCATTTCTTTTTCACCAAGGAGCTGACCAAATCATCAGGAGATGTATTCCTTACAGTGAAATGGGGGGAATCTTGTGAGATTTCCACTCAATGGCTTATGGAGGACATTATGGTGGAGAAAAGACAGTAGCTCGTGTTCTTCAAGCAGGTTTCTTTTGGCCGATGTTGTTTAAAGATGATCATCAGTTTGTTTTGAAATATGATTGATCTCAACGTGTGGGTAATATGTCTAAGAGGGATGAGATGCCTCTTAATGTGCTTCTCGAGGTTGAGGTCTTCGATGTTTGGGGAATTGATTTCATGGGGCCATTTGTCTTATCTTGTAACAATCAGTATATCTTGTTAGTGGTTGATTATGTGTCGAAATGGGTTGAAGTTAAGGCATTGCCAACGAACAATGTGAAGGTGATGCTTAATTTTCTTCACAAGTAGATATTCCCAAGGTTTGGAACTCCAAGAGTCATAATCAGTGATGAGGGGTCACATTTTTGCAATCGTAAGTTCACTGTTATGATGAAAAGGTATAATGTGTATCATCACATTGCTATGGCTTATCAACCTCAGACGAATGGTCAAGCTGAGGTATCTAACAGAGAGATTAAGCGCATTTTGGAGAAAATGGTGTGTCCATCAAGGAAGGATCGGTCTTTGAAGCTTGAAGAAGCTATATGGGCGTATACAACAACATATAAGACTCCATTGGGAATGTCGCCGTTTTCGTTGGTTCATGGTAAGGGGTGTCATTTGCCTGTGGAGCTCGAGCATAAGGCATATTAGGCTCTGAAGAAGTTGAATCTGGACTTGGATGCGGCTGGAAAGAAGAGGATGCTTTAATTGAATGAACTTGACGAGTTTAGACTTCAAACTTATGAGAACAACAAAATGTATAAGGAGAAAGTCAAGAGGTGGCACGATAGGGGTCTAGTGCTCAAGTCATTTGTGTCGAGGCAACAAGTTCTTTTGTTCAACTCTCATCTCCGTCTTTTTCCTGGAAAGTTGAAGTCAAGATGGTCAGAGCCGTTTATTGTCAAAACTGTGTTTCCACATGGAGCGGTGGACATTCAAGGTAAATGGTCAAAGGTTGAAGCATTATTATGGTGACACGGCAAACCACGAGGTGGTTAGTGTCGTTTTATTATCCATTTGATCACAAGATTCTACGTCGAGCTAGCAACGTAAAAGAAATGCTTCTTGGGAGGCAACCCAAGTATGTTGTACATTAGTAGGTAGAAGAAGCAAGAAGAAAAGAGAAAATCACAAAAAAACCAGAAAAAGGAAAAAGATCAGGGCCAACTACAGAAGCTGAGCGCGCCTGCGCTGTACAAGCGCGCGGCCACGCCGTTTTTCCAATAATCAAGCGCACCCGCGCTGTTCTAGCGCGCGGCCGCGCCGGTTTTCCAGAGAGTGAGCGCGCCCGCGCTGTCCTAGCGCGCGCCCGCGTCAATTCACTGTTCGAAAAAAATAAAAACGGCAGTTTCAAGGTAAAATCGGGATTTTTACCTAAAAATCACTTCCAACCCGATTTTTACTCTTTCACATCCCATAATTCCCTCTCCTAATCCTATTTTTCCCACGATTCCCATAATCAATTCCCACTTCTTTTCCTTAAAGAATTCATACCTCTCCACCTATAAATACATACACTTACACACAACTTCTCCATAAATTCACAAACTCTCAACACAAATTCTCTCTAAACACTTAAGCTTTTATTCTTTCTTCTTCAATCCCGATGGCACCCAAGAGACAATGAACATAAGTTGGAAGCAGCACCACCGACTCTTCATCTTGGTGTGAGGCCCAGGTTTTCTACTCCTGAAGCTGAGGAGGAGTACACGAGGCTTTTCTCGAATATTATTGCTAATGAGCGAGGTTTTCTGCCATCAGGGAAGGATGGTAAGTTGTTAAAGATGATTTTCGAGATCGGCTGGGTTTCTTTTTATGAGGCACCCGCTGCTGTGCCCATGAGTATTGTACGGGAGTTCTATGCGAACACCAAGGCGGAGAAGAATGGGTTCACGATGGTGAGGGGGGGACTGTAGAGTACAGTACTGATGCTATCAGGGCGGTGATTGAGAAGCCCGCAAGGAAGGTGGGTCAGGACACCTGGAACGATAAAACTCTGGATGACTTTGATATGGATCTCATCGTTGCTACTCCTTATGTGCCTGAGACTCATTGGAAGTTCAAGAGGGGCACTACTGATTACTCCACGTTCCCTACGTCTTGCATGAACAGGTTTACACGGGCTTGGAACTCGTTTATTTGTGCTAACATCATGCCATCTTCACATGTGCATGAGATTACTGTGGAGCATGCTCATCTGCTGTGGGGTATTCTGCAGGGTGATTACATTGACTTGGGGATGGTGATACATCAGGGGATTTTGAGATTCTTAAGGGGAGGTACTACAGGTGTTATTCCATATGCGTCAGTTGTGACGAAGTTGTGCGTGGCAGTTGGTGTTCATTGGCCAGCACATGAGCAGCTTCAGCTTCCCAGTGCTCCTATTGATAGTTCTACGCTGCAGAGCATGCAAGAGTAGTATTGAGGGAAGCCCGATCCTAAGGGGCTTGGTTATTCATATGATCATTTTCCAGGTGGTGTGCCTATGGAAGCAACTACAACAGGAGGTTATCAGCATGCCCGTAGAGCAGCTTGGAGAGCTCAATATGGAGAGGAGGTTGGTTCGTCGCAGAAGCAGCAGGAGTAGAGATGGGAGCTGGTTTGAGTTCGATACAGTATAGGCGTCTCGCGAGGAGGATGGATGCGATGCACGACATCCATAGTCGGTTTGCACATGATCTCACCCAGGCACTTGGGACAGCTTTTAGAGTCACCGGTGTTGACATCCAGTGGCCAGTTTTTGGTGAGTAATCAGTGTATCCGCCTCTAGACACGCCTAACACTCCACCCGTTGAGAGTGAGGATTCTGTATTGGATTGCTTTGCATGCTAGAGACACTTGTATTTCACTAAGTCTTATAGGTTGCTAGAGTGCCAGATCATAGTCATGATTTATTTGATTGTCGGGGTTTAATCGCTTGTTTATATTTGGAATTTAAGTTATTATCTTAATAATAAAAGACATGGATATTTAACAATTGAAGAAATTGGATTTCATTGCTAGTTATGTGGCTAGATGGCAATTGGCTAGTAGCCGGCTCATATTTATATGAGTAGTCTAGGGTTGAATGTAATAACCCCAAAAATTTTGAACTTTTTGTAAGCCTTATGAATAGTGATTTTGCTGATTATGCTGAATAAGAAAACTTTTCATGCCACACTTTGTAGGGGTTCTTTTATTGATATTATGAGATCTTATTAGTACTCTATATGGTATACAAGTGTATGTAAAGATCATCAGAATCCAAATTTGAACACTTTGATTTTTCCCGAAAATCCACCAGATACAGAAAGAATTGAGTATAAGGTAACATGATGAAAATGATTTTAATTCAAGGATTATAAGAGAGGATCATAAAAGGAATATAAAATATTGAGAAAGGTTTAGGGGAACCCAAGTAATAAGATCCCGGGTATGATCCCTCAAACGATAAACGAGAATGAAAGTTAAGCGATCCGTATAACAGATCAGTGGTCATTAGCCAAGTAATTAGGGGTTAATCAAAGAGGTTAATGGACGATGATGTCAGCACACCAACAAGAGGAAGACAAGTGTAACAAGATGACATAAGCAGATGACATAAGCATGACCAAATAGGAAGGATTGGTTGGTTGATTGTGAGCCACACAATTTTTACCATGGTAAAAGGTTAATTAACAAGCAAATCATCACACAAATACCTAGGCAACCAAGCAAGAAGCATTTCTTCTCCCCATTTTCATCTTTGCTCTCGGCTTTCAAGGAAAAAGCAAGGAAGAAAAATCCAAAGTCCAAGCTCCACTCAAGCATAAATTCTATGGTTTATTTTTATGGATTCTACATTTCATAACTTAGCTTTGGTATGATTTTAAGCTCTTGATTCAAATGGATTCATAGCTAATTAATTCACCAAAGATTAGGGTGAAGAGTATTTTCAAATTATAACTTTGTGTTTCTTGATTTTATTTGCAAGATCAAGGTTATATAAGGATAGATCAAGGTTCTTTGAGGCTCCCTGGTAACTTTCCACCCTCCAAGAAAGGTATAAATCTTCACACCCTTTAGTAATAAGTTTGAATGTTAAAGTTTTGAGATGGTTTGGATGGATGAGTAGTAATTTGAATGATAAGCATGATTTGAGCTTAATTGTTAAGTAGTTTAGTTGAATTTGGAGATGTTATAATATTTGACTGGATTGAGATTCTTGAGCTTATTTTGACTTAAATCAGTAGCCTATAAATGGATCTGAAGTTGTTATTGATTGGTAGTTGGTTTGATGTGAATTAGTATAGTAAAAATTTGGGAATCGCTAAAGTATAGCCGTCGTATTTCCCGATTTACTTTAGACTGTTTTTGTTCTTAACTTTAGGACCCAATTCTTGAGCTTCGTTTTGATATGTGGTTCGCTTCAATCCGATGTACGGTTTAGGAGAAACGACCGTTTTAAGTAACGGCGTTTCGCGAACGAACCATTACCCCTCGCCTTACTTTGAAACCTTGGTTAGGGCCCTTAAATGACTAATTGGAGTATGAAACAATTATGTAAAGTGTATTAGGCAGTTGGTAGAGTACTCGCGAAAGAATCGCCTTAAAATTATTAATGGTTAATTTATTAAAAATGGTGGAGCCGAGGGTACTCGAACGACTTATGTGATTCGTTAAGCGTAAGAGTGACCATAAGCGAACGTTAGGGTTCAATTAGTTAAAGTCTAGTTTCTTAAGTGACTGGGGTTTAATTCCGACTTATGTTGTTGTTCATAGGTTATCGGACCCACTCTAAGCTTAAGTCTATCCGGGAACACTCAGGCAAGTTTTCTACCCGTTATACTGTTGTTGTGATGTATATATGTATATGCATTATCTTGTGATAAGTGCATGATTGTTATTAGCAAATCTTGCGATATATTGGAGCATGCTGATATGGTATATATGCATGTCTGTTTCATAATCTTGATATCTAATTGTTGATTGGATTGCTTATAAGTTGAATAATACCTATGATAGAGATATGCAGTAGTTGCGTATACCCTTAGTATAGGGGATTCAAAGGTGAACATATTGCTAAACCGGTCGATGTTCTTGAGTATAATATATATATATATATATATATATATTTATATATATATAAATATAGTTTTCAAAACTATTAATCGAATAAGGTTTATTCGATAACTTTATTTTATTTAATGAATATTATTTTGAATATTCATTCGAGGACTCAGACTCCGTTTATTTTATTTAATGAATATTATTTTGAATATTCATTCGAGGACTTATGACTCCGTTTATTTTATTTAATGAATATTATTTTGAATATTCATTCGAGGACTTATGACTCCGCATATTCATTAAGTAATATTCTTTATTTTATTAAAGAATAATGTTCGATAATCAAACTTATTTTCGATTATTCAAATAAAGATCGTACTTTCGTATAAGTATATCTTTGGTTATTTATTATTCATTTCAAGTATGAGTTTTAAAACTTCTACTTCAATTATTTATATAGAGATTATCCTTTATGGGAATATTATTTAAATAATAATATTCAGATATTTTCTAATATATCGGGACTGATTTATTACATTAAATCAACATTACTCCAAACATTCTTAAAAATGTTTTCGAGTCTTCAAAATGATTTTTAAAAGTTAGAGCGGATCCCAAAACTCATTTTTAAATTTAAGATCTTCCTTTTTGAAGGGGACTTGAATACTCGCTCAAAAATCTAAGGGATCCGGCTCTGTGGTGTATTTTATATTCGCAACGAGGTTGTTATTTTGATAAATGAATTGATTACTTACCCAACGTTCGGGAAGTAAGTCCATCTATTGAGTCGGCATAAGCAACATGGGCTCAGTGGGCGTCAATGAAAGTGTAAGTGGCTCAGTGGAAGTCCATCAAATATGTAAGTGGCTGAGTGGCAGTCCAGCATAAGGTCCTATTGCAGCCAGGGTGATGACCAGTGGGGAATTCGTCCATCTACTAGTAGAAAAGGTTACTTATTGGTATATTTTCCTGATCAGCAAGATATCAGGTTTAAGCCAAGGTTTTCTCCTTTCCAAATTCATTGGATATTACAACTCTGTTTATAATTTTCATAACAGAGGTATTCAAGGAGTGTATGAAATGTATATATATAGGTGTATATATATATCGGGACTTAATGAAGTATCTCGTAACTTCATTATTTATAATGATATTTCAAGGATTGAATCTATTCAAATCTTATCTTGTAGTCTCATCTATGTGATGAACTTTTGAAACTAATTATAACTTGAACGGTGGTAGTTCAAGTAGTATTCGGAAAAGATATAAGTATATTGGAGTATCTTGTAACTTCATCTTTTAAACTTATATCTAGTAAAGGATTATCTTATGCATGTCAAAGATTTTCAGAAAAACGTTGAGACAAGGTTAGATATATGAGATCACCTTGCAACGATATTGTTATACAGTTATAAACTGGAACTCTGTGTATATTATACATGTCAGAGGATTTCAAAGATTTTGAAAAGTATATATGTATATATATATACTGAATATTTTGCGACTTGGTCGCGTTAAGATATCAGCTTGGTTCATTTCTTCTTGACCAAGACTTTCATGAGTACAATGAGAATGCTCATATATTGTTAATTATTATACATATTATTTCGGTGGGCTTGTTGCTCACCCTTGCTTTCTTCTTTCATCACACAATAACAGATAGAAAAGATGAACAGGACCAAACTCCCAATTCGCAAGCGGTTAGGAAATATTCCCCAGTTTCCTGTAGGCGTTGATGCCGTTGTAGCTGAGGTAGGATCTACTAATAGGCTAGGCTTTTAACTTTTGATGTATCAGACTATGTATATTTATGAATTGTAATAATGGCAAAGAATATGTAAATTATTCAGAAACCCTTTTTAAGGTGAAATGGTTTATAATTGTGGAATAAAATGACTTGTGTTATTTTGGTATTCATCTCTGAGACTATAACTTGTGGTGTGTGTGTATATTGTGGGGTCACAGTACGCAACAGTTGGTTGACTGTTAAGATTAAGTATGGATAAGGGAAATGGAACTCGTGATAACCCGAATCCTCGACCCCAGATTTGGGGTGTTACATTGAACGAGATGGAGCGGAACGCACTCGTTCAGAAATTTATGATAAAAAAACAATAAATAGAAAAAAAGAGAAAAAAAGAATCAGTGTCATGCATAATTGATCATGAGTGGGCTCTTTAGTACTCGAGTTATTAATTTCTTAGGGTACTTTGTGCCTAGTGACCCAAGACTTTTATAGTCTGGGATCCCCTAACATAACGCTCGCTACATGTCTGCTATTGTATAAGTCTTTTGTGGACCTCACTCATTGCACGATCAAATAAGCATACTTGAGTTGTGTTATTGTGAATAAAAGCATGAATCCATAAAAACTCCTATATAAGTATTGAAGTGTTATAAGTTATTTTGAGTCTAGCTTTTTATTCTATGTATAACCTTGCGATTGTTTTGATAAGTAGTGAGTTATGATTGTCGATCTAGTAGCAATAGTATATCTGTAAGCATTTGCACACATGCTCGTCTCTGGTTTGTAGGTTGATTTGAGAGATTTGATTGATCTTTATGCGAATAATTGCATTTGCTGAGGTGTTGCTTATTGGTTGGCTTAGTCATTCTATGGGGATCATTGCATTCATATTAGTTGCATTCATGCATTTTTATTTCTTGTTTTTTGAGTCTATTTATGCTTGAGGAAGAGCATCGATTCAAGTTTGGGGGTGTTAAGTCGCATTTATGACACTTTATTATGCTCTAATAAGCTTTGGATTGGTGCATTTGTACTCAAGTTTGTAAGTGTTTCAACGTGTTTTCTAGTGTTTTTGCATTTCAGGCATTAATCTGTGAATCAGGTGAATTAGCATTATTTTGGTGCTAATATGGTGTCTAGGTGGCGTTAGAATAAAAAATCGTTGAAGTCGGCTCGAAACTGCAAGAAAAAGAAAAAGAAAAGAAGTTATTTCTGGCAGAAGCCCAGCGTTCCCGTGCTGAACAAGCGTGCGGCCGCGCCGAAGTACAGGAAGCCAGCATGCCCGCACTGATGAAGCGCGCGGCCGCACCGTATCGGGATAATAAAATCCTGATTCTATTATAATTCTGTTTTCTGGACTCCTGGGTTATTTGGACTGCTATATATTGATAACTAAGGATCATTTTTTAATAAGGAGACTTACCAGAGCACAAGGAGAAGACGACAAGAGACCTATAGCATAATTCATCAAAGGCGAAGATGATCTAGTTTATTCTTATAAATCTTTGTTTTGAGTTATAATCTTGGATGCTCATTTCTTGTTTTGTTGAACATATACTCTTGTTTGTACTTGTTCTATTTATTCGTTATAAAGACTATATTTTATATACCATGCTTTCATTGGAACCCACGTTGATTATGAGTCCGATGATGGGCTAATCGTTATCGTGGGGTTCTAACGGATTTATTTATGGATTTCTTTAGTTAAATTATTTGATGCCTTAGTATGTGGTGATTATATGATATCCTAGTATTGATTGTGCGTATTCGTCTTATGAGCGTCGCGAACTTATAAGATAGTGTATTAATTCTTAATGAAGCGAAAGTGAATTTAAGGATTTAGAACTTGCCATGCTAGCATAGGTTCATGTATTGCCATGCATGATTCGTAGGTAACTTTAACCATCTTACTTACCCAGTGTAATCAAGATAGATAACTTGTTCTTAAACCGTTATGTTGTCAAATTCTATAGACATATAGGGTCTCAATATAACTGGTGTCTATTCAGCTTCTATCTCTTTTGTGGATGTCTAGTAGTATGGTAATCGTGCAACGAAAGTTGGAGTTTATCAGTTTCGTGTTATCTGATTAGTGTCATCACCATTGCATGCTAAGGTTAAGATCAGTAAGGCTACTGAATGAAGTATTTAATGAAGTTAGAATCCCATGTTTGTCATACTTTTTAATTCAATCAATCTTATTCTCGTAGTTATAATTATTAGTTTAATTCTTAGTTATAAACAACCTCACTGCGTTATCGTCTTAGCATTGAATAATAACCATACATTGTTGCTTAAGTGCGTGAATTAATTAGTTAACCAATACAGTCTCTGTGGGAACGAACTAGAAAAGATTCTATACTACTTGTGAACTCATATACTTGTGTGTATTACTAGGGCATGTTTAGCGACTAACACATACCAAAACCTATTATACAATGGCACTCAACCTCTCGACGTCCTATCTTTCTATTTCTTAATCCTAATCCTAACCATTTATCCATTCCCGACAATCTAGGCTTGTTTCAGTGACTTATAACCTGTAGCTTTGATACGAAACCTATGACGCCCTCCAAACCCGGGTCAGAAGTTTGGGGTTCACAACACACACAAACCCAATATATAAACCTGTTTATGAAAGTAATATATGCAATGACCCTACTTACCATAACCACGGATCACAACAGGTTAAAGTATGAAAATAATCCACCATCCTAACTTTTATTACATCATACCAAATCCCAACTAGTTCAACTTACAACTGATAGTGAAAGCATTCTTACAAACTTACATAACCCAAAACTAAATATAAAGCTCTTGCTATCTAGATCCAAATTAACCTGGAATCCTAGATCGCACACTGGACTGAGAATCCTCATTACCATCCATTTCCTTTTTAACTGTAAAATAACATAAACAGATTTGCAAGAGTGAGCTAACTAGCTCAGCAAGTCATAATAGCAATAACTGAGGTTAAACAATGATCAATTGAAAGCTTCAGGAGAATCAAGTTTCTTGTCAAATAATCATTAGAATTGGATATTCTTTTTAAATTTTAAAACTAAGGTTAGGCTGTTGATCAGTCACGCTCTAACCCGAGCAAGGCACACATCTCTACTCTCTATACTGGATCCAAGGCACACATTGGCCTAATATGACCACGAATCTGGTCCGACCACGAATCTGGTCCACATTTATAAAACCATCCAATTCTAAATCAATCCAATATGATAATCATTGTAATTTAATTAAACACAATCATAATTAACATTGATAAAGCATTTATCTCAGAGCATAAAATATTTCATAGGTATCACCTGTGACGCCCTCCAAACCCGGATCAGAAGTTTGGGGTCCACAATATACACATACATACACCATATTTAAACCTATTTAGAAATATAATAATATATATACAATGACCCTACTTACCATATTCCATGGATCGAAACAGTTTAAAGTATGCCCACAAGCCACATCCTTATTTATATTACAATCGTTCCAAATCCCAGTTTATTTATCTTACAAAGGAAGTAAACTTTATTACAAACTATCAATACAAACTAAGCCAAACATTATCTGTAAGCTTATCCCATTTCAAAATGGATACATAGCTCGCACGCTTGTCTGGGGATCCTCGCTACCACCAACTTCCTTTTTTACTGGAAAAGAATATAAACAGATTTGCAAGAGTGAACTAACTAGCTCACCAAGTCATAACGACAACACTGAGATTAAACAATGATCAATTGAAATCATATAATTAAAATTGAATATTCACTTTTATTTTAAAAACCAAGGTTAGGCTGCTGATCAGTCACGCACTAACCCCGAGCAAGGCTCCCAACTTTGCTCTATAAACTGGATCCAAGGCACACATTGTCCTATCATGACCACGAATCCGGTCCGACCACGAATCTGGTCCATATTTAAAAATAATCTAATTCTATAATAACAATATGATAAACAATGTAAATCAATTAACTGAATCATAATCAACATATATCTCGAAGCATAGGGTAAATCATAATTCCATGAAGGTATAATAAGGAATTCAAAAAGATTGGCTTTTAATCAAGGAAAGAATCAGAGAGTAGAAGACCAAGGGTTCAAGGGTTACAAGGATTGGTCTTCTATTATACAAGGAATAAGGGTTGGTATGTGAAGCAATCTCATATCAAGAATCAGTATGTGGTAGATATGTATTTGTGGAGTAGTATCAGATATGCGTGGTTTGTATCCAAGAATTCAACAATCAAGGGTTTACAAGGAATCATGATTGCGGCTCAAGATCAATAAGAATCCGGGTTTAGGGTTAAGTACTTCAAAGTATTTGCAATATAGAACAAGAGCTATTTGGAATAGCATAATGAAGAGAGTTCAAAGGCACTTGTAATATATCACAAGAAAGAGCAGAAACACTTGCCTGATTAATTCGCTTTTACTCTACTTGTAATGAAGAGAGTTTGAGAATACTTGCAATTATAGTACAAGAAAGTTCAGGGATACTTGCCTTATCAATCCGCTTTTACTTTACTAACACTATCAATTGGTTCCCACCCACTGACTACTTTTTTTTCTTTTTATGTCTCGCTTCCTCTGTTAAACATCATATTTATGTATCAACACTAATTCTCATCTCGTTCTATTCATTACAAGCTTCTAACTACCCTTCGTTTTATCCAAATCCGACATACAGATTGAAAGTTATGAATAAAATCGTCAAACCATGCACATGTAGTCATATTATACATCATTCTGGTCACATATAACATGTAGCACATAAGATATTCAATTAAAATAATTATTCGAAGAAGATTCGGGATTAAAATGATTTTCCCGGTATTTAATACGAATTTTTAAACATTTTTAGGAATTAAAACGGGTCTTCGAATCATTTTATAATCAAATAACAGGGTTCGAACACCCGAATATGACTTTAAAATGATTTAATAATAATTATTGAGCTTTGAAAATAATTTTAAATAATATTTGAAAGCTCGAAACTATTTTTTGGAGTTTTTAAACCCAATAAATAATTAAATCTAATTATTAAATCAATTAAAATTATTTAATAATTAATTAATCAATTAATATTTAAATTAGTTGACTAATTAAATAATTAATTACAAACTAATATTAATTAAATAATTAAGATTTATTTTTAAATTAAAAATAATTTTCAGAAATTAAAAATTGAATTTTTTTAAAATTTCTAAGGGCATTCGACAAGGGGAACCAATGTCACCCTACATCTTTGCCATGTGCATGCAGATTTTGTCTTGCATTTTCAACAAGGTTCCTCATGATTTTAAATACCACTGGCGTTGCAAAGATATGGGCCTCACACACCTGTTCTTTGCTGATGATGTCCTTTTCTTTTCGCATGGTTCTCAAAGCTCTGTCAAGCACATCATGGACTTCATAGCAACCTTTTCTTCATGGAATGGTCTTTCCCCCAATATCCACAAAAGTAACAGCTTCTTGTGCAATTGTGATCAGGATTTTGTGGAGTGGTTTAATTCTCTTCTGATTCCTCGAGGTAACCTGCCAATTAAATTTCTGGGCATCCCTTTGATCACCTCGCAGCTTTCTGTTAATGACTGCATGGCCCTTATCACTAAAATCATGAAAAGACTCAATGCTTGGACCACTTTGATGCTTTCCTTTGCTGGAAGATGCTTACTCATCAAATCTATTGTGTTTGCTATCGAAGGTTTCTGGTGCAATCATTTTCTTTTGCCTGGCACAATACACTATACCATCCAGTCTCTACTCACTAGATTCTTATGGCGTGGTAACATCAACCACAAAGGAGGTGCAAAAGTTGTGTGGCAAACAGTTTGTCTTCCTCGTGAGGAAGGTGGCCTTGGCTTAAAAAATATGAAGGAATGGAATAAAGCTCAAATTCTGGGTCACTTGCTTAAATTCATTACTAACTCGGACACACTTTGGGCTACCTGGGTCAATAAAACTATCTTAAAGGGGAACTATTTTAGCATGTTCATCTTGTTCTGCCATTTCCGAAAAGGTATTGTAAGCCCAAATCGGACATCGTATGCAAAATCTGCAGCCAAAACAACGAAGCTCCCCGAAAACATAATGCAGCAACGGAAAATCTCTGATTCTCGCAGCTTCGTTGATCAAACAATTACATACAACTTAATACAGCTGAACAAGCCTATTCTAATACATCAGATCATAACCTTATGTTAGATATATTTGTGATGTCATGTCTAATAATGATTTGTGTTTAATTTTCAGATCTTGACTAACAGGACAAATCATGACTTAACTTGAAATCAGTACTTATACTAAAGTCAGAACTTGATGTAATATCTGAGATATATCGTGTAATTATTTTTGCTGATAAATAATTATTATGTATGTTTAGTATTTATTCTGTAAATTATTTGTTAAGTGTTAAATGTGTTTGGATGTTTAAAAATAATATTATTGAGTATTTTAATTTTTATATGTCCAAAATAAAATATAGATAATTGTCATCTCTTCCTAATTATTTTTATGTTGATTTATGATTTTATAGGAAATATATGGATTCTATAAAATCTTTTTCTGAGTATTTAAAAATAATTTTATACAAACGGGAACCAACCGACGTCATCCGTTTTTACGTTTTTATAACCTGAAACTCTTCCGAGAACTCCTTCCTAACCTAATTGCAATATTCCGAGCATTTTCCATGTTTCGACTTTTTCGATCCGACGTATGGTTTGTCCTGCGCGGGTCCCGGCGCAACATTTTCGATACATTATTCGTTTCGGTAAATCAATAAAACTCGTATTTTTGATAAACGGGATCTTTTTATTAAACTATCACAATTATCACCTCGTAAAACGTGTAACCAGGCGTTGAGACCAAGACCGCAGTACAAGTTGTACTGGGTTGGATAATTATCCCGAAAACCGGTACCGTTTGGATCAGTTTTTATAAATAAACGTACCATTTTGTATCTGGAATGATCCAACATGATACTAATTTTCCGTAATTATAAATAGTCTTTACCGTATTTTATTTCGTGCTGAAAATCATTTGCAAACAGTAATTATAGAAATTTACAGAGAAAATTTATATATTCATAAACCTTTCTGAAAATCAAACCAACAATCGGAGGTGTTACCGGAATCCGTTTGGAAAGCTCGAGTACTCAAAACGAAGGTCTTAAGGTGTACTATCAGAATCTGTGTTCCATATCACTGCAAAATCAAAGGTTTATTTTCTGGAAATTTATTTATTTTCGAATCATTTTGATTAAAAATATGAATTTTTATTCGGATGATTGTTTGGATGATTTGATGCTTGCATGTTGTAGAGCTTGTTTTCCCGATGATTTTCATATGTCATATGACTGATTTGGAGTTCAATAACATGTTCAGAATTGAGTTTAATCTTTGAATTTTAAAATTAGGGTTTATAACCCGTATGAATGTTCTTAATTGAATTTGGGGGTTTCTTAATTCGGGATATATAGATGTTGTGGTATAGTGGGTTGTGTTCCTTGTGAAATTTGCAATCTATTCGTACAAGTTTTGCAAATCGACGAGGTCTGTATCGAAGGGAGTTGTATTTTAAAGTTTTCGTCGAACTCGCCGGAAACCGGCGAGTTTCTTGAACATTTTCCGGTCAACTCTGGGATGATTAGAATGAATTGATGGCGTGGTTGTGTTCCTGGTAAAGTGTAGATGTGATCTGGAGGTTGTGAAGGTGTGACGGTGCCAGAGACGAGTTCTTCGGCGAACCCGTCGTTTTCCGGCGAGGTGAACTCCAAAATTGCAGTTTAGCCCCTGTATTTTGTAGGTGATGAAGTTTAGTTCCCCAAGTTTCCACAATTTGCATATTTTGGATTCCTGTTTTAAAATTATTTCAAAATCATATTTTCTATTTATTTTAATTATAAAAATCAGTTTTTAATTTCTGAAAATTCCAAAAAAAATATTATTTTAATTCCAGAAAAATTATTTCTAATTCAAAAATAAATCTGAATTAATTAGTTAATTAATTTTAGTTAATATTTAATTGATTAATTGGCCAATTAATTCGAAAATTGATTGATTAATTGATTTAATTAATTATTAATTGATTTTAATTAATTATTTAATTAGATTTAATTATTTAAAAATGATTTAAAAATTCCAAAAAATAGTTTCGAGCTTTAAAATATTATTTTAAATTTTTTTCAAGGCTCGATAATTATTATAACATTTTTTGAAGCCAGATTTGGCCAACCGAACCCTGTTTATTACTCTGAAATTAATCCAACGACCAATTTTAATTCCGAAAAATGTTTAAAAATCATTTTAAATACCCGAAAGCCTGTTTATGACCCGAGACTTCTTTATAAATGATATATCATTGATTATTTGATGTGTTATGTGCTATATGTGACTTGTTGGTTAACTGTCGGTCTATATGTTCGGTGTTTACTTGTTTATAGCAAAACTTTCAATCCGTTAATCGGATTTGGGTGAAATGAAAGGGTAGATAGAAGTATGTTTCGAATAGAATCGTATAAGTTGAGTATTGATAAATACTTATGATATGTGAGCAGAAGAGGAAAGGCGTAGGAAAGGGAAACAGATAGTCGAGGAGTAGACGGTTGTGATTGAAAGTTAGTGCAGTATAACAAGCTAGTACCAGGCAAGTGTTCTGAACTTTCTCAAGATATATCGTAGTTGATTGATAGTCCTATTTTATATTGCAAGTGCTTTGAAGCACTGAACCCAAAATCCTGATTCCAGTTATTGATCTTGAGCCGTAAACCTTATTCTCTCTAAACCATTGATTGTTGTACACCCAAATACGAACCACAAATATACTACTCCACAAATACATACAAACTAAATACCAAACACTGAATCGAATTACTTATATATTCAAACCATTGCACCTTATGCTTGAAAGACCAAATCCTTGTAACCCTGAATCATTGATTCCTTTGTTATCCAATTCTTTCATTACCTAACAGCCAAGCTTTGAAATTACCATATTAACCCTTTGTGAAGGTTGAAACCATTTCATTATCAAACATCCAATCTTGTTTATGATTCTGTTTATTGCTTTACATTATTTATTCTGTTATTATGTTAGAATTGAATTATTTTTATAAAATTGTGGACCAGATTCATGGTCAGACCATATTAATGGTCAAGTTAGGCCAATGTGTGCCTTGGATCCAGTAGTTAGAGCAGTGCTGTGTGCTTTGCTCGGGGTTAGTGCGTGACTGATCAGCGGCCTAACCTTGGTTTTTAAAATGAAAATATAATATCCAATATAGATCATAATTCATTGTTCACTTGATATCATAACCCTTTTCACTTGATGATCATTATTCTCAGTTTTGTCATTGTGACTTGCTGAGCTAGTTAGCTAATTTGTGCGATGTTGTTTATGTTCTTTTCCAGTTAAGAAGGAACCAGTTGGTAGCGAGGATCCCCAGTCCAACGCGAGAGCTAGGGGTTCAGGTTGATCGAGTTAAGCTAGTAGGCATCTTTTGAGATAATTTAAGTTTGTAAAAGTTTGTAATAATGTTTAATACTCAGTTCTGAGTTTGAATAGTTGAGATTCAGACGGTTTGTAATATAAGTGAGTGTTTGGCTTGTGTGCATACTTTAACCTATTGCGGTCTGTGGTAGTTGGTAAGTAGGGTCACTGCATATTATTATTATCTTTATTATTGTTATAAGCAGGTTATAAATAAGGTGTGCGTGTGTGGACCCCAAACTTCTGACCCGGGTTTGGAGGGCTCCACAGGTTTGGTATCAGAGCTACAGGTTATAAGTTACTGACACAAGTCTAGGTTGACGGGAATGGGTAGAGGGTTAGGATTAGAAGTAAGGAATAGAAAGATAGAACGTCCTGATGCACTTATGGGATGGGCTAGTGAAGTGATAGAGGAATTAGAGAGGTTAGAAGGACCACAGTTTCCTTGGAGTTGAGCCAGAGATCCAGAGATGGAGATGATGATCAGAGCTGTTATGGCTGTGTAGTATGTACAGTAGTGTGTAGTATGTATCAGTAGACTTTTGGGTTACATTTATAGACTAGATCTGCTGACTAGTGAGTAGGTTGTTGTTCCCTTTTGCTTTTACTTCCGAAGCATTTTTATGCTTGTACTACCTAAAAATTTTGATCTATATATATCAGTACCTTTTCTTTTCCAGTACTGTCATTTACTTTACTGCACTTGTTTTACCTTACCTTATTTATTGCACCAGTTATACCCCTGTGATACCATGTACCCTGTTCCCTTAATTGTTTATATTCTGTAAAGAAGCATGCAATTTACTTAGTTCAACTGTTACAACTGTTTTCAAAAAGAGATATTTCTGTTTTACAAAACTTTTCTTTTATGCAAAGAATTTGATTTAAAAGCTAAATAAGTTGTTTGATTCTTTACAGAAAAAGAATGCCTCCCAGAAGAAATACCCGCACTAACACCCAGAATGAAGAAACTAACAACAATAATAATAACCAAGATGATACAAACAAAAATGTGAACCCAGGACCCATAGACCCAGCAATAGCCCAAATTCTTCAAATCTGGCCCAGCAAACATTTCACCTGGCACAACAACAACAAAGATAGACCAATCCCCAGGTAACCTTCAAAACTTTTCAGGCCGCAAACCCACCAGAATTCAAGGGTTCCTTAGAACCGATTGAAGCAAATGTTTGATTAAAGGAAATAGAGAAGTCATTTGCCTTAGTGAAGGTGAAG
The DNA here is from genome assembly GCF_009905375.1 of Apium graveolens. Classification (NCBI taxonomy): domain Eukaryota; kingdom Viridiplantae; phylum Streptophyta; class Magnoliopsida; order Apiales; family Apiaceae; genus Apium; species Apium graveolens. The sequence continues at coordinate 159,216,067 of NC_133648.1, read as the reverse complement.
GAAGAACAGAAGGTTGAGTTTGCAAGCTATTACTTGAAGAATGAGGCCACCTATTGGTGGGAGACTGTGAAGACATTGGAAGGTACATATATTATTACTTGAGAGAGGTTCAAGGAATTGTTTTTATAAAAGTATTTTCCCCAGTTTGTTCAGGATCAGATGGAACTGAAGTTTCTAGAGTTAAAGCAAGGAAATATGTCGGTGGCGGATTATAAAAGTAAGTTTGAAGAGTTGTCAAGGTATGTGCCGTCATATGTGGATACTGACAGGAAGAAGGCTAAGAGATTCCAGCAAGGTCTGAAGCCATGGATCAGAGGGAAGATAGCCATTTTTGAGTTGGATACCTATGCAGGAGTTGTACATAAGGCCATGATTGCAGAGACAGAGAGTGAGATGTCACAGAAGGAAAAGGAAAGTAAGAAAATAAATTTTAAGGGAATGAAGGTCAGTCATAACCAGGAAAGTTTCCAAATTTTAAGACGGGCAAGTTTCAGCCAGGGAGAAATTTTAACTTCGGAAGGAAAAATGCAGGCGACGAAGGCCAGGGCAACCGTCCAGCCAATGTGAATCAGCCGAATCAGTTGAGATTAACTTTTCCAGATTGTCAGGTATGTGGGAAGAAACATGGAGGAGTTTATAATAAGTTGAATGTAGTTTATTTCAAGTGCAATCAGAAAGGGCACTATTCGAGGGAGTGCTGAAATCAGCCAGTGAGAGAGCCAACAAACAAGGATCAGCCTATCCGGAATCCAGCAGTTAAGGTTCCATCTATTGGATTTACGTGCTTTAAATGTGGAAAGCCAGAACATATAGCCAGGGATTGCAAGACACCAGCCCCATTTACCCCAGAAGTAAATGAGACTCCAAGGGCTAGAGTTTTTGATATGTCTGTGAAGGACGCTATCCAGGATACTGATGTCGTGGCAGGTACGCTTAATGTGAATTCTTTATGTGCCAAAGTGTTAAAAGATTCGGGAGCAACTCGATCATTTATTTCTCAAAATTTTGTTATTAAGCTAAATTGTCCAGTTGAGTATTTAAATATAATAATGACTGTGGAATTAGCAAATCAAGAACGTGTATCTGTTAATCAAGTTTGTGGGAATTGTGAGATTGAGATTTCTGGTAGTAAGTTTTGTGTAGATTTGATACCATTTAAGTTAGGAGAATTTGACGTTATCTTAGGAATGGATTTGTTATCTAAGCACGATGCCCAGATAGATTGTCGAAATAAGAAAGTAATGGTGAAGACGCCAGGCGAAAGGATAGTAACGTTCAAAGGCCAGAAGTAGGCAAAGAAGTTCTTAATAATGATTCAAGCCAAGAAGTTATTACGACAAGGATGCGAGCATTTCGTTGCATATGTGATTGATAGAAGTCAGGAGCCAGCAAAACTTGAAGATATTCCAGTAGTTAATAAATTTCCAGACGTGTTTCCCGATGAGTTACCAGGACTTCCTTCAGACAGAGAAATTGAATTTGCGATCGACTTATCACCTGGAACAGAACCAGTATCCAAGGCCTCGTATAGAATGGCGCCCGTTGAGATGAAGGAACTAGCAAAGCAATTGCAAGAGTTGCTAGAGAAAGGAGTAAGCAGGCCCAGTGTATCCCCGTGGGGTGCACCAGTATTATTTGTCAAGAAGAAGGATGGAAACATGAGACTGTGCATCGACTATCGGGAGCTCAACAAGCTTACAATCAAGAACAAGTATCCGTTACCCAGAATTGATGAATTGTTTGACCAATTGAAGGGAGCCAAGTACTTCTCCAAGATCGACTTAAGATCGAGATATCATCAACTAAAGATTAAGCCAGAAGATATACCAAAGACATCTTTTAGAACAAGGTATGGACATTATGAATTTTTAGTAATGATAGGGATAAATAAATCCCGATTGTGTAATTAAATATTACATTAATTATACATGATTTGGGATGATAGGCCCAATAAGGAGATGTATGACATTCAGACCAAAAAGGTTAACACAGTGATCAGGCCTGATGGAACAAAGAAGGCCCAAAAACCCTGAATATTAATTAATTTTGTAATTAATAAGGAAAAAATCAGCTATTGAGAAGAGTCCCGATAAGGACATAAATCCTTGCAGATTAGCCTCAAAGGGACCTAGAAGGATAAGGAATCAGTTTCCTACTATATAGGACTCCAAAGTCCATTCTAATTCAGAGACTTGCCCTTGTGGGAGAAAACAACAATAACCATGGCGAGAACACGGAGAACAGTTAGAGCCCTTGGAGGAGGAACACCAACGAGAACAACCCAAGTGATTTCTTCAACTGTGGAGGTGCCTCCTCATTCAACCTATGCAACCATGCAAGGAGAAGCCTAGATATGGGCAACTGAACCTCAGCAACAAGGGACGATCCCCTCAGCTACTCAAGGTACGAATCCTCAAGTTCAACAAGTACATGCACCTGTGAATTCTCGACCCATCGGGTATGAATATTCAACTGTTGTTACTACTAACCCCCTTATGGGATGCCCCTTTACCCTGAGTTTGGAGGAAGCGGACATGCTGGGCGTAATGAAGCACGAGGGCGATCGCCCCCATACATACGAGGTTTGGCTCCTATCCCTGAGGATCAGGAATTTTCTGGTCCTTACACTGAGAGACTCCTAATCTTTGGATGATGAAGTAGCCCCAAGAAGGAAACGTGCTGGCAAAGAGCCGATGGTTGATGGTAGCCAACGCCCTCAAAGCACCCAAGGGACGAATCCCCAAGAAGTACAGGAAAGAATCAGGGCTCACGAGGCTGAGATTCAAGGCTGAGGCGCGACCTGGAGGCGTACCAGACCACCAGACCCCCAGAACCTCCTAGGGGGAGAAATCCTCCTCCCATCATAGACCTGGATGGTCCAGTACAGAGAAGGGCTGTTGTCCCAAGGGCTGATCCAAGCAATCTTCTTCCCCTTGGAGATCCTGATGATCCTACTCCACCCTTCACTGAAGATATAATGAATACCCATATCTCAAGGAAGTTCAAGATGCCAACTATAAAAGCTTATGACGGCACGGGAGATCCCGCAAATCATGTTAGGACATTCTCTAATGCAGAGCTATTGCAGCTCGTGAATGATGCTATTAAGTGTCGGGCCTTTTCTCAAACCCTGTCGGGTGTAATAACCCCAAAATTTTGAACTCTTTGTAACCCTTATGAATAGTGTTTTTGCTGATATTGCTGAATAAGAAAACTGTTCATGCCACACTGTGTAGGGTTTCTTTTATGGATATTCTGAGATTTTATTAGTACTCTATATGGTATATAAGTGTATGTAAAGATCGTCAAAATCCAATTCCGAACACTTTGATTTTTCGCGAAAATCCACTAGATACGGAAAGAATTGAGTATAAGGTAACAGGATAAAAAGGATTTAAATTAAAGGATTATAAGAGAGGATCATAAAAGAAATATAATGTATTGAGAAAGGTTAAGGAAACCCAAGTAATAAGATCCCGGGTATGATCCCTCAAACGAGAAACGAGAACGAAAGTTAAGCGAACCGTATAACAGATCAGCGGTCATTAGGCAAACAATTAGGGAGTTAATCAAGGAGGTTAGGGATGATGAGGTCATCCAACCAATAAGAAGAGGGCAAGTAAGGGATGATGACATCATAAGCATGACATAAGCATGACATAAGGGGAAGGAGATGTGGTTGAATTAAAACCACACAAACAACAGGTTAATAAGGTAATTAACCAAAAATCCAAACAAAACTACATCCACCAAGCCAAAACAAATCATTTCATCAAAACAAAAATTTTATTTCTCTTCACCAAGAAGCTTGCTCTCGGCTTTTTCCATTTTTAAGAAGAGGAATTTTCAAAATTCAAGTTCCAAGCTTCCTAAATTGGTAAGATAATTCTCTAGTAGCATAGTTATGGCTATCCTATGAGTTTAAGCCTCCAAATCATTCACAATATTCTTCAAGAAACCAATGAAGAAGATAATGAATAGTGATTTCAAGATTTTTAACTTGATTTTTTCTTGTTTTCCTTTAAGATCCAAGCATCCCTAAGACATCTCAAGGCTTCTTAAGGCTTCCTAGCTACTCACATCACTTCAAGGAAGGTATATCATCTCCAAACCCTAGCTTTACTTTGTATATTAGGATGATTTTGGTTGTTATGGTAATAGAGTAGCTTAATGCATGTTGGTTTAGAGTTTGGGTTGGAATGGTGGTGAAATGAATGTTGAATCTTGTTGATTTGTTAAAGGAATTAAGTATAGTTTAAATTCATGATGAGAACAACATAAATTGGAAGAACTTGAGTTGATTGGGGCTGTTATGATGTATTGTGGCTGGATGTTGGTTGTATTAATGAATTGGGATTGATTGGTGATTGAATTGAAATGGTATAAAATTGGGAAATCACGTAAACATAGCCGTCGTAATGTCCGATTTACTTTAGACTGCTTTTGTTCATAACATTAGGACCCGAGAACTCCCTGCTAGGTTTTGACCATTTCCATGTTTAGATATTTCATGTTACGAGCTTCGTTTTGATATGTGGTTCATTTGATTCCGATGTACGGTTTAGGAGAAACGACCGTTTTAAGTAACGACGTTTAACGACGTTTCGCGAACGAAACATTACCCCTCCCCTTACTTTGAAACATAGATTAAAGACCTAAAAAGGGTTAATTAGTGTATGAAACAATTATTTTAAGTGTGTTAGGAAGTTAGTAAGACACTCGCGAAAGAATCGCCTTAAAACTCGTAATGGTTAATTTATTAAAAATGGTGGAGCCGAGGGTACTCGAGTGACTTAAGAGAATCAGTAAGCGCAAAGCGAGCGTTAGAGTCTAATTTGGTTAAAGTATAGATTTACAAGTGACTTTGGTTTAATTCCAACTCACATGTTGTTTATAGGTTACCAGACTCGTCCCAAGCCATTTATAACCCCCAGTCGCTCAGGGAAGTTTTTTCTACCCGTATAACTGTTGTTGTGATGTATATGTGTATATGCATGATCTTGTGATAAATGCATATTTGTTATTAGCAAATTCTTGCGATATATTGGAGCAGGTGATATGGTATATATGCATGCCTATTTCGTATTTTTGATTTATATATCTGTTGGTTCAAATGCTTATTAGTTGCATAATACCTATGCTAGAGATAAGCAGTAGTGGCGTATACCCTTAGTATAGGGGACCCAAAGGTGAACATTTTCTAAACCGGGAGTCGATGCTCCCGAGTATATTATATATATATATTTATATATATGGATATAGTTTTCAAAACTATTAATCGAATAAAGTTTACTCGATAACTTTTATTTTATTAAATGAATATTATTTTGAATATTCATTCGAGGGCTTATGACTCAGTTTATATTATTTAATGAATATTATTTGAATATTCATTTGAGGATGTATGACTCCGTTTATTTTATTTAATGAATATTATTTATAATATTCATTCGAGGTATTATGACTCCGCTTATTATTTAATAATATTCTTTATTTTATCAAGGAATAACGTTTCGATAATCAAACTTATTTTCGATTATTCAAATAAAGATATTACTTTCGTATAAGTATATCTTTTGTTATTTAATATTCATTTCAAGTATGAGTTTTAAAACTTCTACTTCGAATATTTTTAATAAGGATTATCTTTATGAGAATATTATTTAAATAATAATATTCATATATTTCGAATATATCGGGACTGATTTATTTTAATAAATCAACAGTACTCCAAACATTCTTAAAAATGTTTTCGAGTCTTCAGAATGATTCTTAAAGTTAGAGTGGACCCCAAAACTCATTTTTAGATTTAAGATCTTCCTTTCAAAGGGGATTCAAATACTCGCTCAAAACCTGGGGGATCCAGCTCTGTGGTGTATTTTACATTCGCAACGTGGTTGCTGTTTTGAGAAAACAAATGAATTGATTACTTACCCAACGTTCGGGAAGTAAGCCCATCTAATTGAGTCGGCATAAGCGACAGGCCGGGGTACGTCTATCAAAGTGTAAGTGGCTGGGTGGCAGTCCATCAACGCGTAAGAGGCCGGGTGGCGGTCCAGCACAAGGTCTTAATACGACCAGGGTGATGACCGGTGGGGGATTCATCCATCTACTAGTAGAAAAGATTACTTATTGGTATCTTTGCCTGATCAGCAAGATATCGAGTTTATGCCAAAATTCTTTTCCTTTCCAAAATTCATTGGATGTTACAAACTCTGCTCATACTTTACATAACAGAGGTTCCAGGAAAGGTTTAAGAGATATATATATGGATATATATCGGGACTAAATAAAGTATCTCGTAACTTTATTTCATTCAATAATATTTCAAAGATTGAATCTATTCAAGTCTTAACTTGTGGTCTCATCTATGGGATGACCTTTTTAAACCTATAATACTTTGAACAGTGGTAGCTCAAGTAGCCTTATAAATGATATAAGTATAGTGAAGTAATTGGTAACTTCATCCCTTGCTTTTGCTTATATCCAGTAAGTAATTATCTTTCACCTGATAAAGGTTTCCAGCAAGTTATCCATTTAGATGCTTGCGTTATTGTTTACACTATATATTATCTTGCGAGCTGTAATGCTCACTCTTGCTTTATTTCTTCATCACACAACAATAGTTAGGAAGGATGGCCAGACTCAAGCAGACCCAGCGCAAGAGCGTGGGAAGCGCCCCGCGCCTTCCCGTTGAGATCATAGCTACTATAGCTGCAGAGGTAGATCTATTGGTAGATCAGACCTTCTACTTTTGAGAATCAATTATGTATAATTATAACTTGTGGCAGATAATGGAATTAAGTGTAAACTTATTAAGTAATCATTTTGGGTTGTAATAACTTTTAAATTGTGGATTCAAAGACTTGTACTTATTTCAATTTCATCTCTGAGACTATAACGGGTTGTGGTGTGTGTTAGTGTGGGGTCACATCATAAGGTTAATTATTATTAATTAAGTGAAGTGATATTGTGGAAAGAAAGACCGTGACGACCCGGATCCCCGACCCCGGATCTGGGGGTGTTACATAAATGGTATCAGAGCCAAGCGTTATAAACCTCAGAGATGATGCGACGATATAATAACCAACTCACAAAGATAATAGGAACTCTTGCCAAGTTCATAGTCGGACTACTTAAAGTAGCACTAACAGTTAAAACCCTTACGGGAACCCTTATAATTATCATGATAGTAACTTAGCTCGTTTAATGTGTAGGGCCATGAGATAGAGGACCCTGAGATGTTCGAGCATGAGCATGATGAGGCACTGCTAGATGTCGAGGATCAGGAGGAGCCTGAGATGGAGGAAGATGAGGAGGACCCCTCAGAGGAGTTAGAGACAGAGGTCATTACTATTTCAGATGAGGAGGACCCGGATGAGGTCCTAGTAGCTGAGGAGCGTGTTGGACCTATGGTAGTGTACACTGGCACCCCTTTACCCACACTCCCAGTGGTCAGAGCTCCTACCCCTCCACTACCATCCTGGAGCACTTATGATGACAGCTCTGAGACTGATACTCCCGAGCCTAGGCAGACCGAGGAGGCACCCCCAGCGGCTCCGGATTCACCACCTCTCGACCCTGCCCATAGGCAGTCTTTGTTAGCCCACGGCTATGTTCAGGATGTACTGAGGACCCGATTGGCTGTTACTGAGGCCCGGCTGGATGAGGCCAGGAGGGAGTTGGATGCGGAGAGGGCGGGTAGGCGTACCCGAGCTTATGAGACCAGGGCTGCTATACCCCGATCCTTGAGGAGGGAGCTGACGGGGATAGAGCTCACGTCCCGAGCGAGACTCAGATCGCTCCAGGGGGACATGCATGGTAGGATCTCCAAGCGGCAGGCCGACTATATCTTCCGTCGTGCGATGGAAAGGGTATGGGAGCTGACCCGCTCCGGTGTGTGATTCAGGATTGACGATGGGATAGTCTAGTTGTCTAGTTAGTCGAGGCCTTAGTAAGAGCCAATTTTCCGGGATAGTTGACTTGTATATAGCATCCCTTTTTCTGACTAGACAGATACACTCTTGTGTATCACTTTTGGGATAGATGGCTGTAGCACTGTTGTACTTTTGACCAGATCAAACTATGTATTTCTCGCATTATGTATATATTTGTTTCCTTTCAGTTCAGTTCCTTAGTGATAAGATCACTATTTTTATCATTATTACTACTACACTTCTTATTAGAACTGTCATAAAACATTAGAATTGCGAGATACATTCTCCCCATTATAGAGCTGTGCAAGGCACAATGTTGTGTATGATTGTGACCTAACGTTGAATTTCCCAATAATTTTTTTTTATCAGCGGCATGCCGCCAAGAAAGATTGGAACTAGGGCGAACCCTGGATCTGAGGACCAGGGAAGCCATAACCAGGATGATAGGAACCAGGAACAAAGTGAAGAGGAAGACGAGGATTATGTGGAACAGGATGACTCCCTGTATGAAGAGGAAGAGGAAACATATGATGTTGAGGGATTTGAGATAGAGGCTGAAGAAGGAGAAACTGAGGTTGAGCAACCAGTCCCAAACCCAGGCATGGATCCCATGGGCCAGTTCATGCAACTACTAAGGCAGAACTTGGAACGTCAACCCAACCCACCCCCTCAAGGAAATAATAATGTTGTGGCAAACTCTTTCAGGGATTTTAAGTCCCTTAAGCCCCCTGAGTTCCACGGATCAGCCGACCCAGTAGAGGCAAGGGCATGGTTAAAAGAAATGGAGAAATCCTTTAAGATTTTGAGTACCGATGAGGCACAGAAGACTGTATTTGCTACCTACCTTCTGAAAGGAGAGGCCAACTACTGGTGGGAGGCCAAGAAAAACATGGAGACAGATGCTATCATAACCTGGGAGAGGTTCAGTCAGTTGTTTCTGGGGAAGTATTTCCCGAGGTTTATGGAAAACCAAATGGAGATCAAGTTCTTGGAGCTAAAGCAGAATAACTTATCTGTAGCAGAGTACGAAGCGAAATTTACTGAGTTATCAAGGTTTGTGCAGGAGTTTGGGAGCACCGAGGAAAAGAAAGCTAGGAGGTTTCAGCAGGGACTGAAACCATGGATTCAGAATAGGGTGGCAATCCTTGAGCTTACGGATTATGCCACTCTGGTACAAAAGGCAACAATTGTAGAAGCCGGAAGTGAACAGATGCAGAAGGAAAGAGAGAAGAAGGGAATAAAGAGGAAAAGTATGAGCATGGGTGGGGGTTCCGGAGGAAGGAGCTTCCCAACTAGATTTAATCGAGGAGCAGTGTCCCTACCGGGAAAGAACACTGGGTTTAAGCGGCCAATGAGCGTGAATGTGAGCCACAGCGGCCAGAAGTCAAGAATGTCCTATTCCAACCAGTCTCGACCCCCATTTCCAGCCTGTAACACTTGTGGAAGGATGCATTCTGGGGAGTGTAAAGGAAAGCCGGTAATTTGCTTCAAGTGTGGTCGAGAGGGTCACTATTCGGACAAGTGCACTTCGCCAACCCCCATTACCCGCCCAACCACCACTTGTCATCAGTGTGGACGCCCGGGTCATTGGAAGAGGGAATGCCCAATGAATAAACCAGCAGCTTCGGGAGCAAGCAGGGCTGCTTCTAATAAGCCACCTACTGCAAGGACTTTCAACATGACAGTCCAGGATGCTATGAAAGATTTAGATGTGATAGCAGGTACCCTTTCTCTAAATTCAGTCAGTGTAAACGTTTTATTTGATTCAGGAGCAACTAAATCTTTTATATCAAGGGACTTTGCGCATAAATTAAGACTTAAAGCTGAACCCTTGATAGAGCCCTTACAAGTAGAAATAGCCAACCAGGAAGTTATTCTTGTTAATCTGATTCACCCCGCCTGGGAGTTAGGCATAGGGGAACAATCTTTCAGTGTTGATCTGATTCCTTTTAAGTTAGGGGAATTTGAAATAATTTTGGGAATGGACTGGCTATCTAGCAATGATGCTCAGATAGACTGTAAAGGGAAGAAAGTTACGTTGAATATTCCAGGAAATAAAGAAGTCATATTTAGGGGAAAGAGGCAGACGCATAAATTTTTGACCATGGCCCAGGCCAGAAGTATGCTACGAAAAGGAAATGAGGCTTACCTAGCCTATGTGGTAGACACGCAAAAGGAGGTGCCCAAATTAAAAGATATTCCAGTAGTCAACGAATTTGAAGATGTATTCCCATAAGACCTTCCGGGATTACCACCCGATAGAGTGATTGAATTTGCGATTGAGTTGGCCCCAGGGACGGCGCCAGTTTCAAAAGCACCTTACCGGTTAGCCCCGTTAGAAATGAAGGAATTAGCTATCCAATTACAGGAACTTTTGGATAAGGGTATGATAAGACCTAGTGTGTCTCCATGGGGAGCACCAGTTTTATTTGTTAAGAAGAAAGATAGGAGCATGAGGCTGTGCATCGACTATTGAGAGTTGAACAAGCTAACCATAAAGAACAGGTACCCGTTACCTAGAATAGACGATCTGTTCGACCAGCTAAAGGATGCTGTTTATTTTTCCAAGATTGACCTGAGAACTGGGTATCACCAACTAAAGATTAAACCCGAAGATATTCCCAAGACAGCGTTCCGTACCAGGTATGGGCATTATGAGTTCTTGGTAATGTCCTTTGGATTAACCAACGCCCCAGCGACTTTCATGGATTTAATGAACATAGTATTTAAGAAGTACTTGGACAAATGTGTGATAGTTTTTATCGATGATATTTTAATCTACTCAAGGACTGAGGCAGAACATGCAGAGCATTTGAGGATAACTCTAGGAATACTCAGAGAGGAACAGTTATATGCCAAATTCTCGAAGTGTGAATTCTGGCGGAATGAAGTACAGTTTTTAGGACATGTGATCAATAAAGAAGGAGTATTGGTCGACCCCTCCAAGATAGAGGCGGTCTCAAATTGGGAAAGGCCAACCACACCCACAGAGGTAAGGAGTTTCATAGGTTTGGCCGGCTACTATCGTAGATTTGTACAGGACTTTGCGAAGATCGCAACCCCTTTGACACGACTTACTCGTAAGACAGAGAAGTTTGAATGGACGGAGAAATGCGAGAACAGTTTTCAAGAATTAAAGAAAAGGTTGGTAAAGGCCCCGGTGTTGGCATTGCCAGACGGAAAAGGAGATTTTGTGATATATAGTGATGCGTCGCACAAAGGATTATGGTGTGTGTTTATGCAGCACGGTAAAGTGATTGCGTATGCATCGAGACGACTGAAGGAATACGAGATTAGATATCCTACCCATGATCTTGAGCTAGCGGCAATAGTTTTTGCCTTAAAAATTTGGAGGCACTACTTGTATGGAGAGAAGTGCGAGATTTTCACAGACCATAAGAGCCTCAAGTATATATTTACGCAGAAAGAGCTCAACATGCGCCAGAGGAGATGGTTAGAGCTAATCAAGGACTATGATTGTGAGATTCTCTATCATCCGGGGAAAGCCAATGTGGTGGCTGATGCCCTTAGTAGAAAGGAAAGACTCAGAATGATAACGACTTCGGAATAATTGATAAGGGATTTTGAGAGAATGGAAATAGAAGTAAAGGTAACCGGAACCGGAACTGAAAAGCTTTTTGAGATCTCAATGCAGCCATAGTTATTGGAAAAGATCAGATTGTGCCAAGAGAAAATAATGAATGAAGGCAGAGAGTCAATGACTGGAGAGGAGATCAATATTGAGAAAGATGATAAAGGGATAATGAGGTACTCCTACCGGATTTGGGTTCCGAACGTTCAAGAGCTTAAAGATGAGATTATGGATGAAAGCCATAGTTCAAGGTATTCCATTCACCCGGGAAGCACCAAGATGTATAGGGATTTGAAGGAGTATTACTGGTGGCCCAACATGAAGAGGGACGTAGCAGAATGGGTAAGCAAATGTTTGACTTGCCAAAGAGTAAAGGCAGAGCACCAGAGACCCAGTGGACTTTTACGACCCCTGGAGATTCCCGAATGGAAATGGGAACAGATAGCCATGGATTTTGTTGTCGGCTTACCAAGGACGAAGGCCAACCATGATGCCATATGGGTGATCATAGACCGACTGACAAAGTCAGCTCATTTCATTCCTATCAATGAGAGATACACCATCGATAGACTGGTGGACATTTACCTTAAGGAAATAGTGACGCGACATGGAGTCCCAGCGTCCATTGTCTCAGACCGAGACCCCAGATTCAACTCCAGATTTTGGAGGAGCTTTCAAGAATGTGCGGGGACCAAGTTAAATATGAGTACCGTATACCATCCCCAGACGGATGGGCAGAGTGAAAGGACCATCCAGACACTAGAGGATATGTTGAGAGTCTTTGCAATAGACTTTAAAGGGAGTTGGGATGATCACTTGCCATTGATCGAGTTTTCTTATAACAATAGCTTTCATGCTATCATCGGAATGCCGCCTTATGAGGCCCTGTACGGAAGAAGGTGTCGATCTCCCTTATTCTGGGATGAAGTAGGGGAGCGAAAGATGCTCGGACCCGAAGTGGTCCAAAGGACCAAAGACAAAGTGGATCTTATCAGAGGGCGGCTTGTAGCAGCCCAAGACAGACAGAAGAAATATGCAGACCTAGCCCGAAAGGACAAGGAATATGAAGTAGGGGACTTAGTACTGCTGAAGGTATCCCCTTGGAAGGGATTAATGAGATTTGGAAAGAAAGGAAAACTAAGCCCAAGATACATTGGACCTTTTGAGATACTAAGACGGATTGGGAAGTTGGCTTACGAGCTAGCCTTACCCCCGAACCTACAACAAGTTCATAATGTGTTCCACGTGTCAATGCTAAGGAAGTATCATCGGGATGCCAGACACATAGTGGAGTACGAGCATGTGGATATGCAACCAGATCTGACTTACGAGGAGAAACCAGTAAAGATTATGGATAAGAAAGAGCAGGTGCTTCGGAACAAAGTGATCAAGCTAGTCAGAGTGCTATGGCAGAATCATAATGTGGAAGAATCAACCTGGGAACTAGAGAGCGCAATGCTAGAAAAGTACCACCAATTGTTTTCTATTTGATTCCGGGACGGAATCCTTTTAAGGAGGGGAGACTTTAATAACCCCAAAATTTTAAACTCTTTGTAACCCTTATGAATAGTGTTTTTGCTGATATTGCTGAATAAGAAAACTGTTCATGCCACACTGTGTAGGGTTTCTTTTATGGATATTCTGAGATTTTATTAGTACTCTATATGGTATATAAGTATATGTAAAGATCGTCAGAATCCCATTCCGAACACTTTGATTTTTCCCGGAAATCCACTAGATACGGAAAGAATTGAGTATAAGGTTACAGGATAAAAAGGATTTAAATTAAAAGATTATAAGAGAGGATCATAAAAGGAATATAATGTATTGAGAAAGGTTAAGGAAACCCAAGTAATAAGATCCCGGGTATGATCCCTCAAACAAGAAACGAGAACGAAAGTTAAGCGAACCGTATAACAGATTAGCGGTCATTAGGCAAACAATTAGGGAGTTAATCAAGGAGGTTAGGGATGATGAGGTCATCCAACCAATAAGAAGAGGGCAAGTAAGGGATGATGACATCATAAGCATGACATAAGCATGATATAAGGGGAAGGAGATGTGGTTGAATTAAAACCACACAAAGACAAGGTTAATAAGGTAATTAACCAAAAATCCAAACAAAACTACATCCACCAACTCAAAACAAATCATTTCATCAAAACAAAAATTTTATTTCTCTTCACCAAGAAGCTTGCTCTCGGCTTTTTCCATTTTTAAGAAGAGGAATTTTCAAAATTCAAGTTCCAAGCTTCCTAAATTGGTAAGATAATTCTCTAGTACTCCTTATGCATAGTTATGGCTATCCTATGAGTTTAAGCCTCCAAATCATTCACAATCTTCTTCAAGAAATCAATGAAGAAGATAATGAATAGTGATTTCAAGATTTTTAACTTGATTTTTTCTTGTTTTCCTTTAAGATCCAAGCATCCCTAAGACATCTCAAGGCTTCTTAAGGCTTCCTAGCTACTCACATCACTTCAAGGAAGGTATATCATCTCCAAACCCTAGCTTTACTTTGTATATTAGGATGATTTTGGTTGTTATGGTAATAGAGTAGCTTAATGCTTGTTGGTTTAGAGTTTGGGTTGGAATGGTGGTGAAATGAATGTTGAATCTTGTTGATTTGTTAAAGGAATTAAGTATAGTTTAAATTCATGATGAGAACAACATAAATTGGAAGAACTTGAGTTGATTGGGGCTGTTATGATGTATTGTGGATGGATGTTGGTTGTATGAATGAATTGGGATTGATTGGTGATTGAATTGGAATGGTATAAAATTGGGAAATCGCGTAAACATAGCCGTCGTAATGTCCGATTTACTTTAGACTGCTTTTGTTCATAACATTAGGACCCGAGAACTCCCTGATAGACTACTTGAGAACTCCCTGTATACCCTTAGTATAGGGGACCCAAAGGCGAACATTTTCTAAACCGGGAGTTGATGCTCCCGAGTATATTATATATATATATACATATATATATATATATGGATATATATATATGGATATAGTTTTCAAAACTATTAATCGAATAAGGTTTACTCGATAACTTTTATTTTATTAAATGAATATTATTTTGAATATTCATTCGAGGGCTTATGACTCAGTTTATATTATTTAATGAATATTATTTGAATATTCATTTGAGGATGTATGACTCCGTTTATTTTATTTAATGAATATTATTTATAATATTCATTCGAGGTATTATGACTCCGCTTATTATTTAATAATATTCTTTATTTTATCAAGGAATAACGTTTCGATAATCAAACTTATTTTCGATTATTCAAATAAAGATAGTACTTTCGTATAAGTATATCTTTTGTTATTTAATATTAATTTCAAGTATGAGTTTTAAAACTTCTACTTCGAATATTTTTAATAAGGATTATCTTTATGAGAATATTATTTAAATAATAATATTCAGATATTTCGAATATATCGGGACTGATTTATTTTAATAAATCAGCAGTACTCCAAACATTCTTAAAAATGTTTTCGAGTCTTTAGAATGATTCTTAAAGTTAGAGTGAACCCCAAAACTCATTTTTATATTTAAGATCTTCCTTTCAATGGGGATTTAAATACTCGCTCAAAACTTGGGGGATCCAGCTCTGTGGTGTATTTTACATTCGCAACGTGGTTGCTGTTTTCAGAAAATAAATGAATTGATTACTTACCCAATGTTCGGGAAGTAAGCCCATCTAATTGAGTCGGCATAAGCGACATGCCGGGGTATGGTCTATCAAAGTGTAAGTGGTTGGGTGGCAGTCCATCAACGCGTAAGAGGCCGGGTGGCAGTCCAGCACAAGGTCTTAATACGACCAGGGTGATGACCGGTGGGGGATTCATCCATCTACTAGTAGAAAAGGTTACTTATTGGTATCTTTGCCTGATCAACAAGATATCGAGTTTATGCCAAAATTCTTTTCCTTTCCAAAATTCATTGGATGTTACAAACTCTGTTCATACTTTACATAACAGAGGTTCCAGGAAAGGTTTAAGAGATATATATGTGGATATATATCGAGACTAAATAAAGTATCTCGTAACTTTATTTCATTCAATAATATTTCAAAGATTGAATCTATTCAAGTCTTAACTTGTGGTCTCATCTATGGGATGACCTTTTTAAACCTATAATATTTTGAACAGTGGTAGTTCAAGTAGCCTTATAAATGATATAAGTATAGTGAAGTAATTGGTAACTTCATCCCTTGCTTTTGCTTATATCCAGTAAGTAATTATCTTTCACCTGATAAAGGTTTCCAGCAAGTTATCCATTTAGATGTTTGCATTATTATTTACACTATATATTATCTTGCGAGCTGTAATGCTCACTCTTGCTTTATTTCTTCATCACACAACAACAGTTAGGAAGGATGTCCAGACTCAAGCAGACCCAGCGCAAGAGCGTGGGAAGCGCCCCACGCCTTCCCGTTGAGATCATAGCTGCTATAGCTGCAGAGGTAGATCTATTGGTAGATCAGACCTTCTACTTTTGGGAATCAATTATGTATAATTATAACTTGTGGCAGATAATGGCAATTAAATGTAAACTTATTAAGTAATCATTTTGGGTTGTAATAACTTTTAAATTGTGGATTCAAAGACTTGTACTTATTTCAATTTCATCTCTGAGACTATAACGGGTTGTGGTGTGTGTTAGTGTGGGGTCACAGCATAAGGTTAATTATTATTAATTAAGTGAAGTGATATTGTGGAAAGAAAGACCCTGACGACCCGGATCCCCGACCCCGGATCTGGGGGTGTTACATCGGGTATGGCTCAAAGGTGGTATAGTCGCTTGCCCCCAAACTCTATTGGGTCGTTCAGAGAATTAAGTCAGGCTTTTATTAAGCAATTCATCAGTGGGAGAGTTCATGAGAAAAGTTCAGCATCTCTTATGAGCATTGTGCAGGGAACAAAGGAATCCTTGAGAGATTACCTGAATCATTTCACAAAGGAGGCTCTAAAAGTCCCAGACCTTGATGATAAGGTAGCCATGATAGCGCTGCAACAAGGGACTAGGGATGAGTTTTTTAAGATGTCCTTGGCCAAACGTCCCCTTGAAAGCATGTTGCAGCTCCAGGATAGGGCAGGGAAGTATATCAATGTTGAAGAAAGCATGAGGAAGACCGTAGTAAGTAATGAGCCCACTGGAGGCAAGAAGCGGAAAACTGATCTGGAGTATATCGCTAAGGACAAGTATCCTAGAACCGAGCAAAACCCTGATTCAACCCCCAAGAAGGGAGAACCTGGGAAAAAGTTCACCGAGTACGCTAAGCTGAATGCTCCTAGAAGCCAGATCTTGATGGAAATTGAGAAAGATCGAGATATTCGTTGGCCTAAGCCCTTGAAGGCTGATCCTGCCAAGCTAGATAAGAGCAATTATTGCAGATTTCACAAAGATGTTGGTCATGACACCGATGACTGTAGGCAGCTGAAAGATGAAATTGAGTTCCTCATTCGAAAAGGAAGATTGAACAAATACACTGGAGAAGGAGGGGATATAAATAACAATGGAAGGAAGAACTTTGAAGATCGTAGGAGGGACCAAGATGATCAGGGGCGGAATCCCCAGCCTAGAGGACCAGTTATAAACACAATTTATAGAGGGCCACGCCCTCGAGGGCCTGTGATAAACACAATCTTTGGAGGACCAACTGCTGCTGGATTATCCAAAAACTCCAGAAAAGCATATACTAGAGAGGTTATGCATATTGTCGGAGAAGCCCCGAAGAGGGCCAGGATATAAGTAAGATTGGCTTTTGATGATTCTGATCTGAAGGGTGTGAAATTTCCCCATGACAACCCGTTGGTCATAACCCCGATAATGGGGAACAGCCCGGTAAGAAGGGTCCTTGTGGATAATGGTGCTTCAGTGGATATTTTGCTCCATGACACCTTTTTAAGGATGGGATATAATGACTCCCAATTGACCCCAACCGACATGCCGATATCTGGATTCGCAGGAGTGGAATGCCCCGTAGAAGGAATAATCAAGTTGCCAACAACCATAGGACATGAACCAAGGCAAGCAACTCAGATGTTGGACTTTATGGTGGTGAAGGCTAGTTCGACCTACAACGCTATCATGGGAAGAACAGGGATACATGCCTTCAAGGCAGTCCCTTCTTCTTATCATTCAGTTATGAAGTTTCTGACTCGAGATGGGATTGGAGAAAAAAGAGGAGATCAAAAAATGGCTAGAAGCTGTTATGTGGCCTCTTTGAGGGCAGATGGAGTTGGGGGGCAGGTTATTCCTATTGAAGATCTGGATATCCGAGAGAATGATGAGAAAAGGGGGAAGCCAGCAGAAGACTTGGTTTCAATTCCTTTGGTCCCCGAAGATCCTGGAAAGGTGACGTTTATTGGAGCAACACTCGAGGAGCCCCTTAGAGGGAAGTTGGTGATATTTTTGCAAGAAAATAGTGATGTTTTTGCATGGTCAGCAGCTGATATGCCAGGCATAGACCCGGAACTGATTACTCACAAATTGAATGTGGACCCAAATCGGAAGACGGTAAAACAAAAGAAAAGAAGTTTTGCTCCAGAAAGGCAAGAAGCTATAAAAAAGGAAGTGGAGAAGCTTTTGGAGGTTGGTTTCATTGAGGAGATTCAATTTCCAGAGTGGTTAGCAAACCCTGTAATGGTGAAGAAGGCTAATGGAAAATGGAGGATGTGTGTGGACTTCACTGATCTAAATGATGCCTGTCCTAAGGACTGTTTTCCGTTACCAAGGATCGATACTTTGATAGATGCCACTGCTGGGCATGAAATGCTGAGTTTCATGGATGAATTTAGTGGATACAATCAGATCAAGATGCACAAGGACGACATTCCAAAGGTATCATTCATCACTGACTTTGGTGTTTATTGTTATCTTGTTATGGCGTTTGGTCTCAAGAATGCAGGAGCCACCTATCAAAGGTTGGTAAATAAAATTTTTAAGGATCTTATTGGCAAGACTATGGAAGTTTATGTTGATGACATGTTAGTCAAGAGTCTAGTAAAGACTGATCATATAGCCCATTTAAGGGAAGCTTTTGAGGTCCTGAGGTACCACAAAATGATGTTAAATCCTACAAAGTGTGCATTCGGAGTAAGATCTGGAAATTTTTTGGGATTAATGGTCTCCAAGAGAGGGATCGAGGCTAACCCCGATAAAATAAAGGCAATCCTGGATATGGAACCACCAAAAACTATCAAGGATATTCAGAGGCTCACAGGAAGGGTTGCTGTATTGGGACGATTCATCTCCAAGTCAGGAGACAAGTGCCTATCATTCTTCAAGTCACTAAAAAACATTAAGGACTTTGTATGGAATGAGGAAAACCAGAAGGCTTTCGAAGAATTGAAGAAATATATGGCGCAGGCCCCGTTGTTAGCCAAGCCAGTTTTGAATGAAGTTTTATTCTTGTACTTAGCTGTTTCAGAGAGTGCCTTGAGCGCTGTATTGGTTAAGGAGGAACTGAAAGTCCAGAAACCCGTATACTATGTCAGCAAAATTCTGCATGGTGCTGAGTTGAATTATTCAACTATTGAGAAATTTGCTCTAGCCTTGGTAATGGCTTTGAGAAAGCTGCATCCTTATTTTCAGGCTCATCAGATTGAGGTGCTAACGAATCAGCCCCTAAGAAATATCATTCATAGTCCCAAGGCAAGTGGGAGATTGATCAAGTGGGCAATAGAGTTGGGAGAGTTCGATCTCAAGTATAAGCCATGAACGGTAATAAAAGCCCAGACACTAGCTGACTTCGTGGTGGAATGTACCATACCCAACCAAGAAGTCGGGGGGCAGGAAGATAATATACCTCAAGACAAGGAAGTTGATAAGGAGGATAAAGAGAAGGTTAATAAGGGAAAAGAATGCTGGGTTCTTTATTTTGATGGAGCATCAAAAATGAATTCAAGTGGAGCAGGTTTGGTTTTACAAAGCCCTGATGGGTTCTTAATTGAGTATGCCATGAAGCTAGACTTCCCAACCACAAATAATGAGGCAGAATATGAAGCTCTGATAGCTGGTCTTGGCTTAGCAGGGACACTTAGAGTCAAGAACTTAAAAGTCTATGGAGACTCGAAATTGGTCATATCCAAGGTGAAGGGAGAGTTTGAGGCAAGGGATGAGATGATGGCTAAGTATGTCCGCCTAGTAAAGGCCATGATGACCCAATTCGATGAATGCCATGTTGAGCACATTCCAAGAGAGGAAAATGCTAAGGCAGATGCGTTGTCAAAATTTGCATCATCTGAGATAGAAGAAAGTTCTGGAAGTGTATAATATCGCATTTTGAAAACACGGAGCATTGATGTTAAGCTTGTGGCTCCTATAGGCCTAGGGACGTCATGGATTGATCCCATTAAGGCTCACATTCAAATCGGCTGGTTACCAAACGATGCTACTAAAGCACGAAAATTGGTTGTTCGAGCACTAAGATACACTTTGATAGATGGAATTCTGTATAAAAGATCTTTCGTGGTTCCCTACTTAAGATGTCTCAGGCCTGATGAGACTCGCTTGGCTCTTGAAGAAGTACATGAAGGCATATGCGGGCAACACTTGGGGGGCAGGGCCTTGGCTCATAATATAACCCGTTTAGGCTTCTATTGGCCAGAAATGATGGCTGATGCCAAAGAATATGTGAAAAGATGTGACCGTTGTCAAAAGCACGCACCAGTTGTTACACAACCCCCCGAGATGCTGACCTCTATCAACTCGCCCATCCCCTTTGCTATGTGGGGAATGGATATATTAGGGGCCTTCCCATGGCCACAACACAAAGGAAGTTTCTAATTGTGGCCATTGATTATTTTGACCAAGTGGATTGAAGCCAAATCCCCCTTGGCCAAGATCACAACTAAGCAAGTTGCATAATTCATGTGGGAAAGTATTATGTGTCGGTATGGAATTCCCCACATCCTAGTCACTGACAATGGAACACAGTTCAACAACGAAGAATTCAAGAAGTATTGTGAGGAAAATGAAATCGAGTTACGATTCACATCTGTGGCCCACCCGCAAGCCAATGGGCAAGCGGAAGTGGCAAACCGAATAATCCTGGATGGACTAAAGAAGAGGATCGAGAAGTCAAGGAATAATTGGGTGGATGAAATACTCCCCATACTATGGGCCTATAGGACTACCTGTAGAGTCACGACTGGAGCAACTCCCTTCATGTTAGCATATGGTGCAGAAGCAGTTGTTCTTGTAGAGATATCACATTCCTCCCCCAGGATTCAAGCTTTCAATGCTGAGGAAAATGAAGAAGGGCAAAGGTTAGCCCTGGATCTAATTGATGAAGTACGAGATGAGGCACATGCGAAGATAGTGGAATATCAGAAAAAAGCTTCGTTCTACTACAACCTAAGGGTTAAAGAAAGATTCTTCAAACAAGGTGATTTAGTTTTGAGGAAAGTGGAAGCTTCTGGTGTAGGGTAGAAAGGGAAACTTGCCCCAAATTGGGAAGGGCCATACAAAGTCAAGAGCGTTCAGGGTAGAGGAACCTACAAGCTGGAGACTATGGATGGTTTTAAAGTCCCGAGAACTTGGCATGCACAAAACTTAAAAGTTTACTATGTATAAAATAGTTAAAGTACGATTCTCACTTGTCAGAATGACAAGTAGGTTTAAAAGCACCTTGAAGCTTTGTTTGCTTAAGATTTTTCTATATAGAAGATATGTTTAGATTTTATCAGGGTTGAACCCATTTCATGTAAGGTATCCAGAATACCAAGTTATAGTATAAAACCTTCAACTTAATCTTGGCATGTTAGATTAATTACACTATGAAAGATAAAACCAAGTTATAAACTCGAGTTTGAAAAATACGACTGAAAACAATAAAAGTCAATTACAAAGTTCAAATATTGTCTAATAAAGAAAAAAACATAAAAAAAGTAGGTCGTGGAAGGCTGGGATTCTTCGGAACTACTATCCGAAGTCTCCTCGGATGTCTCAGTCGTCCCCTCGGATGTCTCAGTCGTCCCCTCAGAAGTCCCCGTAGAGGTTCCCTCAGAACTACCTTGGGATGCTTTGGATGTTGCAGGAGACGCTGGTTTATGAGGCGCTGCCTTTGGAGATTCTTCTACCATGGCCTTCTTTATAACGGGCTCAAGCTCCTCCTCAGAAGAAGTTTCCTCCTCTTCAGAGCTGGACTCGAGCTCCTTCTTCTTTTGGCCTTGGCCTTGACGCCCCGATGGGCCGTCCTTGATTATATCAGCAAGCTTTTCTGTAACACCCCCAAGTGCTGGAACTCGCACAGGGCAAGGGAAGGAGGACTGTTCGAAGACTTCTGAAAATTTGTCCTGAATGGCCTCCACAGCGGCATCCCAGCCTTCCTTATAGCTGACTGGATGAAGGAGGGCATCATGCTCCACCATTAAATCTTTGAACTCCTGAGTGTCCATCCAGCCGTCAAAGGCTTTATCCTTTTGAGCCTTGAGGATAACATTTTCAGCCTGGGCCGTTTCCAAATCCGAAGTAGATGAGGCAAGTTGGGCTTCAAGGGCCTCTATTTCTTTGGTTGGCCTCCTCTAACTTCTTGTTCGCGTCCTCCAGGTCAACCTTCCAAGCCTTGGCTTGGTGAATCGCCCCTTGAAATGGGCGTTCTCCTACAAGAAACACAGCAAAAGTAAGAGACGGGAAAATCAAAAAGGCAACTATGAAGGGCTAAGGAAAAAGATGTACCGTCGCCAAAGCCTGAGACCCGAAAAGCTCGTTCCCCTTCAAGTCCTATTGAAGGACAAAGTCTTGATAGTCAACCGGGGAGATGGAATGCTTAGACCATTCCTTGGCAAGCGCTGTGCTGCCAAAAATCGAATCCTTGCCCCGGATTCCCCAAGCAGGTTGAAAATAAGACCTTGGTTCTTGCTTGGTACGTAAAACTTGGCTGGGGCCTTCTTCGCCTGGTTCCATTTCTTAGAGTAGGAACTCCGGGAAGCGATCCCCAAGGCGCGGGTCTTTAAAGACCTTTCCGGCACACTTCATCCTGGTCGTCTCCAGGTCTTTAGGCTTTGTAGCCTCCTCAATTTTCTCAGCCACTACAACAAATGAGATAAGTAAGTTGAGAATTAGAAAAGTAAAAAATGGAGGAAATAAAAACAACTAGATAAGGAAGGAAACGTACTCTTCTTAGGGACGGGAGAAAGGCCGCGTTCTAGAAGAACGGTCTCCCTAATAAGATCCCAAGAATGGGAAGTTCCATTATCTTGCGTCAGGAGGTTGAAAGCCCTGGTCTCCTCCTCAGACAAAATTATATCGTTTGGGCTCCCATCGACGGCTAGCCCAAAAGACGAACGAAAAAGGGTGCCCCAATCGCCACCCTCCCAAACGACGAACAGAAAATCTTTCTTCCACCCCAAATCGTTGTCAGGGATGGACTTCCCGTTCACTATATGAGGAACGGTTGGGCGCTGGTTTAAAGAAACCAAACCCGGATTCTTGTCAGGGCTATTCTTGAACTGAAAAATCTTTCTGAAAACAGCAACAGAGGTAGGGACGTTGTACTTGGCGCATTGTGACACATAGCACAGAATCAACCTCCAAGAGTTAGGAGGGAGTTTGCAAGGGCTGATACCCACATCAGCTAGCAGAAAAAGGAATAAAGGGGTGAAAGGGGAGTTTAATACCTGCCCTTAGAGTATCCCTGTAGACGCATAGTGCATCCTTCCTCCACTGACAGGCCCTGTCGGCCGGTCTTGCAAGAATTAGCTTGAAAGAATCCTTGATTCTAAAACAACCACTCAACTTTTCCAGCTCCTTTGGATCCCGCAAGGCACTAATATGGTCGTGCGTGTCTAGATGCGCATCAGAAGGGTACTCATCCCCGTGGGTGTTGATCATATCGATCAAGGAAGTGTACCTTGATCGAATGGGGAATTCATTGGACTTTCTAGCCACATTCATCTTGGCCAAACAGGTCATTTTCTTATCAGCCATCTGAAAAAAGAGCACATAAAGAGATAATTTTAAAAGCACGAGCTATGCAAAAACAAGCACAATAGGTAAAGGAAGAAATTTTACCTGAAATAATGAAGGCTTTAGGGCTTAAGATACTCCGACTTACTGTTATTGCTCTGAGATTCTTTTATAGAAGAAGAAAGATGAAAAATTTAGAAATGAGAAAGTGAGGAGCAGTTGACTCTACTCACTCCTTTATATAGGAGGAAAAGTGAAGTTGAAGGGACGAAAAGCCCAGTAAGGATAGAGGCCCAAATGAAAAAGCCCAGAAAATGGAACATTCCATAATATTCCAAGGGAATTTGAAAGAAATTAAATAAAATTCCTGAGAATTCTAGAGAATTCTAAACAGGGTATTTTGATATATTAAGCCAAGATTAATAAGAGGCCCAATAGGAATTAAAAGGCCCAAATCCAATTAGGATTTGGAAAAATGCAAAGCCCAAATCGAAGCCCTGAAAAATATAAGGCCCAAAAAGAAGATTAGGCCGAAACAAAGGCCCAATCCAAATTGGATTAGAAGGAAGCCCAAAAAGACCAAGATTAAGGTCGAAATTCAAGTCGTAAATTCTACTCCAAATCTTTCGAGCAGACACCCGAAAATAACGGGTATAAAAAACCAGGATTCAGGTCAAATTTCAAGTCCTGAATTCTACTCGAAATCTTTCGAGCAGACACCCAAAAATAACGGGTATAAAAAACCAGGATTCAGGTCAAATTTCAAGCCGTGAATTCTGCTCGAAAGATTTCGAGCAGACACCCGAAAATTACGGGTTTGATTGAACTGGATTGAGGTCAAAACCAAGACTATGATCGAGGTCAAATCAAGCACAACATTTTTCAAGAATGGGGTACAGAAACCTAGACTTAAATTCGGGTCAAAAGTTTGACTAGGATCCTGGTCGAAATCCAGGTCGTGAATCCTAGTCGAAATCTAACGACCAGGAAGCAAATAAGCACATAATTTTCGAACTAGATCCAGGTCAAAGGTTCGAACTAGATCCAGGTCAAAAGTTCGACTAGGATCCTGGTCAAAATCCAGGTCGTGAATCCTAGTCGAAACCTTACGACCAGGATTCAAAACAAGGACAAATTTTCGACCTAGATCCAGGTCGAAGCTTCGACTAGGATCCTGGTCGAAATCCAGGTCGTGGATCCTAGTCGAAGTCCTTCGACCAGGATTGCAAAGCTGGCCCAAAATTCGACTAGGATCCAGGTCGAAATTTCGACTAGGATCCTGGTTGAAAAAGGGCTGGAAATTTGAAAATATTTGTGGAAAATTATAGAAAATTTGAAAAAATCCCGGGAAAAAGGGAAAATTCCTGAAAAAATACCAAGAAATCCCTAAAAATAGGGAGAAGGTGAGAAAATAAAAGGGGGAAGTTTTTAAACGACCCTGAAGCCACGTACAAGGCAAATCTTTGTAAACGTGTAGGTCGCTCCATACTTTACGTAAAACGGTACCCTGAAAGGGAATGAACAAACTTAACTTTTGCCAAATCTTATACGGTTTCCCAAAAGTTGGGGGGAAAATGATAGGGATAAATAAATCCTGATTGTGTAATTAAATATTACATTAATTATAAATGATTTAGGCTCCTAGGCCCAATAAGGAGATGTATGACATTCAGACCAAAAAGGTTAACACAGTGATCAGGCCTGATGGACTAGATCAGGCCTGATGGAACAAAGAAGGCCCAAAAACCCTGAATATTAATTAATTTCGTAATTAATAAATAAGGGAAAAATCAGCTATTGAGAAGAGTCCCGATAAGGACATAAATCCTTGCAGATTAGCCTCAAAGGGACCTAGAAGGATAAGGAATCAGTTTCCTACTATGTAGGACTCCAAAGTCCATTCTAATTCTGAGACTTGGCTACCAAGTCTCCTATACCAAGTCCAATTCAAGGACTCCCACATCTATATAAGGGGCCTCACCCCACCGATCAGAACTACATTTTTTGACTTGATTCTCTAATTCACAGAGATACGTAGGCATCTTGTAAAGGCAGAGTTAAGCTACGAAACACGAGAGCAGCCATTAAAGGCCTTGAGCTCACGTTCCTTAGTAATAAATACAGCAATTATATATATTAGTTTTTAATCCATAATAAGTAATTTCTTTTGGATTGACAAATGCCCCGGCAGCGTTTATGGACCTGATGAATAGAATTTCCTTGCAATACTTGGACAAGTTTGTTTTTGTGTTTATAGACGATATTTTGATTTATTCAAAGATAGAAGAGGATCATGCAGCACATTTAAGAACAACTTTAGAGATTTAAAGGAAAAAGAAGTTATATGCTAAATTCTCGAAGTGTGAATTTTGGCTACAAGAGGTTCAGTTCTTAGGACACATAGTCAGTAATGAAGGGATAAAAGTGGACCCAACAAAGATTGAAGCAGTTACAAATTGGGAAAGACCGAGAACACCAATAGAGGTAAGAAGTTTCTTTGGATTAGCGGGATATTATCGTCGATTCATTCAAAATTTCTCAAGGATTGCCACACCATTGACAAAGCTTACACGGAAGAATGAAAAGTTTATATGGAATGATAAATGTGAAGAGAGTTTTCAGGAATTGAAGCGAAGATTAATCACGGCACCTGTTTTGTCACTTCCCGACGATCAAGGAAATTTCGTAATTTATAGCGATGCTTCTCATGGAGAACTCGGATGTGTTCTGATGCAGCACGATAAGGTGATGGCGTATGCGTCAAGGCAACTGAAACCACACAAACAGAAATATCATACTCATGATTTGGAGCTAGCAGCCATAGTTTTTGCTTTGAAAATTTGGAGACATTATCTATATGGAGAAAAATGCGAGATTTACACGGATCATAAAAGCTTGAAGTACATATTCACACAAAAGGAGCTTAATATGAGATAGAGGAGATGGTTAGAATTGATCAAGGATTATGACTTTAGAATTAACAATCATCCCGGTAAAGCAAACGTCGTAGCAGACGCGTTGAGTCGAAAGGAAAAGTTAAATGTGTTATTAGTTCCGAAGAAATATATAAGGAATTTCAGAAACTGGAATTGGAGATTAGAGTTTCCAAGCCTGATGAAGCAAAAGTGTATAGTATGACTTTCCAGCCGGAGTTGTTAGAGAAGATAAAGAAGTGTCAAGAAGAAGTAATGGATCAGGACATAAATTGTTTGGTAGGTGAAGAATTGTGCACGCAAAAGGACGATCAAGGTATTCTTAGGTTTTCTTCTAGAATTTGGATTCCACCAGTGACGGGGTTGAAGAATGAAATTTTACAAGAAGCTCATATTCAAGTTATTCAATCCATCCAGGGAGTACCAAGATGTACAGAGATTTAAAGGAAAATTATTGGTGGCCAGATATGAAGAGGGAAATTGCGGAATGGCTTAGTAGATGTTATACATATCAAAGAGTTAAAGCAGAGCATCAGAGACCAAGTGGATTGCTACAACCATTGGAGATTCTAAAGTGGAAGTGGGAGCATATTGCCATGGATTTCATAGTTTGATTACCAAGGACAAAGGCTAATCATGATGCCATCTGGGTTATAGTGGATAGATTTACCAAGTCAGCTCATTTTCTGCCTATAAATGAAAGATTTTCACTCGACAAGGTGGACCATATGTACCTGAAGGAAATTGTAGTTCGTCATGGAGTTCCTGTGTCTATTGTATCTGATCGAGATCCAAGATTTAATTCATGATTTTGGAAGAGTTTTCAAGAATGTTTGGGAACGATACTGAATATGAGTACGGCTTACCATCCACAGATGGACGACTAGAGTGAAAGAACGATCCATACAATCGTAGACATGTTACGTGATTGTGCTATTGATTTCAAAGGAAGTTGGGACGAGCATTTACCTCTGGTAGAATTTGCTTACAACAACAGTCATCACGCCATTATTGGGATGCCACCCTACGAAGCCCTTTATGGACGCAAATGTAGATCTCCAGTGTATTGGGATGAAGTAGGAGAACGCAAAATACTTGGACCTGAATTAGTACAGCAAACGAAGGAAGTTGTTGAAGTTATCCAGAAGAGATTAATAGCAGCACAAGACCGTCAAAGGAAGTATGCAGATCAATAAAGGAAAGATATGGAATTCGAAGAAGGAAGCTTGGTATTACTGAAAGTATCACCATGGAAGGGATTAACGAGATTTGGAAAGAAAGGAAAACTGAGCCCAAGATATGTCGGACCTTTTGAGATTTTAAAGCGCATTGGAAAAGTAGCTTAAGAGTTGGCGTTACCTCCGCATATGAAGCACATTCACAATGTTTTTCATGTATCGATGCTTAAGAAGTATAATCCAGACTCCAGGAATGTAATAGAATATGAGCCAATAGAGCTTCAGGCAGATTTGTCAAATGTAGAGAGTCCGATAGAAATTCTAGAGGAAAGAGAGAAAGTATTGATAAATAAAGTGGTAAAGTTAGTAAGAGTATTGTGGAGAAACCCAAAGGTTGAAGAGTCAACCTGGGAGTTATAAAGTGATATGAGAGCAAGGTACCCTCATTTGTTTTCTTAGGAGATTCTGAGGACAAAATCCTTTTAAGGGGGGGAGGATGTAATATCCGGGATATATCGTGTAATTATTTTTGCTGATAATTAATTATAATGTATGTTTAGTATTTATTCTGTGAATTATTTATTAAGTGTTAAATGTGTTTGGATGTTTAAAAATAATATTAATTGAGTATTTTAATTTTTATATGTCCAAAATAAAATATAGATAATTGTCATCTATTTCTAATTATTTTTATGTTAATTTATGATTTTATAGGAAATATATAGATTTTATAAAATCTTTTTCCGAGTATTTAAAAACTACTTTATACAAACGGGAACCAACCGATGTCATCCATTTTTATATTTTTATAACCCGAAACTCTTCCGAGAACTCCTTACTAACCTAATTGCAATATTCCGAGCATTTTCCATGTTTCGACTTTTTTGATCCGGCGTACGGTTTGTCTTGCGCGGGTCCCGGCGCAACATTTTCGTTACATTATTCATTTCGGTAAATCAATAAAATTCGTATTTTCGATAAACGGGATCTTTTTATTAAACTATCACAATTATCACCTCGTAATACGTGTAACCAGGCGCTGAGACCGAGACTGCAGTACAAATTGTACTGGTTTGGATAATTATCCCGAAAACCGGTACCGTTTGGATCAGTTTTTATAAATAAACGTACCATTTTGTATCTGGAATGATCCAACGGGATACTAATTTTCAGTAATTATAAATAGCCTTTACCGTATTTTATTTCGTACCAAAAATAATTTGCAAACAGTAATTATAGAAATTTGCAGAGAAAATTTATATATTCATAAACCTTTCTGAAAATCAAACCAACAATCGGAGGTGTTACCGGAATCCGTTTGGAAAGCTCGAGTACTCAAAACGAAGGTCTTAAGGTGTACTATCAGAATCTGTGTTCCATATCACTGCAGAATCAAAGGTTTATTTTCTGGAAATTTATTTATTTTCGAACCATTTTGATTAAAAATACGAATTTTTGTTCGGATGATTTGATGCTTGCATGTTGTAGAGCTTGTTTTCCTGATGATTTTCATATGTCATATGACTGATTTGGAGTTCAATAACATGTTAAAAATTGAGTTTAATCTTCGAATTTTAAAATTAGGGTTTATAACCCGTATGAATGTTCTTAATTGAATTTGGGGGTTTCTTAATTCGGGATATATAGATGTTGTGGTATAGTGGGTTGTGTTCCTTGTGAAATTTGCAATTTATTCGTACAAGTTTTGCAAATCGACGAGGTCTGTAGCGAAGAGAGTTGTATTTTAAAGTTTTCATCAAACTCGCCGGAAACCGGCAAGTTTCTTGAACATTTTCCGGCCAACTCCGGGATAATTAGAATGAATTGATGGCATGGTTGTGTTCCTTGTAAAGTGTAGATGCGATCTGGAGGTTGTGAAGGTGTGACGTTGCCGGAGACGAGTTCTCCGGCGAATCCGTCGTTTTCCGGCGGGGTGAACTGCAAAATTGCAGTCTAGCCCCTGTATTTTTGTAGGTGATGAAGTTTAGTCCCCCAGGTTTCTAGAATTTGCATATTTTGGATTCCTGTTTTAAAATTATTTAAAAATCATATTTTCTATTTATTTTAATTATAAAAATCCGTTTTTAATTTCTGAAAATTCCAAAAAAAATTATTATTTTAATTCCAAAAAAATTATTTCTAATTCAAAAATAAATCAGAATTAATTAGTTAATTAATTTTAGTTAATATTTAATTGATTAATTGGTCAATTAATTCAAAAATTAATTGATTAATTGATTTAATTAATTATTAATTTATTTATTTTAATTAATTATTTAATTATATTTAAATATTAAAAAATGATTTAAAAATTCCGAAAAATAGTTTCGAGCTTTAAAATATTATTTTAAATTGTTTTCAAGGCTCAATAATTATTATAAAATTGTTTGAAGCCAGATTTGGCCAAGCGAACCCTGTTTATTACTCTGAAATTAATCCAACGACCCGTTTTAATTCCGAAAAATATTTTAAAAATCATTTTAAATACCCGAGAGCCTGTTTATGACCCAAGACTTTTTTTATAAATGATATATCATTGATTATTTGATGTGTTATGTGCTATATGTGACTTGTTGGTTAACTGTCGGTCTATATGTTCGGTGTTTACTTGTTTATAGTAAAACTTTCAATCCGTTAATCGGATTTGGGTGAAACGAAGAGTAGATAGAAGTATGTTTCGAATAGAATCGTATAAGTTGAGTATTAATAAATGCTTATGATATGTGAGCAAAAGAGGCAAGGCGTAGGAAAGGGAAACAGATAGTCGAGGAGTAGACGGTTGTGATTGAAAGTTAGTGCAGTATAGCAAGCTAGTACCAGGAAAGTGTTCTGAACTTTCTCAAGATATATTGTAGTTGATTGATAGTCCTGTTTTATATTGCAAGTGCTTTGAAGCACTGAACCCAAAACCCTGATTCCAGTTATTGATCTTGAGCCGTAAACCTTATTCTTTCTAAACCATTGATTGTTGTACATCCAAATACGAACCACAAATATACGATACTACTCCATAAATACATACAAACTAAATACCAAACACTGAATCGAATTACTTATATATTCAAACCATTGTACCTTATGCTTGAAAGAATAAATCCTTGTAACCCTGAATCATTGATTCCTTTGTTATCCAATTCTTTCATTACGTAACAGCCAAGCTTTGAAATTTCCATATTAACCCTTTGTGAAGGTTGAAACCATTTCATTATCAAACATCTAATGTTGTTTATGATTCTATTTATTGCTTTACATTATTTATTCTATTATTATGTTAGAATTGGATTGTTTTTATAAAATTGTGGACCAGATTCGTGGTCAGACCATATTAATGGTCAAGTTAGGCCAATGTGTGCCTTGGATCCAGTAGTTAGAGTAGTGTTGTGTGCTTTACTCGGGGTTAGTGCGTGACTGATCAGCAGCCTAACCTTGGTTTTTAAAATGAAAATATAATATCCAATTCTAGATCATAATTCACTGTTCACTTGTTATCATAACCCTTTTCACTTGATGATCATTATTCTCAATTTTGTCATTGTGACTTGCTGAGCTAGTTAGCTCATTTGTGCGATGTTGTTTATGTTCTTTTCCAGTTAAGAATGAACCAGTTGGTAGCGAGGATCCCCAGTCCAGAGCGAGAGCTAGGGGTTCAGGTTGATCGAGTTAAGCATGTAGGCATCTTTTGAGATAATTTAAGTTTGTAAAAGTTTGTAATAATGTTTAATACTCAGTTCTGAATTTGAATAGTTGGGATTCAGACGGTTTGTAATATAAGTGTGTGTTTGGCTTGTGTGCATACTTTAACCTGTTGCGGTCCGTGGTAGTTGGTAAGTAGGGTCACTACATATTATTATTATCTTTATTATTGTTATATGTAGGTTATAAATAAGGTGTGTGGACCCCAAACTTCAGACCTGGGTTTGGAGGGCGCCACACTTAAGATTTCAGGACTTAAGTAATCAGAACTTAAGATATCAGAAGATATGCATCAGAAGATAATATCAGGACTTAAGAAGACTTTCAGATAAGGAAGGCGGCTGATTGAAGCGAAAGAAGATCAAGACTAAAACAAGAAGAGATATGCATGGAGAAGAATTCTATGAAGAATAGAAGACTTGGAGGAAAAGATAACTAATTGATATATTTTAGGATACAGAATTATATTCGATATCAATTAGAGATTATCTTGTAATTGTGTGGTATATAAACACAACATAGGGTTTACACTAGATGTGTTATCATTATCGAGAATATTATTCATTGTAACCTTAGCAGCTCTCGTGATATTTGTTCATCACTGAGAGAGAACGGTTCCATTGCAATACTGTTTTATTAATAAGATTATTCTTTATTACATACTTGTGTTCTTAATTCGATTTGATTGTATTATATACTGTATTCAACCCCCTTCTACAGTGTGTGTGACCTAACACCTTAAACAATTACAAATTGAGATTATAAGATTACAAAAATAGAATAGGAAAAACAAAACTATCACGATCAACCCTCGTGATTTACAACAAAACCACGATTAACACGTGGGATCTTAATCATAACAAAATAAGAACGATTAAACCATGTGAAATCCAAACAATTAATTAAAACATGGCCATAATAGCGAATAATAACCTGCATCACAGAATCAATAAACGCATACCACTATATATATGCATATATAATTATGACATAGACTTCATTTCATAAAATGCAGAACCTAGAACCAGGCTCTTAATACCAATTGTTGGAATAATCGAATTTTGGCCCTGCGTTTTAGGATATATCTAAAAGAATACAAACATAATATTAACCTTAATCGCTACGGCGCAAGCGATTCAAGTCCATGTCTTCTACTGTATTCCCTGATTCTCCTTGGACGAAGTGTGGGCTTCGATCTCCCAAGGTGTGACTCTCCTTAAAACTCCAAAAATCCAAAACCCTAGCTGGCTCCTTGAGAAAAACGGCCACCTCTCTCAAACCTTGGGATCTGATTTTGTTTTTGTGTCTTTTTCTAGCTTTAGGAGAATGAGAATATTTATAGGCTACAGTAGGGATCATGGACCATTAGGTCGGGCCTTCCAATGTCATTCTGGGCCAAGCCCAATGTCATTAAATATTAATTCAATCCACTAAAGAATTAATATTTGCACTACCTTTCCTAATTCCGTAAATTAATCATTTAATTCGGCTCCCATATTAATTACTTATTAAATTCCCCATGTTTAAGATATCGCATGTCCATCAATTAAATTAATTTATGAGAATTAATTTAATCAATATCTTTTATCCTTGATCATCCACTCAACCTTATAATTATGCAAGAAAAAATCTACCTGTAGGACTAAAGCATAATTATCTTTTTGAGCTTTTAAGAGGACATCATCACCCGCATACATTTTTCGGACATGGTTTCCTTTTATAGTTAATATCCCACTCTGTATATAATGTCATTGCCCAATACATTAATTTGCAATTTAAAATAAATTACTTAATGTATGAATCAAGGCATGTTCATTAAGTACAAGTGTCAATCACTATATCCGGATTAAGAACCTAAGCAATAATAATATCATAGAATCTTACTTCTTCTTTATTGTCAGAATAAAAGAAAAAATTATTCTACTATTTTGATACCGTTCAATATACACAAAGTATACAAGTATTATTTAATAGTCAAGATATACTATATCTAAATAATACTTCAGCCGTTCTAGAGGTTTGTCTAACACCACTTAAACTATGAACCTTTATTATATTATATAAGGAGTTTGACAATCTAATCTTCTGCTATCCCATTTGATACTAGATTGTCTACAATATATAATATACAGAAAATGTCAAAACATGCATTCAAGATTCTTAAATGATTATTATAACAGTATATACTTCAAATGAATAGTTTAGTATAAACCCTAACAATCTCCCACTTATACTCAAGCTATTCTTTGAGTATATCAATGTTTATTACAAGCAATCCACTACCGACTATATAACTATGTGACCAAGTATCTGACTCCTATCGCTTCCACGTGCTCCTGAAAAGCCTTAGATGATAAGCTATTCGTAAAAGGATCTGCTCGGTTATCCTTTGATGCTATATCAGCCAAAATAATATATCCTCGCTTAACGAACTGCCGTATGAGGTGATACTTACGCTCTATGTGTTTTACTGCCTTATGGGCCCGTGGCTCCTTGGTATTCACCATTAAACCAGTATTATCACAATAAATCATGATTTGCTGTGAAAAATTAGGAACTACATCCAAATCCAGCAGGAAGTTTTGGAACCATATAGCCTCTTTGGCTGCCTCAGAGGCTGCCACATACTCGGCTTCCATGGTTTAGTCTATATTGCATTGTTGCTTCACACTCCTCCATATTACGGCTCCACCTCCCAAAGTAAAAACACATCCCGAGGTGGACTTTATCGTATCCTTATCTGTCTGGAAATCTGAATCGGTATATTCCAGACGCAACAAATCCGAGGACTTGTAAACTAACATATACTCTTTAGTCCTAAACAGGTACTTGAGTATTATTTTTACTGCATACCAATGTTCCTGTCCTGGGTTTGACTGGTATCGGCTAACCATGCCTATGGAAAAACAGATATCAGGCCTCGTACATAATATAGTATACATTAGGCTTCCGCATGCCAAAGCATAAAGAACTGCCTTCATGTTCTCTCTCTCCTTAGGTGTCAAAGGGAACTGATTATTTGATAGAGAAACTTCACGTATAAAAGGCAAATTACCCTTCTTGGAGTCCTGCTGTTAGGGCGAAATCACGCACTAATATTCACGCAAGTATACGCGTTCGCAAGTAATATAGAATACTTTCTAGTTCGTTCCCTCAGAGACTCAGACTAAGTTATTGTCTAATTAAACTCACTCACCAATGTATGATTACTTCTCAATGTTAAGATAATAACACTTAAAATTGTTGGTTAAATATTAACTATAATTAACTACTTAATTAACCACTTAACTAACACTTCAATTTATCAATAATAAAACACTCATGAGATCACAACTTCATTATTACTTCCTTCTATAGCCATTGTTAATACCTTTAGCATGTGACAGTGATGACATTAATCGAATAACACGAAACTGAGAAGAGCCAACTTTCATTGTACTAATACCATTCTACCAAACATCCACAATTAAGATAGAAGTTGAATAGTCATCAATTATGTTGAGTTCCTATATGTCTACAGAAATTGACAACACAACAATTTAAGCACAAGTTATTCCTTTTGATTACATAGGGCAAATAAAACTGTTAGAGTTACCCACTAATCATGCACAACGTACATGAACCTATGCTAGCATGGCAAGTTCTAAATCTCAAGATCTACTGTCGCTTCACAAGAGATTAACACCCTATCTTATATGTTCGCGACGCACATAAGACGAATACGCACAACCAATACTAGATATCATGCAATCATCACACACTAAAGTATTAAACAATTAACTAAAGAATTCCACAATAAATCCGTTGCAACCCCATGATCACGATTAGCCCGTAATAGAACTTATCGCCATCATGGGTTCATATGAAATCATGCTAAACAACACAAGGAAATAATAACTAAACTAATTATATTAAAACAGAGTACGTCACAAGTGTAAATAAGCAAAAGCAAGAAAACTAGTATCCAACGTTACAACGAAACAAGAATCACAAGAATATATGCTTCCTCTTCGCTGCAGTGTGCTAAATCGGTCTTCTTCCTTATCTCCTTCGCTTCTTGCGCCAACACAAGTTTAAAACATAATCTCCTTCTTATTCTCTATGAAAACGTCTCAAATCTACTTATATAATAGTCCCATAAAACTCAGATTACATAGAAGTTGGAAGCCAAACAGAAGTAGAAGTCTAAAATAATTCAGCTTCTTCCCCGACCCTGCGCGGCCGCTCAGCATTTCTGCGCGGGCGCGCAAGGCTGCTGCGCGGCCGCTCAGCATTGTTGCGCGAGCGCGTAGGACCCTACTGGAAAAATTCCAGGTTTGCTCCGTTTCTTCGCCGTAATCTGCCCGTTCTTTTCCTCTCTCAATGGTGAACACATGCCAAGGCTTATTCTTGATGATTCCTCCTCCGAAATGCAACTAATACCCTGAAATGCATAAACACTAGAAAAACGCATCAAATACACAAAATACTTGATTTCAAGACACCAATTTAAGCCATTTTAAGACGTTCTATGTGGTATAAAATACCACTTATCACACCCCCAAACTTAAATCGATGCTTGTCCTCAAGCGTCACAGACTCAAAACAAAGAAAAATATGCATGAATGCAATCTATATGAAAATGCCACGATCCCCCTCACTACAATTAACCAACCAAATTGTCACGTCTCAATGAATGCAGTTAGACACTAAAGATCAATTAACTCATGTAAATGGACATACAGCCAGAAACGTGGTGTGTGCAAATGCTTAACAGATATGCTTCGGAACTAGACCAATTACTATGACTAGACTATCCTCAAGGCAATCCTACGATTATACAAAGAATAAAAATTCTAGGCACAAAGTGATATACAACACTATAAGAACTCTGGAGCTTACTACAGAATCGTGCTTTTTTATTTACAACTCAAATGCTTATTTGACCGTGCAATGAGTGAGGTCCACAAAAGACTTATACAATGGTATCCATGTAACGAGCGTTAGGTTAGCGGATCCCAGACTCTAAAAGCCTTAGGTCACTAGGCACAAAGTCCCCTAAGAACTTAATAACTCGAATACCAAAGAGCCCACTCTTGATCAATTATGCAAAAAATATATATTTTTTTTTCTCTTCTGAGCAAGTGCGTTTCGCTCCATCTTGCTCAACCCTAGACTACTCGCATAACATGTGAGCCGGCTACTAGCCATTTGACGCCTAGCCACAACTAGCAACAAATTCCATTTTTACTCCATTTTTTTCTTTTTCATGCCTTTACCACTAAGAACCTATTATCAAATTCTAAGCATAATAAATAGATTATCCTCGAAAATAATCAGATCATAACAACAATCTAACCCTTAAGCATTCTCTAAGACTTAGTGAAAATACAAGTGCTTCTAGCATGCATATCAACCTACACAACTTAATAACACTTTAATGCTATCACTACACTCGCATCAATATCACAATTCAGTCGATAAATCATTGCAAAAGGGATCATGGTATATGCATGAGCTATATGATATGACAAACAACTAAAGCTATAAAATAAATAAAAAAAACTATATGGCAAAAATTATGCAACTATATGAACTAACTATCATGAATATGCAGCTATATGACACACACAAAATATTCCTTAACTACCACCCCCAAACTTAAAATCTTCACTGTCCCCAGTGAAGGTAGTAGAAAGGAACACAGGGTATACCTACTCGGAGTCATCATCATCATCACCCTCAGTGGGTGGAGTATCAGGCGGCGGGTATGCAGAGTCTTCACCAAAAACTGGCCACTAGATATCAGCTCCAAGGCCTCAAAAAGCAGTCCCTAACGCAAGGGTGAGCTCCTGAGCAAACCTGCTCTGCGTCTCATACATGGCATCCATCCGCCGTGAAAGCCTCCTATACTGGGCATCACCCATCTCAGCACCCTCCTGAGCTCTCGAAGAACCAGCCTCACCACGCCCTGGCCTAGCCATAGTAGCACCTCGTGCTGGACGCCCTCCTGGAAGATGATAACCCAGCCCATGCTCCTCAGGCTCACCACCGGTCCACTCCTGCATCCCATTCAGAGTGCCAGAATCTATCGGAGCTGCTGGCAACTGCAACTGCTCATGAGCCGGCCAGTTCACTCCTACTGCTCGGCATAGCTTCGTAACCGTGGATGCATAAGGGATGTTCATATGCTTTGCTCCCCTCAAAAACTTCAGAATTCCTTGGTAGATAAACTCACCAAGGTCCACATAGTATTCCTCATTCAGAATTCCCCACAACAACTGTGCTCTCTCAACTGTGACCTCGTGTGCATGTGAAGAAGGCAAAATATTAGCACATATAAATGCATTCCATGCAGGGGCATACCTGTTCATGGCGATCGCCGGAAAGTGACGATACTCATTATTGGCTGGACTGCGGTTCCAAACTGTGCCCGGTCGACAGAGAGTCGCACAAATCAAATCCAAGTCAAAATCCTCAGTCGTCTTTTCATTCCAGTTCTCCTCCTCGGGCTTCCTCTCTCGCTGTCCAATCACACGGCGAATCGCCGCAGGATGATAATCAACCGTCAGCCCACGAACTACAGAAAACCCATTCTTTTCAGCCTTCGCGTTCGCGTAGAACTCGCGAACAACACTCATCGGTACTGCTTCGGGTGACTCACAAAAAGCTATCCACCCCTTCTCTGCAATCATGGGCAACAACTCACCATCCCTCCCTGATGGTAAAAACCCCCTCTCCTTCAGAATCGGCTTCCCCAACAGCCTAGTGTACTCCTCCTCCGCAGCTCTGTCAGTTAACCGAGGCCTTGCAGCAGTACCCCTTGATGAATCAGCAGTAGGAACTGTGCTGCTGCTGTCAATAGTGCGTGCTCTCTTGGGTGCCATTGATTTGTGAATAAAAGCGTGTAAGAACTGATTTTTGATGTTTATGAGAGGGTTTAAGTGTAGGAAGTTTGTGGGAGATATGTGGGATATGTGTATGTATATATAGGGTGTGGAGTAGGTTAAATTAGATTAGGAGTGGGGTTGAGGGATAAAATCATGGGGTAATGGGAAAAGAATTCGTGGGTTTATGGGCTGTGATGGGTTTTTGTGTTTTTTTTTTTTTTTTCTGAACTGTAAAAAAAATTCTGGAACTCGACCCCTGCGCGGCCGCTCAGCATTTCTGCACGGGCGCGCAGTAAGCTGCGCGGCCGCTCAGCATAGCTGCGCGGGCGCGCAGAGGGTCTCTGGAATTTTTTTTTTTCAGCCCCTTTTTTCTGATTTTTTTGTATTTTTGGATAGGTTATTAACTTCTAAGGGTTCCTGTAACAACAATTCATGGGTTGCGTCCCACGCAGTGCTTCTTTTTCGTCATTAGCTTGACGTTCCGTACCTTTCTCAAGTAGTCAACAAAATGGCACTAACCACCTCTCGGTTTGCCATGTCCCCATAGTAGTGCTTTAACCGCTGACCGTTAACCTTGAATGCTTGGTCCGAATCCTTCTCAAAAATTTCCACCGCTCCATGTGGAAACACAGTTTTGACAATAAAAGGTCCAGACCACCTTGATTTCAACTTCCCAGGAAAAAGTCGGAGCCGAGAGTTGAATAACAGAACTTGTTGCCCTGGCACAAATAACTTAGGATGTAGCTTCCTATCGTGCCACCTCTTCACCTTTTCCTTATACATTTTGTTATTCTCGTACGCTTGAAGTCGAAATTCATCAAGTTCATTAAGCTGAAGCATTCTTTTCTTACCAGCTGCATCTAAATCCAGGTTCAATTTCTTCAATGCCCAGTAGGCCTTATGCTCAAGCTCCGCCGGTAGATGACATCCCTTACCGTACACCAACTGAAACGGTGACATCCCAAGTGGAGTTTTGAATGCTGTTCTATAAGCCCAAACAGCTTCATCGAGCTTTAAAGACCAATCCTTCCTTGACGGACAAACAACCTTCTCTAGAATGCGCTTTATCTCTCTGTTAGACACTTCCGCTTGACCATTTGTTTGCGGATGATAGGCAGTAGCTACTCGATGATTCACATTATAACGCTGCATCATAGAAGTGAACTTACGGTTGCAAAAATGTGATCCTTCATCACTTATGATTACCCGAGGCGTTCCAAACCTTGTGAAAATTTGCTTATGAAGAAAATTTAGCACTGCCTTTGCATCATTTGTCGGTAAAGCTTTAACTTCGACCCATTTTGAGACATAATCGACTGCCAGCAAGATGTATTGATTATTGCAAGACGAGATAAAAGGCCCCATGAAATCGATTCCCCATACATCAAAGACCTCGACTTCAAGCATCACATTTAATGGCATCTCATCCTTCCTTGACAAATTTCCCACTCTTTGGCAACGATCACACCTTAAAACAAACTGATGAGCATCCTTGAACAAAGTAGGCCAGAAAAAACCTGCTTGCAGAATACGAGCTGCCGTCTTCTCACCTCCATAGTGTCCACCATAAACCGTGGAATGGCAGTCTCGTAATATCCCCTCCGTCTCACAGAACGGGATACATCTCCTGATGATCTGATCAGCTCCCTGTCTAAACAAATATGGTGCATCCCACATATACCACTTCACCTCATGCAGAAACTTCTTCTTTTGAGCGGATGTCAAATTAAGGGGCATTATATTGCTGACAAGATAGTTTACAATATCTGCAAACCATGGTTCTTCCTCCTGAATTGCAAAAAACTGCTCACCCGGAAAAGATTCATTGATTAACGTCCTATCTTGTGAAGTAGAATCGGGATTCTCCAACCTAGAGAGATGGTCAGCTACTTGATTTTCAGTACCTTTTCTATCTTTGATCTCTAACTCAAATTCCTGAAGTAAAAGCACCCAACGAATGAGTCTCGACTTCGAATCCTTCTTAGAAACCAAATAGCGAATAGCTGCATGATCAGTGAATACTGTTACTTTCGTACCAAGCAGATAAGATCGAAATTTCTCAAAGCCAAAGACTATAGCCAAAAGCTCCTTCTCAGTAGTGGTGTAGTTCAATTGGGCCCCATTTAAAGTCTTACTCGCATAGTAGACCACATGGAAGAGATTTTTCTTGCGCTGTCCCAGAACTGCACCTACCGCATAGTCACTCGCATCACACATCATCTCAAACGGTTCTGTCCAATCTGGTGCTGTAATAACTGGTGCCGTGATCAAACTCTCCTTGAGAGTCTCGAATGCTGCCAAACATTCATCATCAAATTTAAAAGGCACATCTTTCTCAAGTAAATTGCACAACGACTTAGATATCTTTGAAAAGTCCTTGATGAATCGCCGATAAAAACCCGCATGACCGAGAAAACTACGGATTCCTTTCACCGAATTAGGTGGGGGAAGATTTTCAATGACTCCCACCTTGGCTTTGTCCACCTCCAGACCTTTGCTAGAGACCTTATGCCCAAGGATAATGCCTTCACGCACCATAAAATGACATTTCTCCCAATTAAGCACCAAATTAGTTTCCACGCATCTTTTGAGTACGGCGCGCAGATTATTCAAACATTCATCATATGAGTGTCCAAAGACGGAGAAGTCATCCATGAACACTTCGACGTTATTTCCAATCATGTCAGAGAATATAGCCATCATACATCTCTGAAAGGTGGCCGGGGCGCCACATAACCCAAACGAAACTCTTCGAAAAGCAAATGTGCCAAATGGACAAGTGAAGGTAGTCTTTTCCTGATCCTCTGGTGCAATACAAATCTGATTATACCCGGAATAACCATCCAGAAGACAAAAATACTCATGTCCCGCCAATCTGTCGAGCATTTGATCAATGAATGGGCGAGGGAAGTGATCCTTCCTTGTGGCATTGTTCAATTTTCTATAATCCATGCATACTCTCCATCCTGTAACTGTTCGAGTAGGGATGAGCTCATTCTTTTCATTTGCGACCACAGTGATACCTCCTTTCTTAGGTACACATTGCACGGGGCTCACCCACGAGCTGTCGGAAATAGGATAAATGATGCCTGCATCTAGCCATTTCAGAATTTCTTTCTTCACCACCTCCTTCATGATCGGGTTCAGTCTTCGCTGCTGTTCCACGGTTGGCTTACTACCTTCCTCTAACAGAATTTTATGCATACAATATGAAGGACTTATCCCCTTGATGTCTGCTATGGTCCATCCTATAGCCGATTTGAATTCTCTCAAAATCCTTAAGAGCTTGTCTTCCTCACTACCTGAAAGGTCAGCTGAAATAATAACAGGTAACGTAGATGAATCACCTAAAAAAGCATACCTCAAGTGTTCAGGTAATGGTTTGAGCTCCAAGGTAGGTGCTTCCTCTATTGATGGTTTGAGCTTCCCTTCAGCATTTTTAAGGTCAGAAGTACCAAGATATTCAAATGGTATGTCGAGCTTTCGCTTCCATGGAGAAGCGTTCAGATATTGTAATTGCTCATTGCTATCTTCATCATCGCTGTCAAAATCCCCCACTAAGGCCTTTTCCAATGCATCAGACATTAGCATGTGATCGAGTTCCGAAGTAACCGCAGAATCAATCACATCTACTTTTAAGCACTCCTCATCTTCTGTAGGGAATTTCATTGCCTTGAATACGTTAAAGGTCACATCCTGATCTTGGACCCGCATAGTAAGTTCCCCTTTTTGCACATCTATCAAAGTACGGCCAGTAGCCAAGAAAGGCCTCCCCAAGATTATGGGAATCTTCTTATCTTCCTGAAAATCCAGAATAACAAAATCTGTAGGAAAGAAGAGCTTATCCACCTTGACGAGTACATCCTCAACTATGCCCCTTGGGTAAGTAATGGAACGGTCCGCCAATTGTAGCGACATGTATGTGGGTTTTGGATCAGGTAGATCCAGCTTTTTAAAGATCGACAACGACATCAGATTAATGCTTGCTCCCAAATCACAAAGGCACTTGTCAAAAGTTAGATTGCCAATGGTGCAAGGAATGGTGAAGCTTCCTAGATCTTTCAGTTTTGGTGGTAACTTTTGTTGCAGAACCGCGCTGCATTCTTCCGTGAGAGCAACGGTTTCAAGGTCATCCAGTT
Source organism: Apium graveolens (assembly GCF_009905375.1). Taxonomy (NCBI): domain Eukaryota; kingdom Viridiplantae; phylum Streptophyta; class Magnoliopsida; order Apiales; family Apiaceae; genus Apium; species Apium graveolens. The sequence goes on along the minus strand of NC_133648.1, from coordinate 159,173,799 downwards.
TCACCTTCCTTGAAAGAATAGTCTTCATAAACTTCGCATAACTAGGCATTTGTTCCAGAGCCTCAGCGAAAGGTATATTGATGTGAAGTTTCTTGAACACCTCCAGAAACTTCCCGAACTGTCTATCCAGCTTTTGTTGCTGGAATCTCTTAGGAAAAGATGGTGGAGGATAGAGCTGTTTCTCCCCTGTATTAGCCTCAGGCAGAGTGTGTTCAAAGGTAGTCTTCCTTGGTTCCGCCACTTTCTCCTTTTGCTTAGATTCTTCATCTCTAACTTCAGCTTCGACTTCTTTTGCCTTTTCAACATCAGCTACTTTTCCAGACCTTAAGGTAATAGCCTTGACTTGCTCTTTAGCTTCCTTCCTGCCTGGTACTTCCGTGTCACTGGGAAGAGTGCCAGGTTGACGATTGAGCACTGCATTGGCTAATTGACCGATTTGATTTTCCAAGGTCTTGATAGAAACCGCCTGACTCTTGCACAACAGCTTAAGTTCCTCAAAATCAGCACTAGTAGGTGCAGCTGCACTTCCCTGTTGAGGATATGATTGTCTTGTAGCATACTGCTGTGGTTGCTGGAATCCAGGTGGGTTAAACTATTTACTCACTCCTTGCTGATATGGTGGCTGAATAGCATTCTGATTATTTCCCCAGCTGAAATTTGGATGATTTCTGTTGTTAGGATGATAGGTCGCTGGCACAGGCTGCTGTTGTCGCTTATAATTATTCACATACTGAACAGATTCGTTGACAAGAGAACACTGATCCGTAGCATGAGAACCTGCACAAAGCTCACAAACCATAGCTATTTGATTAACTCCATACGTAGCCAAAGAATCAACCTTCATTGATAGCGCTTGGAGCTGGGCTGCAATAGCGGTGGCTGCATCAACTTCCAGAATACCTGCTACCTTGCCTGGCGTCATCCTCTGAGTTGGGTTTTGATGCTCATTTGCAGCCATCGTCTCGATAAGATTGTACGCCTCAGTATAGCTTTAAGCCCATAAGGCGCCTCCAGCTGCTGCATCGAGCATGGGCCGAGATTGGGCCCCCAAACCATTATAAAAACCAGTGATTACCATCCAATCCGGCATTCCATGATGTGGACATTTTCTCAACATTTCCTTGTAGCGTTCCCAAGCCTCGCACATAGATTCTGTAGGTTGCTGCGCAAACTGAGTAAGAGCACTCCTCAAAGCAGCAGTCTTTGCCATTGGATAAAACTTCACCAGAAACTTTTGCGCAAGATCTTGCCACGTAGTGATGGACCCGGCTGGTTCAGAATGTAACCAGTCTTTAGCCTTATCCCTCAGTGAGAATGGGAAAAGCCTCAACTTGATAGCCTCATCAGTCACGCCATTATACTTAAAAGTGCTGCAGATCTCGACAAAATTCCTTATGTGCATGTTGGGGTCTTCAGTTGCCGCTCTTCCAAAAGAAATAGAATTCTGCACCATCTGAATAGTGCCCGGCTTGATTTCAAAGGTGTTAGCTTGAATAGCCGGATGAAGGATGCTTGACTGAATGTCATTAATTTTAGGCCGAGAAAAATCCATAAGAGCTGGATCAGCTTGAACAATACGATCTCCCATGTTTACTGGTTCTTTCTGCTCAGTTCCTGAATCCGAATCCTCAAAATCTAACTTCTCCGGTGTATCAAGAACTTCGTCTTTCTCCTCAGTTGTATCTAAGGTCTTCTTGCGAGCACGAGAACGAGTTTGCATAAACACTTGCTAAAGTACCTGAAACACAACCGAAAAGAGTAATTAACTACTATGTCCTAATCACTGAGTCTTAATGACCAATGATGGTAAGTACATAAACTAAACAAATACGCCGAGTCCCCGGCAGCGGCGCCAAAAACTTGTTAGGGCGAAATCACGCACTAATATTCACGCAAGTATACGCGTTCGCAAGTAATATAGAATACTTTCTAGTTCGTTCCCTCAGAGACTCAGACTAAGTTATTGTCTAATTAAACTTACTCACCAATGTATGATTACTTCTCAATGTTAAGATAATAACACTTAAAATTGTTGGTTAAATATTAACTATAATTAACTACTTAATTAACCACTTAACTAACACTTCAATTTATCAATAATAAAACACTCATGAGATCACAACTTCATTATTACTTCCTTCTATAGCCATTGTTAATACCTTTAGCATGTGACAGTGATGACATTAATCGAATAACACGAAACTGAGAAGAGCCAACTTTCATTGTACTAATACCATTCTACCAAACATCCACAATTAAGATAGAAGTTGAATAGTCATCAATTATGTTGAGTTCCTATATGTCTACAGAAATTGACAACACAACAATTTAAGCACAAGTTATTCCTTTTGATTACATAGGGCAAATAAAACTGTTAGAGTTACCCACTAATCATGCACAACGTACATGAACCTATGCTAGCATGGCAAGTTCTAAATCTCAAGATCCACTGTCGCTTCACAAGAGATTAACACCCTATCTTATATGTTCGCGACGCACATAAGACGAATACGCACAACCAATACTAGATATCATGCAATCATCACACACTAAAGTATTAAACAATTAACTAAAGAATTCCATAATAAATCCGTTGCAACCCCATGATCACGATTAGCCCATAATAGAACTTATCGCCATCATGGGTTCATATGAAATCATGCTAAACAACACAAGGAAATAATAACTAAACTAATTATATTAAAACAGAGTACGTCACAAGAGTAAATAAGCCAAAGCAAGAAAACTAGCATCCAACGTTACAACGAAATAAGAATCACAAGAATATATGCTTCCACTTCACTGCAGTGTGCTAAATCGGTCTTCTTCCTTATCTCCTTCGCTTCTTGCGCCAACACAAGTTTAAAACATAATCTCCTTCTTATTCTCTATGAAAACGTCTCAAATCTACTTAAATAATAGTCCCATAAAACTCAGATTACATAGAAGTTGGAAGCCAAACAGAAGTAGAAGTCTAAAATAATTCAGCTTTTTCCCCGACCCTGCGCGGCCGCTCAGCATTTCTGCGCGGGCGCACAAGGCTGCTGCGCGGCCGCTCAACATTGCTGCGCGGGCGCGCAGGACCCTACTGGAAAAATTCCAGGTTTGCTATGTTTCTTCGCCGTAATCTGCCCGTTCTTTTCCTCTCTCAATGGTGAACACATGCCAAGGCTTATTCTTGATGATTCCTCCTCCGAAATGCAACTAATACCCTGAAATGCATAAACACTAGAAAAACGCATCAAATACACAAAATACTTGATTTCAAGACACCAATTTAAGCCATTTTAAGACGTTCTAAGTGGTATAAAATACCACTTATCACCTGCATGTTAAAATGAGCTTATACATCATCTATGTAGGGCTCCTGAGATAAAGCCAACATCCTGTTCTTGCGATCCCTTATAACTTTGATCCCATGGATGTATGCTGCTTCACCTAAGTCCTTTATTTTAAATTGTTTGAACAAACATGCCTTTATTGAAGACAACATCTTAACATTGTTTCCAATGAGTAAAATGTCATCAACATATAGCACTAGAAAAGCCATTGCATTTCCCTCACATCTGTTATACACGCATGCTTCACTTGAACTTTGATCAAATCCATACGACTAGACTTCCTGATCAAAATGAATGTTCCAATACCTAGAAGCTTGTTTAAGTCCATAAATAGACCTTTTAAGCTTATATACAAGATGCTCTTGGACTTCCTTAATGAATCCCTCCAGTTACTACATATAGATGGTTTCTTTAAAACTTCCATTAAGGAAAGTTGTCTTGACATCCAGTTGCCAAATCTTATAATCGAGATGAGCTGCTATAGGTAAAAGAATACGGGTTGACTTAAGCATGACCACTGGCGAAAAGGTTTCCTCATAATCGATACCTTCTTTCTGAGTATACCCTTTCGCAACAAGTCTTGCTTTCCAGGCTTTCACCTTTTATCTAATCCTCTCTTTTTCTTGTAGATCCACTTACATCCAATAGGTTTTATACCTTTGAGTGGTTCCACGAGCTCCTAGACCTGTTTAGAATACATTGATTCCATCTCATATTTTATCACCTTTTGCCAAATATCTGCATCTTTGTCTTGCAGTGCATCTTCGTATATCCGGGTATCATCATCATGTTCACCAGAGACCAAGTCTAAATACTCTCCCAAAAACATGAATCTATCAGCACTACCCTATAAGTGCATATAGGAAACAGTTTTAGCTAGTGTTGCATGAAAAGCGTTGCATTAACTACAAAATTTTCAGTTTATTGCAACACAGTGGAGAAAGCGTTGCATTATCTACAAAATTTACATTGATTCTATTTTTTTAATTCTTGTTCAATGATCCAACCGTACGGATGATGTTACCTACTAATTTTAGAGATGTATAAATTTTTTTTAAAAAAATTAGATATTATATCGTGTGTTTTTATTATAGTCAATTTACGGTCAACACGAGTTTTAGTTACCTAGTCTTGTCCTGAGTGGTGATTCTATTTTTTTAACATTCTTGTCCACTGATCCAACCATAGGGATGATGTTATCTACTAATTTTAGAGATGTGTAAATTTTTTTAAAAAAATTAGATTTTATATCGTGTGTTTTTATAATAGTCAAATTACGGTCAACACGAGTTCCTGTTACCTAGTCTTGTCCTGAGTGGTGATCCTATTTTTTTTTAAAATTCTTGTTCAGTAATCCAACCGTAGGGATGATGTTACCTATTAATTTTAGAGATGTGTAAATTATTTTTTTTTAAAAAATAGATTTTCTATCGTGTGTTTTTATAATAGTCCAATTACGGTCAACATGAGTTACTCTTACCTAGTCTTGTCCCGAGTAGTGATTCTATTTTTTTAAAATTCTTGTTTGACTGTTTAACCATAATGATGATGATACCTTCTAATTTTAAAGATGTGTAATTTTTTTTAAAAAAAAAATAGATTTTATATTGTGTGGTTTTATAATAGTCAAAACGGGTTTCATTTTTTTAATAATGATAATAATCTCTTACTTTTAACGTTTGATGTATACTCCTAATTTATTATCGAATTTATTTTTAAAAATAGTTAAATTATTTTAAAAATTAAAATAATAATTTTTCAATAAGATAATGAACTTTAGACTTGAAGATTAGCAGGTGTGAAAATTGGGCTCATTTTGGTCCAAAAAATGGGCGGCTAATTTTCCTCCAATCAAAATTTCACTAAATCAAATTTCTTTCAGATCTCTCATTCTCTCTCAACCTTATCTATTCTCTCGCAACCTTATCACTCCCCCTCTCTATCGATGTACAAACCTGCCCCTCACTAATCCAATGACGAAAGAAAGTCACTTCACAAGCTTTAAAATCAATATGAAACAAGTTCAATTCCAATATTGTGTTGGTGCTCAATGGAAGATTTTGAGATCAGTTGTTGTGATTATATGGAGCTTTGGCTTAGATGCAGTGTTTGTTTTAGCCAGAAAGAAGCTTGGATCTGTTTATATGAGATTTCAAATGATGTGTTTGTGTGGGTTAAATTTAGGTGTGTTTTGAAGTTAGGGTTTCGGAGAAAGGTAGTGTGAAATTTGTGCTAGAATCGGAGTTTTGAGGTTTGTTTGGTGTACGTTTAGTTTCATAAATGTGTAGGTTATTTTGGGGTTTCTTGGGGTTCAGTTTGTTTAAGATTTTTTTATTTGATAATTAACAAGGGTACTGTAGTTGCTTTTAAAGGGAATGTATCTGGAGATGTTCTTTCGTATATAATTTTGATGTTTTTGTTAATAAGTTTGTGTGTTTATGTTAACCATATAGCTAGTCAATTCATTTTTAGTAAAGTCAAACTCTTATAGGTCTATAAATATGACCTGCAAGTTGTCATTCTTAGTTAGTTGATTTTGCTTTCACTCTTATAAAAACATTCTGTTATCTCTGCTATGTTGTAAAGATTACTTACAAACTTGTGTGCATACATTTCTGTTACTTCTTTATATTCTAGATCTAAGCTTGCTCTAATGGAGATTTGTGAACCTTCTTGATCTTTAGATGGTATCAGAGCCTTCCGCACAAATACAGTTTCACTTAATCTCATATTGTTAATCTACAATCTGTTCTTCATCATTTTTCGATCTCGTTTTCGTACGATCTGTTCCGTACGATTTGTTAATTGTTCCGTGTTAATCGTTAATTGTTTTGTACGATTTGTTTTGTCTCTCTCGCACGATCTCTCTCACGATCTATTGATCTCTCTTGTAAGATTCTTTTGTAATCAAGCTTCTATGCTATGGCGCATCATCAATCGTATGCAAATGTTGTATCAGGTGAAACTTCTCAAAGAACTAACGAATCTGATAAATCAGGTGAAACTTCTCAACGAACTAACGAATCTGATAAATCAGGTGATCCTCTTTCTTCAGATCTCGATGATGTATCAACTATCAATGTTTATATACATCCTCTATTTTTTCAAAATAATGATCAGCCTAGTATGATTTTAATCTCAAAAAAACTTACCGGTTCTGATAATTTCGCTAGTTAGAAACGATCGATGCAAATCGCACTATCGGCTAAGAATAAACTTGTTATTTTGACTGGTGATTTTGTTGCTCCTAATGTCAATTCAACACTATTTCCACACTGGAAACATGTTAATGATATGGTAATTACCTGGATCCTCAATACTGTATCTAATGAAATTAGCAACAGTATGAATTATATGGACAGTGCTATTGATGTATGGACTGAACTTAATGATCGTTTTTCTGTGGTTAGTGGTCATAAGTTTTACGAAACACAGAAAGAGTTGTTCAAGCTAGAGCAGGGTAATGACTCCATTGAATTTTACTTTCATAAGCTCAAGGGATTATGGGATGAATTACGAGCTTTAGAGCCGGTTGTTAAGTGCACGTGTGGTGCTACCAAAAATTGGGAAGATCAACTCGAAAAGAAGAGTTTGATTTAGTTTCTTATGGGTCTGCACAATAGCTATACTGCAGCTAGGGGTAACTTGCTTATGATTAATCCTTGGCCATCTGTTAATCAAGCATATATGCTTTTAAAAAAAGAAGAAAGGCTGCGCCAATTTCATAATACTGCTCCCTTGGCTATGATGGTAAATTTGCCCAGACATCAATCTTCTTTACAAAATCAAGGCAAACCAAGCTCTCAAGAATGCAGTTATTGTCATGGCAAGAATCATACTAGAGAAAGGTGTTTCAAGTTGATAGGATATCCTCTTGATCATCCTTACCATCCCAATAATAAAGTGAAGAAAAGGTCCTTCAAATCCGTCACTGGAAATACCTCTGCTGGTTTTTCTCAAAAAAATGATCATGCTATGCAAGTCAGTAGTGCTATTTCTTCTGGAAATTCTGGTTCTGGAAATTCTATTTTTAGTGGTTTCGGAAATACTGTAGTATCGGACATCAGTTCTTCATCTTGGACTTCACAAATGGCTGCCTTACAACAACAAATGAATACATTGATGCAGTGCTTCTCTAACAATGGTACTTCACCTACATTAACTGCTTCCACACCACCTTCATCTTTCACTTTTGGAAACAATGTGGCAGGTACCACATATTATTTATCTACTATTTCCGATATATCAGCAAGTGTGTGGATTTTAGACACCGGTGCTACAAATCACATGTGCTGTGATATTAATGCTATGCATGATCTCAAGGCTTTACCATAATCAATTTCTGTTAATTTTCCAAATGTTGATGCCTCTATTGTCACTCATTCTGGTTCTGTTAAGTTGCAGCCTATCGCAACTATTATTCATGATGTTCTTTTAGTGCCATCTTTTAAGTTCAATTTGCTTTCAATTAGCAAGTTAGCTTCACAGACCAATTCCCTCATTCATTTTACTACAAATGAGTGTGTAATGCAGGGCCTGTCCCAGACCAATCATCAGATTCTTGGTAAACTTGAAGGAGGGTTATATCAACTTCATAACCATACTAGTATTGCTTCTTCTCGTACCTCTTCTACTTTACCTATTGCTACTGCATCTACTTCTTTTTTCTATGCCTTTACTATGGCACCAACGTTTGGGTCATGTGCCAAGCCGTCTTATGACCAAAATACCAGATTATCTTCACTATTTTCTGCCTCTCATAACCTTACATGTGATACATGTCCTTTAGCTAAACAGTGTCGACTTCCTTTTCCTAATAGCTCTTCATACTCTCCTCATCTTTTTGATCTTGTTCATTGCGATTTATGGGGTCCTTATCGAACCCCAAGTAACAATGGTTGCAAGTATTTTCTCACCTTACTTGATGACCATTCTCGAGCATTATGGACAATTTTACTCCCAACTAAATAACATACTTCTCAAGCTTTACAAGATTTTCATTCCTATATTTAAACTCAATTTAATGGTCAAATAAAATGCATTAGATCGGACAACGGGCGTGAGTTTGTTAATACTGAATTATCTTCTTATTTTTCTAAGTGTGGCATTGTCCACCAAACTACATGTCCGTATACACCTCAACAAAATGGCAGAATTGAATGACGTCATAGAAATCTACTAGAAATAACTCGAGCACTCTTGTTTCAAAGCAAGCTTCCTATCAGTTTTTGGGGTGATTGTTTACTGACCTCCACTTATTTGATTAATCGGTTGCCTAATTCTAAATTGGCTTTTGACACTCCTTATGCCAAATTATTCAAGGCACCACCCGATTATAGCACTCTTAAGGCTTTTGGTTGTCTGGCCTATATGTCTTTGCATTCAGGTGATAAACTAGCTGCTCGAGCCCTTAAGACAATTTTCATTGGATATCCATCTCATCAAAAGGGCTACAAATTATATGATCCTTTAACGTCTACCACTCATGTTTCCAGGCATGTCGTATTTGACGAAACTCAATTTCTATTCTTGGAATTTTCTCCCTCTACACCACTTTTTATTCCTCCTATCTCTTTTTCTGATGAGTATGATACTCCTGTTCATGAAATTCATCTGTTTTTACAGAACTCTATTTCTCATCAGCCTTGTTCTCCTGCTTCTGATCTTGTTAGTCAATCTCCACCCACTGAACCATTTGTCAATTCTGACTTACCATATTTGTCATCACCAGTATCTACTGTAACACCTACCATAACTTCCACAGCACTACCTCCTTATTCCTCGCCAGGTGCCCTTATTCCTTCCCATGCATAAGACGTAGATGGAATTTCGTCCGCTTAATTCAGGATACGTTGATTTCTGTTTGAAAACCTCTTGCATAGAACGACATTACAACGAAATGACTAGAAGAATTCAAAGTCCAACAAAATTACAGTTGAAAAGAAAGAAGAAATAAGGATTTGAATATGAATGAGACAACCACATTGGTACTGAAGATGGTCAGTCTTTCATACCATATGACATACAGCACATGATTAGGTGGCGTCCCACCCGACTCTTTGTCATTCTGACAAAGTGTCTCACCATAACACTGTTTGTCCCAATCAGAAAGCAAAATTTGAGGGAAGCCAATAAATTTGAAAGGAATGGAATATCTTTCTTTTTGATATCATCATAAAGAATTAAGAAAAGAAGTTCATATATTTTTAGGAATTAAAAAGGAATATATGCTATAATGTTGAGGACGAGAATGATACCGTTGATCACCACCCACATTTCACTTGTACTCATCTTTCGAGCTTGCTCGATCATTTCCCAATTATATCATATAACAACTTTAGAAGTATGCTAAAATGCCTTCGCAACTAAGCATTATGGTAGATTCTTACTTGTCAAGTCTCGCGTCTGTAACGTCGCACCTACACGTATAATACTTTAACAATTCGATCGTAATGGAGTTCTTATCAAATAACCTTGAGTTTCCTCTTTTTAATTTGGAATAACCATAAGTCATTCAACATAACGATCATTTTATTAATAATATTCTTCCTTTAGAAAAGTCTGGAAATTTTCCCAATTTTCTTCGGTCATGCCCAGGCTTCCGTTTAATCAATGAATTCTTCGAACTTTGATAATCCCAGTAATTGGATGACTAGTTACTCCGTACACGGGTTCTGTTGTTAATCCTATCAGACAATACTTGCACCCACTTCTTCATAATCGCAGGTTACCTCGTTCTCCGAGTTAACAATACTGAGTCTGAAACAACATCCTTCTAGATAATCCGGGTCTTTTAACAAACAAGAAACTCAAGTAGTAACTTGACAACCAAGGTTTAAAACTTATTTTATTCAAAAAGACTTTTAGAAATTTCTTGAGGAAAAATCCATTTCGAAAACTTGTTAAATTTTTTGAAAATCTTGATAATCACACCTCTGGTTGTCCTCACTATATGAGTTGGTTGTTGTCTTTCCGACCTATAACAAGGTACCATATTAAAGAAATAATTACATAAAAGTTCGTTCACTCCAATCTACCTTTTCTTCTTCATCGGGTCCATTTGCCTTCCTTAATCGACGAAAACTTCAATTGTCGTTGTATGTTATCTTATTCATAGCTTCACGTCAAAGCTTCCATATTGGTAATACTCCCAACATTACCATTGCAGTAGTTAAGTAAAACAGGCTATCCAATAGTCAGTAAGTCTATTTCATAGAACAAAGTTTGCTCGTATCACATCACATTACTACTTTACATATCGCATTTATCATATCATCGTCATTTAATTTCACAAAAATCCCAGGTTTATACTTTTCTCTCTTACTCTTTCAAAATTCACCTAGTTCATCCCATACTTACTCACGGGTGGCTTAGTCATTAAGGGCTTCTTTTAACCCGATAACAACTATCCTCTGAAACACTTAAATCTCCTCTCTAAACTTCATCTCACCTCTATTTATAACTCAAGCGCTCACCATTTACTGCAGCTCTCGAATCCATCCTCGTAGGTACAATCGATTCATAGGACAAGTTCTAAAATGGGGATATAAAACAGGATGTAGGGTAAACTAAAGAGATACGCTCACAGCCGAATGTCCAGTGAAACAAGAATAAACAGATAGAAATTCTTGAATAGGTGATCTCATATCAAGAGGTGGAAAAGTAGCGTAAAATAGCTTGAAGAAGTGCAATCATTATAACAGAAGGTAGTACCATTAATGCTGGTGGAGGAACAAGGTACAAATCCAATCTGAAAGAAGATGACGATCCTCAAACGGAAAGCTCCAAACGATCAAATGACACCGGGAAATCAAGATTCGCCATTGCCGTTGTCTGGAAATCACGTCGCAAGCTAAGAATCCCGAATCACAACACGAACCGTGCCAGAGACCTACCATACCATCGCACTCAATCTCACAACGTCTTATCTTTCTATTTCCTAATCCTAACCCTCTACCCAATCCCGACAATCTAAACTTGTTTCAGTGACTTATAACTTGTAGCTCTGATACCAACCTGTGGCACCCTCCAAACCCAGGTCAGAAGTTTGGGGTCCACAACACATATACAATATATAAATCTGAATAAGAAATATTATTTGCAATGACCCTGCTCTACATAACCACGGATCGCAACAGGTTAAAGTATGAAAACAAGCCACAATCTTAACCTTTATTACAACGTACCAAATCCCAACTAATTTAACTTACAATTGATAATAAAATCATTCTTACAATCTGACTATCTCAATACCGCATGAAGCTTCTGCTAGCTCGACTCAACTCAACTGGAACCTTAGCCCGCACTTTGGACTGAGGAACTTCACTATCATCCATATTCTTTTCACTGTAAAATATATAAAAGAATCGCAAGGGTGAGCTAACTAGCTCAGCAAGTTATAATAGTGATAACTGAGGTTAAGCAATGTTCAAATAGAATGATTCAGAAGAATCAAGTTCCTTTTTAACTAATCATTAGAATTGGATATTTATTTTAAGTTTTTTTTTAAACCAAGGTTAGGCTGCTGATCAGTCACGCACTAACCCCGAGCAAGCACACAACACTACTCTAATTATTGGATCCAAGGCACACATTGGCCTAACTTAACCATTGGTATGGTCTGACCACGAATCTGGTCCACATATATAAAAAACTATCCAATCCTAAAGCACTTCAATATCATAAACGATATAATTCAATAAAACAAGTTCATAATCAATGATAGTTAAACACTTGAATAAAAGTATAAGGAAGCTTATGAATATCTCAAGTGGATTTCACGGTATGTATAAGAAATGGTTTTCAATTTGTACCAGCATCCGGCATTAGGTCAGAAATAATTTTTCAAGGTATAGTTCTTTGATGTTATAAAGAATGGTTGCAGTATAAAAGTTTTTGTGTTTTCAAACAATTTTGTTTCAGTGTTTGGTGTTCGGTAGTTATACCTTTGGGGAGTAGTATCATATTGGTGTGATTTGATATCTGAGGATCAACAAAGGACGGTTTACAAATAACAAGGCTTACGGCTCAATATCAAGAAAGAGTCAGGGTTCAAGGGTAAGTAGTTTAAAACACTTGCATTATAAAACAGGAGTTATGTTTAGTAATAACAACATGTTATGAAACAGTCCGAAAACATTGGTAATATGTCTTGAAGAAAAGTTCAGAAATACTTGCCTTACAAGGCTTTACAACTATTACTGATCAACTCTGAGCCGACTCTGCTGCTCAGGTTCTAACGTCCAACCACTAGCTTCCATTGGATTCGACTTCAACACTTAGGTCTTTCTGTTGAAACTCTATTGAGCTCGTCAACTGATCACTATGTTATCTTTAGTCCATCGTCCACTTTCAGGTTCCTGACTATAACCTACAGGGTCGAAATACCCTACATTAGACGTCTAGGTATGCTTGACATATCCTCGATACTAATTCTTTCCCAACGATATTCAAACCCGACTCGTAATTATTCATTTTAGAATAACACAGAAAATAATTAGGGTTCACATTTTCGAAATCGATCTAGTGTTTATTTTTAGAAAATACGTATACTTGTCATTTTACGAAATTAGGGTTACTGTGTTTTGGTCAAAACATACAACACAACATACAATCAGGTTCTGTATAAAACATGCGTATATGTATTTACTTATATTCGCTCGACATCCCGATAATCCTCGGATACGCTCCCGTATTTCCGTAGTTCGATTTCCCCGGGAATCGGGCAGCGTCTCCTTTGTTTATCGGACTACCCGTTGAAACATCAATCGACGTCAAATCTCAAATACGACAATCGCAACAATTATCCAATCACTGCTTCAAACTAACAATATCAATCAAAATCCACACATTTTCAAATTCCAACTCAATCACCATTATTAACTATTACTCGTATTTTATTTTCAAAATATTAGGACTCAGATATATATCATCATCGTCCACCGTCCGCTCGTCGAAATTCATCGCGGACGGCGGTAAAATTCGTCGGTGCCCGAATAATTTCGGGTTTCCACACGAATTTCGTCGATAAATAATTAAACAAATTTTTTTTCCACACAAAGATTACATCACGAATACTAATCAAATTTGTTCCTGTACAAAATAATTAAACCCGAATTAAACTCACAACAGCTGCAACACAGACACAACAACAGTACTTGCACACACGCACCGGCCACCAAGCCAGCAACACACAGCGGCGGCCGGAGCTAAAAGGAACCGGGCACGAAGTATAATCAACACACACTCCTACTACACACCCAACATATATACATACGCATGTACATATACATATAGAAGGGCAAGAACAGAAAAAGAAAGAATCCGGGAGTTAACTGGTAAACAAAACAGGTACACAACATCGCCCAAGACAGTCACCAGGCCGGAGCGGCGGCAACTTGCCGGAATAAGAGGTCGTCGGAACAACAAGGACCAAGGGCGAGATCACTGAAGAAATAGGGAAACAACAGCGAACCGAGAAGAACAAAAGAGGGGGAATAATCGAGAAAATTAGAGAGACTCCAGGGAATTAAGAGATGATTTGATAAAAAGGATGAGAACAATTGATGTTATCTGGTAATTGATGTGTAAACAGCTGCCATGTATTTGCTGCAAACATAAGACACGTGTCCTGTCCTTTCTGAAAATCCAATTTTTAATTCGAGATTTACAACATAACGAATTAAATTGCCCTTGAAACGAATTCAGAATTTTACGAGAATAGTCTTAAAATTTTCTAAAAAAAATCCCGAAACTAATAAAATAAAACTTTCATAATTTTTAAAACATTTTTGAAATGCAACTCGTATCCCCATTTCGAAATTATCGAATCGAGCTGTATTTTAAATAAATTCAGAAATTTACGAAAACAGTCTTAAATGTTACAAACATCCCGAAATTAATAAAAACATGAATTCAGAAATTTTAAAATAATTTTTAAAATGCACTTTATATCCGCTTTTATCAATGAAGTGAAACAACGAGCGCGTGAAATTAATCCAGAAAATTTCCAAAATAATTTTAAAATTCTCGGAATATTCCAAACTTAAATAAATATGAGTTTCATAATTTTTGAAGAATTCTAGAATTAAATATGGATTTTACAAATAAAACCATTCATAAAATTATTTAAAGATAAGTAATTAATAAAATATTGATTTCTCAATTTTATAAAATCCTAAAAATAATTACTATAATTATAAAATCATAAAAACAATTTTAGAAACATTCCCAATATTTATGCAAATAAATTTGCACCAAATCCACTTTTGAAAATGAAAACAATCCAATACAACTCCATAATTAATCGCGCGGACAACCCGGTACACTATAAATCCCATATGGATAATCATCAAACAACACATAGCGGTCAAAACCAACACACATATTTTATTTATTTAATAATTCCCATAATTGCATAATTAAATAATTCAAAAAGATTACACGAGTCGTTATAGTACTTGCCAATAATTACAAGTGGCGAGACTTATTCGTTTAAATTAAGAACCGATCATATTTGCAGTGTAATCACATGTTTACATGATCACCGTTTAGAAGGTCATTACTTATAAGTTGTCATGTCTAGGAGTGTGAGATCATGTACGTTTCTGGGTGGGAGCAAGTTTGAAGCGAACGGAGGAATAAAATCGAAGTTTTGTAACCATGCTCGGGGAAAGACGAACCTGCTATATTGCAGCATAAAACCATCCCCTTCTCATGTACCCTCTCGGTGCACTCTGTTCCCTTTTCATGTTTACTGTGAGTATATAAAGTTATTATGGTACAATATTGTTGGTGCATGCATGTACGAGATCAAGAAGGAAGATTGTTGAGCATGCAAAAACCCAAGACAATCCATTTGATACCAAGTATAACTTTTAAAGTTTGCATATTAATTTTTGACCCGGCAAGTATTGAAGTTAGTTGATAGTATTTATATCATTTTACTATAATATTCCTGTCAAAACATTTTTTTTACTAGACTATCAAGTTTGAAGCATGCTCTATGTAATCAAAAATGATTACAGCTACTAGAGTGATGAGTCGTTTTTCGACTCTTTATTCTATAAGAAGTTCCGGTATCAAACATTGAGAGATGAGTTCTTCAAAAAAATGATTGCAGTGGACCATCTTTTCATGTAATTCATATGTGAATCCGACCATTTTTTTGATCGGCAATGACCTATTTTCTTGTAGTATACATGTGTAATTGTTTGGTAACATTCTGACAAATCTACAAGGAGTGACAACATCTTATATCATGCCAGTACCTTGGAATCTGCGGAGCTACCTCAAAAAATGGAAATATTGAGCATGGGAAGTGAACAACAGCATTCATGATAAATAAAGATGAGTTGTCTGCAATGGCTAGAGTTGAAATGAGTAGGTGACATCATTTTAGAAAAGAAAAGAAAAAATTGCTCATTTGTTCTTTTGAATTTAGAATTTTGTACTTTGATAGTTAGAACCAAGTATCTGATTTAATCTATGCTTGTTGATAAGACTTTAGAAACAGTTTAGTAAGTTTTAAATTTCATTGGATGCTTGTTGTATTGATTGTTGGATGCCTTGTTTGGCAGGAGTAATGTAAGAGTAGAATAACTATGTCAATTTTTTTAATTTTTAAAGTGTTGCATTTGACTCTTTATGGTGTTGCATAAGACTAAACATGATGTTACATATGAATAAAAATGGTGTTGCAAATGACTAAAATCACTGTTACATTACATATTGTGGAACCCACTCCTGATTTGGCAAAAGTGGAGCCCACTGCTGATGTGGTAAATATGGGACCCCTTCCTGACGTGTCAAAGTAGGGACCACTGTTGACGTGGAAAAATGATGTGTCACTTTCCACGTAGGACACACTGGTGCTGCGACTTTATTTTATGCCACACTAAGTGTTGTTGTCATTGTACGCTTTTATTATTGCAAAAGACGAATAATGAAACGCTTTCTGGTGTTGCATAATTCGTTGGCTTAGGGATCTAAGCCACGTCCACATTGGCAACCCCTGCCTGGTGTTGCCTATTACCTTATGTAACACCATTTAGGCCTCATACAACTGTATAGTAGGGGTTGCCTATGTGCACTTATGACGGAGTGCTGGCTGTTGAACAACCCTCCCACTACGAAGAGGAACTGGTGTGGTATTAGTGACAAGTTGTGCATTTTATTATGGTTGTTCTACTTATACTATAGGTTTCTGGGTAATATCTGTCCCTCCCAGTAGTTCCTCTAAAACAACTCTACTCATGGGTTTGTGATTCATTATATAGTCTTGCTCTAAGAATCTAGCATTGGTGCTAACAATGACATCCCGATTCTTCGGACTATAAAATAAATAACCTTTCATTCCCATGGTATGACGCCCTCAATCTCAGGGTTAGGAAATGAGGACCCACACACCATTAAACTAATATAATAGCAACAGATATAATAAACCTCGATTAAACACTGATAGGATCCAAACAGGATTAAGTATGAGACAGGATTACAACTACCAACCAGAATAAATATATTACAAACCCAAAATAATAATAAATTCAAATTTATTCGATTCTGATATGGAACTGATAGATAACCCATTGTATTTGATCCAATTTATATAATTCTTCCAACTCATACGCTTGCTCACACACACAGCTACCTGCTCTGGCATCTTGAAACCTACGACACGGTAGGGAAATCCAGGAACGCTCTTGTGAGCGGTGCACCTAAGTCTGGCCATCTTCTTTTTTAAATGCCATGGTTAGATCAAAGCAAAATATATGAAAGAAGCTCAGCAAGTAACTATATAAATAGTTCTATAATGCAGTAACAATATCAAAATCAATATACGAGGCATTCTACTTAAATATCTAGGTGGGATATTTATATCTCTGGCTATGAAAGGGTTACAAAGAAAGATTTGGGCTTTCAGGAATCAAGGCTTAGAATAGGGTGAAAGCTGACATTCATCACAAATCATTAGCAGGACTTTAAAGTGTTTCTCAACATAGGGAAATAAACAATCATATTTTGAAACTTATCATCAACGTAACGTGACCGAGCTCATAACATTACAACCAAAATGAAGAATCAAGTTGTTCCATTTCATTTTGTTTCATCTGTTAAAGAATAAGGAGCAATTGCTAAAAGAATGTAAACATTTTCATCTTTATAGAATACAAGGGAACCCTTGATTAAAATATCTAACCTTAAATTATAATACAGGTGATCAGCCCGTACCGACCTCCATCTGGTCGTTATGGTACATATGACATTATAGCTTTATATTACACTAGCCCCGCTAGCCTCTTATATGACTGTACTAGTCCCACTAGCCTCTTACGTCTCTATCTAATCCATCAGGAATTCGTTTGGAAAACCTTTATATTGGAAGAAGAAGAAGAAGAGTTGACTAAATTCATTATAACATTACCAGGAATGTGAAATCATTTGGACTCAATCAAGTCGAAAATCATTCTTAAGTTCAATTTAAGATTTCAAGGAGAGTAAATGAATCAAACGTAAACATGGATCAACACTAAAAAAAACTTAATTAAATGACAAACAGAGTATACTAGTTCCAAGTTAGAATGGTTTTAAAGATCAACACATGACAGGGTTCATGGTTATCGAAGAATCAGATTGATCAAGAAATTATGTAAGGGAATTCATTAAGGTTCCATTAGGGTTTACAAGGTCATAAGATAACGAAGGGAATAATAAGGTAATCAGGGTACAAATCAACAGGGTTACTATAAAGGATCGAACAAGGTTGATATCAAGTTGTCAAAAGAAAAATATCAGGGTTTCTCAGAATCAATAACAGGTATATCACAATTTCAATAAAAATCCTCTATTTAATAATGGCATCAATAATTTCCTCTCTATAAACAGTCCACAAGAGAAGGCAGAGTTACTTGCCTTAAATTGCTTTCCTGCTTAACAGGTACGGAGCTACTGCCACCTAAGATTCCTTTCCCTTTTCTAGCATGAATGCCTATGCTATCATAATCTACAATCCAAAACAGAATCCCTAATTAGCAACTCACTCAACACTCGACGTTTCTCAGAACGCCTAACGATTATCCCAATTCACAATAACCCTTAAAGCATATACTCGATCATATTCACATAGCATGTATTACTATATACTCGTATACCCTTAATAGTATAACTATATTTAACATTTAGCAATTAGCAATTAGCCATCGATTCAAATATAGTGACACGAAAACACTTTATCCCCATTTCTTTTTATAAAAATTTGAACCAAACATAAGCATAACCAACTAAATTCTTTAGATTCCTAACATGCAACCTCTTATCAGGGATATGCATACATTTTACTTTAAAACTAACCCCAAGTTCGAACTACAACTAGCAAACCACTTCCATATTAATCAATTCATCATCAAGTAATCAAACAAAATTTTTTATAACTAGAAATTTCATTTGATTTCTTACGTAAAATGACATGCAACTAGTAAAATCCTTACATAACTTTTTAAAAACCACAATTTATACTAGATTAACACTAAAGATCATTGATTAACATTACTTCGAATCCTTTATCCTAAAAACCGAACCAAACATAGGTTTTTAACCAAAATTTTAATCATGCATTCACAAGATCTTGACATGCAATCTCACAAATTCAACATGCATACTTTAATAATGATCCTTGTCTTAGTTCCAAATCTAAAACTTATAAACAACTTTATAAATCAAGCTTATCATCCAACTAAAACCAATTTCATATAAACCCAAAGTTATATTCGGGTTTTCTAAAAATAGTGACATGCAACCATTGAAATGAGTTTTTCAAATTATACATAACTCAGACTAGCATCACCATTCACCACCGATTCACCGGAGTTCGTCACTGTGGAGGCAAGGGTTCGGGGTTGCCAATAATCGGCCCCGAACTCGAAAACCCTCACCAATTTTACTAAAAAAACTACCATCACTAACATACAAGCATCAATCAACTAGAAATTAGAAAAGAAACAAACTCAATCTTCAATAACCAAAAACCCGAATGGGTTTCTTTCTCCCAACATCAAAACACATACATGCGACCATTTTTAGATATATGTATATAAGGTATGAGGAAGGTATATCATAGACTTGTGTTTTATTTTCATCCAAGATCCATGCACAATCAAGAGAGGAAGATAGAGTTTGAAGAGAGAGAGAGAGAGAGAGAGAGAGAGAGAGAAGAAGAGAGAAAAAAAGAGAAAAGAAAAGAAAGAAAGAAAGAAAGAGTGAGTGAGTGGAGGCCGGGGGAAAAAGAAAGGAAGGAAGGGGGTATATATAGACATGGTGTAGGGACACCATTGTCTTTTGCCTCCATTCAATTCATAATTCTATTTCCTTTTTCCTCTTTTTCATTCTCAATATCCAATAAACTCCGAATAATCAAATAGAATGGCTTTATATATCTGAAAATGGTACCATCACTATTTTTAAGTCAAAGAATATGAAATTAGATCTCTCCTCATATTTTTTAAAAAAAATTGAGCAAATAAATTATTAGTTATGGATTTTACAATTAAATCCAAATAATAAAATTTAAACTCTATAAAATCATTTTAAAAACTCAAGTCCTCAAAAAAAATCAACTACTATTTTTTAAAAGTCCCTTGGACTATTTTAAAAGCAACAAAGCAAATTTCATATCTTGATCACATCTCTATAATTTTATAAAAATGTTTCAGGATCAATAAAATCCTTAAAATCCCTCTGTTAAAAACATTTTAAAAAATAAAACCGATCTCGAATTTCGAACATGCACACATCAAACAGTATATAAACACATAGGATAATCACATATATTTCACATTCACACTTTTAAATATTTTCATCCCTTTTTAATACGGGTTCCGTTCAACTTGACGGCCCGACGACACAGCTTAATCCCTTAGCTGACTCATCAAACTGGAATGAGTTTATTTACATTCCCAGTTACTATTATACACTGATAACAATTAACCACAAAATCATTTGACCTTTTATTTAATCACATAATTTCACAATTACAACACAAAATTATACTTTATTCACTTAATCACATCACGAAATTCCCAGTCGCTACAATCTACCCCTTTAAAAAGATTCTGTTCTCAGAATCTAGTCTAAACAAATTGATGGGGATACTTCTCTCATATTTCACTTTCTAATTCCTAAATTGATTCTTCTATCTTACGGTTTCTCCACAAAACTCTAACTAGAGGCATCACTTTATTTCTAAGCACCTCATATGCCACTTTTCTGACTTGCCTTAACACCTCAAAGGGTCCAATATATCTAGGACTCAACTTCCCTTTCTTTCTGAATCTGGATAAGCCTTTCCATGGAGATATCTTTAAAAACACTTTGTCATTTCGACTCTGGTCTGCATACTTTCTTTGCCGATCTTGAGCAATTATCAGACTTTTGCGAATCTTTTCCACTTTATCTTTCATCTGTTGCACTAATTTCTGGCCTAACAGCTTGCGCTTGACAACTTCATCCCAATAGGTAGGGGATTTGCATTTTCTTCCATACAACGCTTCATACGGCGGCATGCTAATACTCGTGTGATAACTATTATTGTAGGAAAATTCAATTAATGGCAGATGGTCGTCCCAATTTCCTTAAAATTCAATGCACAGGTTCTCAACATATCCTCGATCGTTTGAATAGTCCTTTCACTTTGTCCGTCTGTCAGTGGATGATACGCGATGCTCATTTTTAACTTCGTTCCCAAATGATCATGAAATTGTTGCCAAAATCTCGAGTAAAATTTTGGATCTCTATCAGATACGCTAGACACTGGTACTCCATGACTCATTACGATTTCATCCAAGTACAACTTGACCAACTTTTCTAATGATAATCTTTCGTTGATAGGTAAGAAATGTGCTGATTTTGTCAGTCGATCGACTATTACCCAAATCGCATCATGTTTAGTCTTGGTCATTGGCAATCCTACCACGAAATCCATCGCAATATGCTCCCATTTCCATTGGGGTATGTCCAGTGGTTGAAGCAATTCAATCAGCTGCTGGTATTCAGCTTTCACTCTTTGACACGTATAGCATTTATTTATCCATTCCGTGATCTGCTTTTTCATGTTCGAACACCAATAGCTTTCTTTCAAATCCTTGCACATTTTCGTACTTCCAGGGTGAATCAAAAACCTCGAGTTATGCTATAAAGACTCGTGTATTTTTGAATTATTTAAATATGTAATTATGGAAGTATTAATTAAATAAATTATGTGTCTTGGTTTTGGTAGCAGTATGTTGATATATACTATTTGTCTGTGATTTATTGGTGTAAAGGATTGGAATATGTAGTTAAAGATTGAGTTATATTATTCTGTTTTATTTTTAAAGGTGATTTTATTAGAGTTTTAAACCCGTAAATATTTGGATTGTCTCTGATAGGGATAAATAAATTATGATAGTATAATTAAATACTGCAAGGTGTGGGCTGCTAGGCCCAATAAAAAGATATATGATACTCAGACCAGAAAGGTTAAGCCTGATGGACCAGATCAGGCCTGATGAAATAAAGAAGGCCCAAAAGCCCTGATTATTAATTAATTTTGTAATTAATTAATAAGGGAAAAATCAGCTATTGAGAAGAGTCCCGATAAGGATATAAATCCTTATAGATTAGCCTCAAGGGGACCTAAAAGGATAAGGAATCAGTTTCCTACTATCTAGGACTCCAAAGTCCAATCTAATTATGAGACTTGTCCACCAAGTTTCCTATACCAAGTCTAATTCAAGGACTCCCAACATCTATATAAGGGGTCTCACCCCCACCAATCAGAACTACATTTTTTGGCTTGATTCTCTAATTCACAGAGATACGTAGGCATCTCATAAAGGCAGAATTAAGCTACGAAACACGAGAGCAGCCATTAAAGGCCTTGAGCTCCCAAATCTTGGTAATAAATACAGCAAATAATAACCTTAGTTTTTTTTCCATAATATTTGGCGCCGTCTGTGGGAAGGCACAACAACAACCATGGCGAGAACACGGAGAACAATTAGGGCTCTAGAGGAAGGAACACCATCAGAGACAACCCAGGTGATTTCATCAACCGTGGAGGTTCCTCCCCATTCAACTTATGCATCTACTCAGGGGGAAGCCCAGACAGGGGCAACTCAACCTCAGCTACAAGGGACAACTCCCCCGACTATTCAAGGTACGAATCCTCAAGTAACAAGTACATATACCTGTGAATTCTCGACCCGTCGGGTATGAATATTCAACTATTGTTACTACTAACCCCCCTTATGGGATGCCCCTTCACCCTGAGGTTTGAGGAAGCGGATATGCTGGGCGAAGCAAAGCACGAGGGCAGTCGCCCCCCTATATACGAGGTTTGGGTCCTATCCCTGAGGATCGGGAATTTTCTGGTCCTTACACTGAGAGAGACTCCGAATCTTCGGATGATGAAGTGGCCCCGAGAAGGAGGCGTCCTGGAAAAGAGCCAATGGCCGATGGAAGGCAACGCCCCTAAAGCACCCCAGGGGCGAATCCCCAAGAAGTGCAGGAAAGGATCAGGGCTCATGAGGCTGAAATCTAAAGGCTGAGGCGTGATTTGGAGGCTCACCAGGCCACCAGACCCCAGATACCTCCTAGGGGGAGAAATCCTGCTCCTGTCATAGACCTGGATGGTCCGGTAAGAAGAAGGGTTGCTGTCCTAAGAACTGATCCAAGCAATCTCCTTCCCCTTGGAGATCCTGATGATCCAACTCCACCCTTCACAGAAGAGATAATGAATGCCCATATCTCAAGGAAATTCAAGATGCCCACTATCAAAGCCTATGATGGCACGGGAGACCCCGTTAATCATGTTAGGACATTCTCTAATGCACTACTGCTACAACCCGTGAATGATGCTATAAAGTGTCGGGCCTTCCCTCAAACCCTGTCGGGTATGGCTCAAAGATGGTACAGTCGCCTGCCTCCAAATTCTATTGGATCGTTCAGAGAATTAAGTCAGGCTTTTATTAAGCAATTCATCAGTGGAAGAGTCCATGAGAAAAGTTCAGCATCTCTTATGAGTCTTGTGCAGGGAGCTAAGGAATCCTTGAGAGATTACCTGAATCGTTTTACAAAGGAGGCGTTAAAAGTCCCAGACCTTGATGATAAGGTAGCCATGATAGCACTGCAACAAGGAACTAGGGATGAGTTTTTCAAGATGTCCTTGGCCAAACGTCCCCCTGAAAACATGTTGCAACTCCAAGAGAGGGCAGGGAAGTATATCAAGGTTGAAGAAAGCGTGAGGAAGACCGTAGTAAGTAATGAGCCCACTGGAGGCAAGAAGCGAAAAACTGATCTGGAGTATATCGCTAAGGACAAATATCCTAGAACCGAACAAAACCCTGATTCAACCCCCAAGAAGGGAGGACCTGGGCAAAAGTTCACTGAATACGCTAAGCTGAGTGCTCCTAGAAGTCAGATTTTGATGGAGATTGAGAAAGATAGAGATATTCGCTGGCCTAAGCCCTTGAAGGCTGATCCCGCCAAGCTAGATAAGAGCAAGTATTGCAGGTTTCACAAGGATGTTGGCCATGACACCGATGAGTGTAGGCAATTGAAAGATGAAATTGAGTTTTTGATTCGAAAAGGAAGGTTGAACAAGTATACTGGAGATGGAGGGGACAGAAACAATAATGGAAGGAAGAACTTTGAAGATCGTAGGAGGGACCAAGACGATCAGGGGCGGAATCCCCAACCTAGAGGGCCGGTTATAAATGCAATTTTTGGAGGACCACGACGCCCTCGAGGACCTGTGATAAACACGATCTTTGGAGGTCCAACTGCTGCAGGATTGTCCAAAAATTCCAGAAAGGCATACACCAGGGAGGTTATGCATATTGTTGGTGAAGCCCCGAAGAGGGCCAGGACAGAAGTAACATTGGCTTTTGATGATTCCGACCTAGAGGGTGTGAAGTTTCCCCATGACGACCCGCTGGTCATAACACCGATAATAGGAAATAGCCCGGTTAAGAGGGTCCTTGTGGATAATGGTTCTTCTGTGGATATCTTACTCCACGACACCTTTCTAAGGATGGGGTATAACGACTCCCAGTTGACACCAACCGACATGCCGATATATGGGTTTGCTGGAGTAGAATATCCTGTGGAAGGGATAATCAAATTGCCGACCACCATAGGTACGGAGCCAAGGCAAGCAACGCAGATGCTGGATTTCTTGGTGGTAAAGGCTAGTTCAACTTATAATGCTATCATGGGGAGAAATGGATACATGCCTTCAAGGCAGTCCCCTCTTCCTACCATTCAGTCATGAAGTTTCCCACCCGAAACGGGATTGGAGAAGAGAGAGGAGATCAAAAAATGGCTAGAAGCTGTTATGCGGCCTCTTTGAGGGCAGATGGAGTCGGGGGGCAGGTTCTTCCTATTGAAGATATGGATGTTCGAGCAAATGACGAGAATAGAGGAAGGCCAGCAGAAGAATTGGTTTCGGTTCCTTTAGACCCCGAGAATCCTGAAAGGATGACTTTCATTGGAGCCACATTGGAAGTGCCCCTTAGAGGGAAGTTGGTAAAATTTTTGCAAGAAAATAGTGATGTGTTTGCTTGGTCAGCAGCTGATATGCCAGGCATAGACTCGGGGCTGATTACTCATAAGTTGAACGTGGATCCAAGCCGGAAGACAGTGAAACAAAAGAAAAGAAATTTTGCCCCAGAAAGACAAGAGGCTATAAAATAGGAAGTAGAAAAGCTCTTAGAGGCTGGTCATTGAGGAGATTCAATTTCCGGAGTGGTTAGCAAACCCTGTAATGGTGAAGAAGGCTAATGGAAAGTGGAGGATGTGTATAGACTTCACTGATCTAAATGATGCATGCCCCAAAGACTGTTTTCCGCTACCTAGAATTGATACTTTGATTGATGCCACTGCTGGACATGAGATGCTGAGTTTCATGGATGGATTTAGCGGATACAATCAGATCAAAATGCATAAGGATGACATTCCAAAGGTATCATTTATCACTGACTTTGGTGTTTATTGTTATCTTGTTATGGCGTTTGGTCTCAAGAATGCAGGAGCCACCTATCAAAGGTTGGTGAATAAAATTTTTAAGGATCTTATTGGAAAGACTATGGAAGTCTATGTTGATGACATGCTAGTCAAGAGTCTAGTAAAGACTGATCATATAACCCATTTGAAGGAAGCTTTTGAGGTCCTAAGGTACCACAAGATGATGTTGAATCCTACGAAGTGTGCTTTCGGAGTAGGATCTGGAAAATTCTTGGGATTGATGGTCTCAAAGAGGGGAATTGAGGCTAACCCCGATAAAATAAAGGCAATCCTGGATATGGAACCACCAAAATCTGTCAAGGATGTTCAGAAGCTCACAGGAAGGGTTGCGGCGCTAGGACGATTCATCTCCAAGTCAGGAGACAAGTGCTTGACATTCTTCAAATCACTAAAGAACATCAAAGACTTTGTATGGAGTGAGGAAAACCAGAAGGCATTTGAAGAATTAAAGAAGTATATGGCCCAGGCCCCGTTGTTGGCTAAGCCAGTTCTGAGTGAAGTTTTATTTTTGTACTTGGCTATTTCAGAGAGCGCCTTGAGCGCGGTGTTGGTTAAGAAGGAATTGAAAGTCCAGAAACCCGTATACTATGTCAGCAAAATTTTGTATGGTGCTGAGTTGAATTATTCAGCTATTGAGAAATTCACTTTAGCCTTGGTAATGGCTTCGAGAAAACTGCGTCCTTATTTTCAGGCTCACCAGATTGAGGTGCTAACAAATCAGCCCCTGAGAAATATCATTCACAGTCCCAAGGCAAGTGGAAGATTGATTAAGTGGGCAATAGAGCTGGGAGAGTTCGATCTCAAGTATAAGCCACGTACGGCAATAAAAGCCCAGGCACTAGCTGACTTCGTGGTGGAATGTACCATACCCAACCAAGAAGCCGGGGGGCAGGAAGATGCCATACCTCAAGACAAGGGAGTCGATGATGGGGGCAAAGAGAAGGATGATAAAGAATATTGGGTTCTCTATTTTGACGGGGCATCAAAAACGAACTCCAGTGGAGCAGGATTGGTTTTGCAAAGCCCTAATGGGTTCTTAATTGAGTATGCTATGAAGCTAGACTTTCCAACCACAAACAATGAGGCAGAATATGAAGCCTTAATAGCTGGCCTTGGCCTAGCTGGAACACTTAGAGTCAAAAACTTAAAGGTCCGTGGAGACTCGAAGCTGATCATATCCCAGGTAAAGGGAGAATTTGAGGCAAGGGATGATACGATGGCTAAGTATGTCCGCCTAGTAAGGGCTGTGATGACCCAATTTAATGAATGCCATGTTGAACACATTCCAAGGGAAGAAAATGTTAAGGCAGATGCGCTATCAAAGTTCGCTTCGTCTGAGATTGAAGAAAGTTCAGGAAGTGTGTACTTCCGTGTTTTGAAGACACGAAGCATAGATGTTAAGCTAGTGGCTCCCATAGGCTTGGGGACGTCATGGATTGATCCCATCAAGGCTCACATTCAGACCGGCTGGTTGCCAAGTGATGCAACTGAAGCACGGAAGTTAACTGTTCGGGCACTAAAGTACTCTTTGATAGATGGGATTCTTTACAAAAGATCTTTCGTGGTTCCCTACTTGAGGTGTCTCAGGCCCGATGAGGCACGCTTGGCTCTTGAAGAAGTGCATGAAGGTATTTGTGGACAACACTTGGGGGGCAGGGCCTTGGCTCATAAGATAACTCGTTTAGGTTTTTATTGGCCAGAAATGATGGTTGATGCCAAAGAATACGTGAAGAAATGTGACCGCTGTCAGAAGCATGCACCTGTTGTTAGACAACCCCCCGAGATGCTGACCTCTATCAACTCGCCCATTCCTTTTGCTATGTGGGGAATGGATATTTTGGGGCCTTTTCCCATGGCCACAGCACAAAGGAAATTTTTGATTGTAGCCATTGATTATTTCACCAAGTGGATCGAAGCCAAACCCTTGGCCAAGATCACAACTAAGCAGGTTGCACAATTCCTGTGGGAAAACATTATGTGCCGATATGGAATTCCCCGTATCCTCGTCACTGACAATGGAACACAATTCAACAATGAGGAATTCAAGAAGTATTATGAAGAAAATGAAATTGAGTTACGATTCACCTCTATGGCTCACCCGCAAGCCAATGGGCAAGCATAGGTAGGAAATCGGATAATCCTGGATGGACTAAAGAAGAGGATCGAGAAGTCAAGAAATAATTGGGTGGATGAAATACTTCCAATATTATGGGCCTACAGGACTACCTGTAGAGTCACGACAGAAGCAACTCCCTTCATGTTGGCATATGGGGCAGAAGCAGTAGTTCCAGTAGAGATATCACATTCCTCTCCAAGGATTCAGGCTTTCGATGAGGAAGAAAATGAGGAAGGGCAGAGGTTAGCCCTGGATTTAATCGATGAAGTGCGAGATAAAGCACATGCAAAGATAGTAGAATATCAGAAAAAGGCTTCATTTTACTACAACCTAAGGGTTAAATAGAGGTTTTTTAAACAAGGTGATCTAGTCTTGAGAAAAATAGAGGCTTCTGGTGTCGGACAGAAAGGAAAGCTTGCCCCGAATTGGGAAGGGCCGTACAGAGTCAAGAGCGTTCAGGGTAGAGGAACCTACAAGCTGGAAACTATGGATGGTTTTGAAGTCCCGAGGACCTGGCACGCACAAAACTTGAAGGTTTACTACGTATAAGATAGGCGAAGTACGATTCTCACTTGTCATCGTGACAAGTAGGTTTAAAAGCACCTTGAAGCTTTGCTTGCGTAGGATTTTATATTCCAGTAGAATTTACATTGTCTAGTTATTGTTGATTAGGGTCGAACCCATGTTGTGTAAGGTTTTGGAAAACCAGACTTCATATTAAAGAGTTTGAAATTATTTCAATATAAGGATGTTTAAAGTTCAAATGCGTATTAAGATTGTAAGGTTAAAATAGAAAGAGGCAAGAAAAGCAACATATGAAATATAACACCGGAGGGTAACAATTTCTGATATGAATGAAGTTCAAAAAGAAGATATACAAAAAAACTTAGGCCTTGGAAGGCTGAGATTCCTCGGAACCACTATCCGAAGTCTCCTCGGATGTCTCAGTCGTTCCTTCGGACGTCTCGGTCGTCCCCTCCGAAGTCCCTGTAGAGGTTCCCTCTGCGGGAGATGCTGGCTGTTGAGGCGCTGCTCTTAGAGGCTCTTCCACCCTGGCCTTCTTAGCGACAGGCTCAAGCTCCTCTTCGGAAGAATCTTCCTCCTCTCCATCCTTGATCATATCAGTAAGCTTCTCAGTAACACCTCCAAGCTCTGGAACTCGCACAGGGCAAGGAAAAGAGGACTGCTCGAGGACCTCTGGAAAATCATCCTGGATGGCCTCCACAGCGGCGTCCCAACCCTCTTTGTAGCTAACTGGGTGAAGAAGAGCATCATGCTCCACCATCAAGTCTTTGAATTCCTGGGTGTCCATCCAGCCATCAAAAGCTTTATCCTTCTGCGCCTTCAGAATGACATTTTCTGCCCGGGCCGTTTCCAGGTCAGAAGTGGAAGAGGCCAGTTGAGCTTCAAGGGCCTCTATTTTTTGGTTGGCCTCCTCCAACTTCTTGTTGGCATCTTCCAGGCCAACCTTCCAAGCCTTAGCTTGGTGAATTGCCCCTTGGAAATGGGCGTTAGCCTGCAAGGGAAACAGCAGAAGTTTAGAAAAGAAACATGAAAAGATAAGTATGAAGGGCATAGGTAAAGGACGTACCGTCGCCAGAGCCTGGGCTCCAAATAGCTCATTCCCCTCTAAGTCCTGTTGAAGGACAAAATCTTGATAGTCCACCGGGGAGATGGAATGCTTAGACCATTCCTTGGACAGCGCCGTGCTGCCCACGATTGAGTCCTTGCCCCGGATCCCCCAAGCAGGTTGAAAATAAGCCCCTGGCCTCTGCTTGGTGCGCAAAACTTGGCTGGAGCCTTCCTCGCTTGGCTCCATTGCCTGAAGGAGGAACTCAGGGAAGCGATCACCAAGTCGAGGGTCTTTAAAGACCTTCCCAGCCCTCTTCATCCTGGTTGTCTCCAGGTCCTTAGGCTTAGTAGCCTCCTCAATCTTCTCAGCCACTACAACAAACGAAGTCAGTTGAAGATCAATGGAATAAAAAATGAAGGAAATAAAGGAGGTAAGAAAGGGAACTTACTTTTCTTATGAACGGGCGAGAGGCCGCGTTCTACCAAGACGGTCTCCCGGATAAGATCCCAAGAATGGGAAGTACCGTTGTCTTGTGTAAGGAGGTTGAAACCTCTAGCCTCCTCCTCAGACAAAGTTATATCATTTGGGCTCCCGTCCACGGCCAGCCCAAAGGATGATCGAAACAGGGAGCCCCAATCTCCACCTTCCCAAACAATGAACAAGAAATCTTTCTTCCACCCCCAAGTTGTTGTCAGGGATGGACTTCCCATTCACGATATGGGGGATAGTGGGGCGCTGATTTATAGAAACCCAACCCGGACTTTTATCAGGGCTATTCTTGAACTGAAAAATCTTTCTGAAGAC
Source organism: Apium graveolens (assembly GCF_009905375.1). Taxonomy (NCBI): domain Eukaryota; kingdom Viridiplantae; phylum Streptophyta; class Magnoliopsida; order Apiales; family Apiaceae; genus Apium; species Apium graveolens. The sequence goes on along the minus strand of NC_133648.1, from coordinate 159,143,909 downwards.
AGCAACAGATGTGGGGACATTGTGTTTGGCGCATTGCGACAGATAGCACAGAATCAGCCTCCAAGAATTAGGGGGAAGTTGGCAAGGGCTGATGCCCACATCAGCCAGTAGCAAAGGAATGAATGGATGAACAGGGAGTTTGATACCTGCCCTTAGAGTATCCCTATAGACGCATAGCGCGTCCTTCTTCCACTGACAGGCACTGTCGGCCGGACCTGCAAGAACCAGCTTAAAAGGTTCCTTGATTCTGAAGCAGCTGCTCAACTTTTCCAGCTCCTTGGGGTCTCATAAGGCACTGATATGATCGTGCGCGTCCAGATGCGCATCTGTCGGGTACTCGTCCCCTCGAGTGTTGATCATATCAATTAAAGAAGTGTACCTCGATCGGATAGGGAACTCGTTGGACTTTCTAGCCACGTTCATCTTGGCCAAGCGGGTCATTTTCTTGTCCGCCATCTGCAAGAAGGACACATACAGGATATCTTAAGAAGGGCACCCAATAAAATAGACACGAGAAGAAAGGGGAGGGATTTTACCTGTAGAAGCGCTCCTAAAAAAGGCTTTGAGCTCCGACTTGCTGTTATCGCTCTGAGAATCTTAGCAGGAGGAGAAAGAAGAAAACTTAGAAATGAGAAGATAGGAAGTAGTAGCCTCTCCTCAATTCTTTATATAAGAGGAAAAAGAAGTTGAAGGGACGAAAGCCCATTAAGGACAAAGGCCCATGGAAAAAGCCCAGAAAAAGGAACATTCCAGAATATTCTAAGAATTCTAGAGGATTCTAAACGGATCAATATTAAGCCCAATAAAGGAGGCCCATTAAGTTTTGGAGAAGCCCAATAAAGGAGGCCCAGTAAGTTTTGGAGAAGCCCAATAAAGGAGGCCCAGTAAGTTTTGGAGAAGCCCAATAAAGGAGGCCCAGTAAGTTTTTGTAAAGCCCAATAAAAGAGGCCCAATAAAGAAGGCCAGGCCCAAATCCAATTAGGATTTGGAAAATACAATACCTTAAAATTAAAGCCAAATAAAAAAAAGGCTAGTGAAAGACCAAGATTCAGGTCGAATTCCAGGTCGTGGATCCTGCCCGAAAACTTTCGAGCAGGCACCCGAAAATAACGGATAAAAGAGACTAGGATTCAGGTCGAATTCCAGATCGTGAATCCTGCCCGAAATTTTTTCGACTAGATACACGAAAACAACGGAAAAAATAGGACTGAATTGAGGTCGAAACCTCGACCAGGAATGAGCTCGAATTAGCCAAGCATCTTTCAGGAATGAGGATTAAAAACCCAGGTCGAAGTTCGACTAGGATCCTGATCGAATTTCAGGTCGTGGATCCTAGTCGAAATCCTTCGACTAGGAAGCAAGAAAACCAAAGAATTTTCGAACAGGATTCAGGTCGAAATATCGACTAGAGTCCTGGTCGAAATCCTTGTCGGTAGGCTCATGACCAGAAGCTAAAAAAGGTGGGGAAATTTTCGACCTAGATCCAGGTCGAAATTTCGACTAGGATCCTGGAACCTAGATCCAGGTCGAAATTTCGACTAGAATCCTGGTCGAATTCCAGGTCGTGGATCCTATTCGAATTCCTTCGACCAGGATGGCAAGGCTGACCCCTATTTCGACTAGGATCCAGATCTAAATTTTGACTAGGATCCTGGTCGAAAAAGGGCTGGAAATCTGTAAAATTCAGAAATTAGGGAAAAATCTAGAAAATTAGGGAAAGATCCAGAAATTAAGGATAAATCCCAGAAAATTTGGGATAAATCCCAAAAAATTAGGGAAAAATCCAGAAAATTAGGGAAAAATCCAGAAATTAAGGACAAATCCCAGAAAATTAGGGAAAAAATCCAGAAATTAAGGATAAATCCCGAAAAATTAAGGACAAATCCCAGGAAATTAGGGAAAAATCCCGGGAATAAGGGAAAAATTCCTGGAAATTAAGATAATTCCTGAATAAAAGGAAAATTCATTATAAATGTGTAGGTCGCTCCACACTTTACGTGAAAACGAAACCCTGTAAGGGAATAAACAGACTTAACTTCTGCGAAACCTAATCAATGTTTCCCAAAAGTTGGGGGGCAAATGATAGGGATAAATAAATTATGATAGTATAATTAAATACTGCAAGGTGTGGGCTGCTAGGCCCAATAAAAAGATATATGATACTCAGAATAGAAAGGTTAAGCCTGATGGACCAGATCAGGCCTGATGAAATAAAGAAGGCCCAAAAGCCCTGATTATTAATTAATTTCGTAATTAATTAATAAGGGAAAAATCAGCTATTGAGAAGAGTCCCGATGAGGATATAAATCCTTATAGATTAGTCTCAAGGGGACCTAAAAGGATAAGGAATCAGTTTCCTACTATCTAGGACTCCAAAGTCCAATCTAATTATGAGACTTGCCCACCAAGTTTCCTATACCAAGTCTAATTCAAGGACTCCCAACATCTATATAAGGGGTCTCACCCCCACCAATCAGAACTATATTTTTTGGCTTGATTCTCTAATTCACAGAGATACGTAGGCATCTCATAAAGGCAGAATTAAGCTACGAAACACGAGAGCAGCCATTAAAGGCCTTGAGCTCCCGAATCTTGGTAATAAATACAGCAATTAATAACCTTAGTTTTTTATCCATAACAGTCTCTATAATTAGTTTCATGATTTTAAAATTTCAATAATTATTTTTGGGATTTTATAAAATTTAGAAATCAATATTTTATCAATTATTTAACCATGTATGATTTTCTGATTTTATTTAATTGTAAAATCCGTATTTAATTCCATCATTCTTCAAGAATTACGAAACTAATATTTATTTAAGTTTGGAATATTTTGAGAATTTTAAAATTATTTTGGAATTTTTCGGGATTAATTTCACCCGCGCGTCGATTCGTTTAATTGCGAAAAGCGGGTATAAACTGGATTTCAAAAATTGTATTAAAATTTCGAAATTTATATTTTTATAAACTTTGGGATATTTGCAACATTTTAGGACTATTTTCGTGATTTTCTGAATTTGTTTTAAGTGCAGCCCGGTTCGTTAATCGCGAAATGCGGGTATGAGTTCCGTTTCAAAAATGCTTTACAAATTATGAAAATTTTATTTAATAAGTTTCAGGATTTTTATTAAATTTTAAAACTAATTTTGTAATTTTCGGGTTAATTCTTACCCGTAGGTTTGTTCATCATTTTGCAAAGCACGGGTAAATTTGGGGCTTCTAGTCGGAACTTTAACACGTGTTTAATCTCTGTGAAACAAAGCAATACGAGGCAAGTACATGCAGCTTCTGTTGCTGCGTGTTTAGTTAAAAAAAATATAAAATAAAATATAAAATTACCAAAACCCATCATCTCTTATTAATCTCTTCGATCTCCTCCTAATCTTTCTCAGCTCTAAATCTCTCTCGACTATCTCTGTGTTACCCCCAATTAATCTCTCTCAATCTTCCTTTTTCTTTTTCCCCTCCTCTGTTCTTCTATCACCCACCGCCGATTGGTTTTTCGGCCGCCCTCCTTCCGCCCGTTCACTTTCCGGCTGTTTTCCGGCCCTGTGTCGCGTGCGATCTTGTGCGTATATGTGTATAGATATACGCATGGTTGGTCATATTGTTTCTCTGTGATTTCAGCCTTATGATGTTCTGATTTATGCATATATATATAGTTATATGTCTGTGTGAAATGGTGTGTGTGAGTTGTATGTGTATGCATTGTGTGCGTGAGTGTTTCACATGTGTACTGTTGGTGGTGATGCTTCAGTTGCGTGACTTGAGTTCTGTTGGTCTTGAAAATTGATTTAATTTAATTTTCTGCAATTAAATAATATTACTAACATTCGTGAATAAAAATATATTGCGTGCGGGAAATTATTTGTATCGATGGAATTTACGTAGGATGCCCGAAATTTACGGGAACCCGTAAATTTTATCGCCGTCGATAATGAGTTTTAAAACGAGTCGACGGTGGACTGTGATGAATTTATTCTGAGTCCTAATTTTTATAGAATAAATTAAAAAGAGTCATGTAATTAGTTTCGTATGGAAATGGTTGTGGAATTGTGAAAATTGGATTGTGAATTGTGTTGTTCACGTCGATGATGTTTAGACGGGTAGTCCGATAAACAAAGGGAACGCTGTCCGATTTCCGGGAAATTGAACTACGGAAATACGGGAGCGAATCCGAGGATTATTGGGACGTCAAGCGAGTTAAGTAAATACATATACGTATGTTTTATACAAAACCAGATTGTATGTTGTAGTGAAACGTTTTGCCGAAACCAATAACCCTAATTTCATATAATGACGAGTATACATATTTTCTGAAAACGAACACTGAACTGGTTTCGAGAACATGACCCCTAATTATTGTCTGTGTTATTATAATATGAATAATTATGAGTCGGGTTTGAATATCGTTGGGTAAGAATTAGTATCGAGGATATGTCAAGCATACCTAGACGTCTAACGTAGGGTATTTCGACCCTGTAGGTTATAATCGGGAACCTGAAAGTAGATGATGGACGAGAGATGACCTAGTAGTCAGTCGACGAGCTCAATAGAGTTTCAACAGAAAAACTTGAGTATCAAAGTCAAATCCAATGGGATCTAGTGATTGGACGTTAAAGCCTGAGCGACAGAGTCGGCTCAGAATTAATCAGTAATAGTTGTAAATATATTGCAAATATATTTTCGAACTGTTTCATAACATGTCGCTACTATTCAAAATAACCCATGTTTTATATAGCAAGTGCTATAAACAATTTACCCTTGAACCCTAATCTTTCTTGATCTTGAGCCATAAGCCTTATTCTTTGTAAAACCATCATTTGTTGATCCTCAGATACAAACCACACAAATATGATACTACTTTCCAAATGTATCACTATCAAATACAAAACACTGAAACAAAATTGTTTGAAAACACAGAAACTTTTATACTTCAACCATTCTTTATAACATCAAAGAACTATACCTTGAAAAATCATTTCTGACCTAATACCGGATGTTGGTACAAATTGAAAACCATTTCTTATACATACCCTGAAATCCCCTTGAGATGTCCATAAACTTCCTTATGCTTTTATTCAAGTGTTTAACTATCGTTGATTATGAACTTGTTTTATTGAATTATATCGTTTATCATATTGAACTGCTTTAGAATTAGATAGTTTTTATATATGTGGACCAGATTCGTGGTCAGACCATACCAATGGTCAAGTTAGGCCAATGTGTGCCTTGGATCCAGTAATTAGAGCAGTGCTGTGTGCTTACTCGGGGTTAGTGCGTGACTGATCAGCAGCCTAATCTTGGTTTTTAAAACTTAAAATGAATATCCAATTCTAATGATGAATTAAAAAGTAATTTGATTCCTTTGAATCATCTCATTTGATCATTGTTTAACCTCAGTTATCACTATTATGACTTGCTGAGCTAGTTAGCTCACCCTTGCGATTCTTTTATATATTTTTAGTTGAAAAGAATATGGATGATAGTGAAGTTCCTCAGTCCAAAGTGCGGGCTAAGGTTCCAGTTGAGTTGGATCAAGCTAGCAGAAGTTTCATGCGGTAAAGAGATAGTTAGATTGTAAGAATGATTTTATTATCAATTGTAAATTAAATTAGTTGGGATTGGTACGATGTAATAAATTAAGATTGTGGCTTGTTTTCATACTTTAACCTGTTGCGATCCGTGGTTTTGTGAAGCAGGGTCATTATAAATAATATTTCTTATACAGGTTGATATATTGTGTTTGTGTTGTGGACCCCAAACTTCTGACCCGGGTTTGGAGGGCGCCACGGGTTGGTATCAGAGCTACAGGTTTTAAGTCACTGAAACAAGCCTATATTGTCGGGATTGGGTAGAGGGTTAGGACTAAGAATAGGAAATAGGAAGATAAGACGTCGTGAAGATGAGTGCGATGGTATAGTAGGTCTCCGGCATGATTCGTATTGCGATTCGGGATTCTCAGCTTGCGACGTGATTTCCAGACAATGGCAATGGCAGATCTTGATTTCCCAGTGTCATTTGATCGTTTGGAGCTTTCCGTTCGAGGATCGTCATCTTCTCTCAGATTGGATTTGCACCTTGTTCCTCCACCAGCATTAATGGTACTACCTTCTGTTCTGACAATGCACCTCTTTAAGTTATTTCACGTTATTCTACCACCTCTTGTTATGAGACTACCTATTTAAGAACCTCCATTCGTTTATTCTTATTTTACTGGACATTCGGTTGTGAGTGTATCTCTTCAGTTTACTCTACACCCTGTTCTATACCCTCAGTTTAAAACTTGTACTATGAAGTAATTGTACCTATGAGGATGGATGCGGGAGTCGCAGTAAATGGTGAGTATTGAGATACAAATAAAGGTGAGAAGAAGTTTAGAAAGAAGATTCAAGTGTTTCGGAGGATAGCTGTTACCTGGTTACAAGAAGCTATTAGTGATTAGGCCACCCATGACTAGCTCGTGGAATAGAGTAGATAAGTTTTGAAAATAGAGAGTTAGAGAAGATTATGGATCTGGAGATTTCTTGGAGTTAGATAATGGTGTTATCATAATGTGATATATATTTTAACAAGATGATGTGACATTAGCCGACTTGTTGACTATTGGATAGTCTATTCCACTTAACGATTGCAAAGTTGTTAACGGGAGTATTACCAGTATGGGAGCCTTGATGTGAAGCTACGAATAAGATAACATGCAACAACAATTGAAGTTTCTTCAATTAAGGAAGGTAAATGGACACGATGGAGGAGAAAAGGTAGATTGAAGTGAACGGACCTTTATGTGATCGTTTCTTTAATTCGGTACCTTGTTATAGGTCGGAAAGACAACAACCAACTCATATAGTAAGGACAACCAGGTTTGTGATTTTCCAAACTTTTTAAACAATTTTTTGAAAAAGATTTTCCTTTACAAATTTCTAAAAGCCTTTTCGAATGAAATGATTTTTAAACATTGGTTGTCAAGTTACTACTTGAGTTTCTTGTTTGATAGAAAGCCCGGATTACCTGGAAGGATGCTGTTTCAGACTTAGTATTGCTAATTCCGAGAACGAAGTAACCTATGATTATGAAGAAGTTGATTATTCTTAAGAGTAAGGTGCAAGTATTGTTTGATAAAATTTACAACAGAATTAGCATACAGAGTAACTATATATTCAATTACTAGGACTATCAGAATTCGAAGAATTCATTGATTTAACAGAAGTCGGAGCGTGATCGAAGAAGATTGGAAAGATTTCCAGACCTCTCTAAAAGCAGAATATTATTAACAAAAGGATCGTTATGTCGAATGGTACGTGTTTATTCCAAATTAAGAGAGGAAACTCGAAGTTACCTGGTAGGAACGCTATTATGATCGAATTGTTAAAGTATTATACGTGTAAGTGCGATGTTAAAGACGTAAAACTTAGCAAGTAAGAATTTATTATAATGCTTGATTTGCGAAGACATTTCAGCGGACTTTCTAAAGTTGTTATATGACGCAATTGGGATATGACCAAACGAGCTCAAAAGATGAATACAAATGAAATGTGGATGGTGACCAATAGTATCGTTCTTGCCTTCAATATTACATCGTATATTCCTTTTTGATTCCTAAATAAGTATGAACTTCTTTTCTTAAATAAACTCTTTGCTATGACATCGAAAATGAGGATATTGCATTCCTTTCAAATATAATTGTTTCCCTTAAGTTTTGCTTTCTGATTGGGACAAACAGTGTTATGATGAGACGCTTTGTCGGGATGACGAAGAGTCAGGTGGGACGCCACCTAATCATGTGCTGTATGCCATATGGTATAAAAGAATGGCCATCTTAAGTACCAATATGGTTGTCTCATTCATATTCAAATCCTTGTTTCTTCTTTCTTTTCAACTCTAATTTTTGTTGAATTGTGAATCCTCCTAGTTGTTTCGTTGTACTGTCGTACTTTGCAAGAGTTTTTCCAAAAGAAACCAACATATTATGGACCAAGCGGGCAAAGTTCCATCTACCTCTCAGGCATGAAAAGCAAACAAGGGCATATGATGAGGATTGCAAATCACTAGCCCAGTCAGGGATGCACTAAGAGTCAAGGGAATCTACTCCAATGAGGAATACGTCTCCAAGAACGAGAAACTGCAATTTTTCCTGTGAAATATGTTATTCAGAATACGGATGTGGTGATGTGAATGATTATCGTGGATACTTTATACGTTAAAGTATTGAAAGATGTGAGAGCAACTTGATTGTTTAGCTCCCAAGGTTTTGTTGATAAGAGGAATTACCCTGTTGAATTAATAAGATTGTGATTAAAGGACTAGCAAGTCAAGAATGTGTAGTTGTTAAATAAGTAAGTCCCAATAGTGGAATTGAGATTTATGGCAATAAGTTGTGAAGAATTGATATCATGGAAGATAAGAGGATTTGACATTATACTAAGGAATGGATTAACTATTAAAGCGTGATGTCCAGACAGACCGTCGTGATGAAAAGATAATTCTGAGGACGCCAAATGAGAAGGTGATGAGGTTTAGAAGATGAAAGAAGGTAAAGAATTTGTTAATAATGATAACGGTGATCAAGATATGAGCATTATGGTGATTATGGGATACATAAAAGTCAGAAACAAACAAAATTTGAAGATTTTATAGCAAATAAGGAGTTTCAAGATATGTTTCCAGATGAGTTATCAACATTTCCTCTAGATAGAGAAATGAAGCTCGCGATTGACTTAGCACCTGAGACGAAGCCAGCGATCAAGGCCTTACACAAAATGGTACCAGTTAAAATGAGGAAGTTAGCAAAGCAGATGCCAGGGATGTTAGCAGAAGAAGCGATTAGACCCAGTGTATCCCATAAGGTGCACCGGTATTAATTATTAATAAGAAAGATGGAAGTATGAGATTATGCGTCGACTAGCGAAAGCTCAACAAGTTTACTATCAAGAGCAAGTATCTGTTACCTCGACCCAATGATTTGTTTGATCAAAGGAAAGAAGTAAAGTACTTTTATAAGATTGATTTAAGACTTGGTATTTCACCAAATCGAAGATTAAACCTATGGACATAATCTTTAAGGAATATTTGGATGAGTCGTATTTGTATTACTTAAAGTCAATAAAGGTTCATGCGAAGCATTTAATGACAATTAGGAAGTCGGAAAAAAAAAGTTGTATGTAAGGTTTACAAGACGAAGTTTTAATAGCAGGAAGCAAAATTCTTAGCATAAGTAGTCATTAAGGAAGAGGCAAAAGGAGATCCAACAAGGATAAAAGTTACTATAAATAAAGAAAGATCAAAAGCACCAACAAAAGCAAGAAGTTTTTATAAAGTGGAGTAGGGTGAAGAAAGTTTTGCGGAGTTAAATGAAAGAATGGTTACATCACCTGTTTTATCAATTTAAAAGTATCAAGGAGATTTGGTAGTTTATAGTGATGCTTCTCATAAGGTAATAGGATGTGTGTTGATGCAGCACAATAAAGTTATTGTATATGCATCCAGAATATTCGTTTTAAAAGATTGGGAAACATGATATGTATGGAGAAAGGTGTGAAATATATACGGACCATAAGAGGTTGAAGTATGTATTCACGAGGAAAAGCAAATATAGAGGCAAGCGATAAGTAAAAAGGAGGAAACGAACATATAAACTGTACCAGAAGAATTTTTCTATGGAATTTTAGAAGTTGGAATTGGAAGTCAGAATTTATAATCCAAAAAGGAGCAAGGATGGATAGTATGACCTTTCAGTTGAAGTTGTTAAGGAAAAGATAAGAAGATGTCAAGAGAAGATAATGGATCGTGATGTTAGCTGTTAATAAGGGAAAATTTATGCGCCCAGAAGAACGATCACGATATCCCCAGTTTTCTTCCAGCACTTGGATACTACAAGTAGAAGAATTAAGAAATGAGATTCCACAGGGAATTCACAATATTAAGTATTTAAGTTATTGAAGAGATGCCAAGATATATGGAAATTTAAAGAAAAATAGTGATAACCAGGTATAAGAAGGAAACTTCAAGATGGATTAGGAAGTGTTGGACATGTCAAAGGATTAAGGCTAAGTATTGGAGGCCTCGTGGATAAGGCAGACCCAGGGAGTGGTTTTATAAGAAGCAAATCGTAAAGTGTACCAGTAATGTTGATAGAGAAAAGGAATGAAATTATGAGATTACGTACTGATTGTCGGGAGCTGGACAAAATAACAAATAAGAGTAAGTGACCCCTACAAAGAATAAATTACCTACGAAACCTAATTCATGAAGTGTGTTATGTCTCGAAAATTAACTTAAGATCCGACCTGAGAACCTATCAGAGATTACGATTAAAGTAAGTTAAGAGCATTGCAAGCTCTCGTGATATTATATGAAATAACAAGTGTACCAGGTGATTATAAGGAATTAAGGATCATGATGTATAAGGAGTACTTAAATAAGCAAACTGTATTTATTGATAACATCCTTAGCTACTCAAAGAATAAGGAAATCTGCGTGGAATACCTAAGGATTTTTCTCTAAAAAAAATCAAAAGGAAAGCAATTGTACATTGAGTCTTCAAGAATGAAATTGTGACTAAGGTTAACCAAAGATTCTGAATTAATCCATTAACAACTACCTAAGCGAAGCCGTATGATAGCAGATGCCTTATGCCGATAGAAGGATTGGATGTAATTAAGACCACCGAGGAGTTAATAAACGAATTGGAAAGAGTGGAATCTGAAGTTCAAATTTTTAAAGGTAACAGTACGTGAAAATATGAGATTACTTTTCAACCTTAACTGACGAAAAAGAGTAAGAGATGTTCAAATGTTTGGAAACCAAGTTGAAAATGAGCACCGCCTATTATCCTTGAGCGGAGAGTCAAAGTACGAAAGTGATTAAGGAAATGAAAGTTATGTTGAGAGGTTGAGTTTTAAGGAAACACCGGAATGATGATTTATCAACGATGTCAGCTTTAGAATGCCATTTTATTAAGCTTCATGTGAACACAAGTGTAGGTCCCCATTCTTATTGAGATAAAGTGGGAGGAAGAAAGTTGTTAAATTCTATGTTAATTCAGCACACGAAGAGCGTAGGGATATTGATTGAAGCAGCTCGGAGAAGACAAAGAAAGAAGACAAAATTGTATCGAGAGAGAATATGAGTATAGAAATAGGACCAGTAGTGTTAGTACAAGTCTCATCTTGAAAGAGACTGGATTAGTCTAAGTAGAAGGGACAGGTTAAGTCCTAAAATTAGTGAACCATTCTCGAAGTATCGATAAATATAGAAAAAGTTATTCATGAGTTGATATTACCGTCACAACACTGTGTACATATAATGTGTTTGGCATGACAAAGTTAAAGCGATAAGTATTTGATTTGAATTAAGTGATTGATCAGGAGCCAATGGGGCTCTTGTCCAAGTTTGTTTTGCATATAGTGATCAATCCAAATTCTTGATCGTTAAAGGTGAGTCATTGAAAATAAGTGTATATCCATAGTAAGTACGTTTGAAATCCTTGAGTAGAAGAGTCTACTTGGAAATTAGAGTCAGATATACTTGACAAATATCCTCACTTATTTAGTTAAACCAGATTCTGAGGACAGAATCTTTTTAAGGGGGAAGGATATAACGACTCATGTATTTTTGAATTATTTAAATATGTAATTATGGAAGTATTAATTAAATAAATTATGTGTCTTGGTTTTGGTAGCAATATGTTGATATATACTATTTGTCTGTGATTTATTGGTGTAAAGGATTGGAATGTGTAGTGAAAGATTGAGTTATATTATTCTGTTTTATTTTTAAAGGTGATTTTATTAGAGTTTTAAACCCGTAAATATTTGGATTGTCTCTATAATTAGTTTCATGATTTTAAAATTTCAATAATTATTTTTGGGATTTTATAAAATTTAGAAATCAATATTTTATCAATTATTTAACCATGTATGATTTTCTGATTTCATTTAATTGTAAAATCCGTATTTAATTCCATCATTCTTCAAGAATTACGAAACTAATATTTATTTAAGTTTGGAATATTTTGAGAATTTTAAAATTATTTTGGAAATTTTCGGGATTAATTTGACCCGCGCGTCGATTCGTTTAATTGCGAAAAGCGGGTATAAACTGTATTTCAAAAATTTTATTAAAATTTCGAAATTTATATTTTTATAAACTTTGGGATATTTGCAACATTTTAGGATTATTTTCGTGATTTTCTGAATTTGTTTTAAGTGCAGCCCGGTTCGTTAATCGCGAAATGCGGGTATGCGTTGCGTTTCAAAAATGCTTTAAAAATTATTAAAATTTTATTTAATAAGTTTCAGGATTTTTATTAAATTTTAAAACTAATTTCGTAATTTTTGGGTTAATTCTTACCCGTAGGTTTGTTCATTATTTTGCAAAGCACGGATAAATTTGGGGCTTCTAGTCGGAACTTTAACACGTGTTTAATCTTTGTGAAACAAAGCAATACGTGGAAAGTACATGCAGCTTCTGTTGCTGCGTGTTTAGTTAAAAAAAAATATAAAATAACATATAAAATCACCAAAACCCATCCTCTCTTATTAATCTCTTCGATCTCCTCCTAATCTTTCTCAGCTCTAAATCTCTCTCTTCTATCTCTGTGTTACCCCCAATTAATCTCTCTCAATCTTTCTTTTTCTTTTTCCCCTCCTCTGTTCTTCTATCACCCGCCGCCGATTGGTTTTTCGGCCGCCCTCCTTCCGCCCGTTCACTTTTCGGCTGTTTTCCGGCCCTGTATCGCGTGCGATCTTGTGCGTATATGTGTATAGATATACGCATGGTTGGTCATATTATTTCTCTGTAATTTCAGCCTTATGATGTTCTGATTTATGCATATGTATATAGTTATATGTCTGTGTGAAATGGTGTGTATGAGTTGTATGTGTATGCATTGTGTGTGTGAGTGTTTCACGTGTGTGCTGTTGGTGGTGATGCTTCAGTTGCGTGACTTGAGTTCTGTTGGTCTTGAAAATTGATTTAATTTAATTTTCTGCAATTAAATAATATGACTAACATTCGTGAATAAAAATATATTGCGTGCGGGAAATTATTTGTATCGATGGAATTTACGTAGGATGCCCGAAATTTACGGGAACCCGTAAATTTTATCGCCGTCGACAATGAGTTTTAAAACGAGTCGACGGTGGACTGTGATGAATTTATTCTGAGTCCTAATATTTATAGAATAAATTAAAAAGAGTCGTGTAATTAGTTTCGTATGGAAATGGTTGTGGAATTGTGAAAATTGGATTGTGAATTGTGTTGTTGACGTCGATGATGTTTCGACGGGTAGTCCGATAAACAAAGGGAACGCTGTCCGATTTCCGGGAAATTGAACTACAGAAATACGGGAGCGAATCCGAGGATTATCGGGACGTCAAGCGAGTTAAGTAAATACATATACGTATGTTTTATACAAATCCAGATTGTATGGTGTAGTGAAACGTTTTGCCGAAACCAATAACCCTAATTTCATATAATGACGAGTATACATATTTTCTGAAAATGAACACTGAACCGGTTTCGAGAACGTGAACCCTAATTATTGTCTGTGTTATTATAATATGAATAATTACGAGTCGGGTTTGAATATCGTTGGGTAAGAATTAGTATCGAGGATATGTCAAGCATACCTAGATGTCTAACGTAGGGTATTTCGACCCTGTAGGTTATAATCGGGAACCTGAAAGTAGATGATGGACGAGAGATGACCTAGTAGTCAGTCGACGAGCTCAATAGAGTTTCAACAGAAAAACTTGAGTATCAAAATCAAATCCAATGGGATCTAGTGATTGGACGTTAAAGCCTGAGCGACAGAGTCGGCTCAGAATTAATCAGTAATAGTTGTAAAGCCCTGTAAGGCAAGTACTTTTGAACTTTTCTTCAAGATATATTACAAATATATTTTTGAACTGTTTCATAACATGTCACTACTATTCAAAATAACCCATATTTTATATAGCAAGTGCTATAAACAATTTACCCTTGAACCCTAATCTTTCTTGATCTTGAGCCATAAGCCTTATTCTTTGTAAAACCATCATTTGCTGATCCTCAGATACAAACCACACAAATATGATACTACTTTCCAAATGTATCACTATCAAATACAAAACACTGAAACAAAATTGTTTGAAAACATAGAAACTTTTATACTTCAACCATTCTTTATAACATCAAAGAACTATACCTTGAAAAATCATTTCTGACCTAATACCGGATGTTGGTACAAATTGAAAACCATTTCTTATACATACCCTGAAATCCCCTTGAGATATCCATAAACTTCCTTATGCTTTTATTCAAGTGTTTAACTATCGTTGATTATGAACTTGTTTTATTGAATTATATAGTTTATCATATTGAACTGCTTTAGGAATGGATAGTTTTTATATATGTGGACCAGATTCGTGGTCAGACCATACCAATGGTCAAGTTAGGCCAATGTGTGCCTTGGATCCAGTAATTAGAGCAGTGCTGTGTGCTTACTCGGGGTTAGTGTGTGACTGATCAGCAGCCTAACCTTGGTTTTTAAAACTTAAAATGAATATCCAATTCTAATGATGAATTAAAAAGTAATTTGATTCCTTTGAATCATCTCATTTGATCATTGTTTAACCTCAGTTATCACTAATATGACTTACTGAGCTAGTTAGCTCACCCTTGCGATTCTTTTATATATTTTCAGTTGAAAAGAATATGGATGATAGTGAAGTTCCTCAGTCCAAAGTGCGGGCTAAGGTTCCAGTTGAGTTGGATCAAGCTAGCAGAAGTTTCATGCGGTAAAGAGATAGTTAGATTGTAAGAATGATTTTATTATCAATTGTAAATTAAATTAGTTGGGATTGGTACGATGTAATAAATTAAGATTGTGGCTTGTTTTCATACTTTAACCTGTTGCGATCCGTGGTTTTGTGAAGCAGGGTCATTATAAATAATATTTCTTATACATGTTGATATATTGTGTTTGTGTTGTGGACCCCAAACTTCTGACTCGGGTTTGGAGGGCGCCACATATGCGCTTCATTAAAAATCCCGTGCTTTAATTCCATAACGTTACGAATATAAATACGTGAGCTAACACGGTATATTCCTTTCTTATCCCTTTGAGCTCTAACCTCTTCTCCTGTCAACTTATCTTTCTCGTGGCTTATCACTTATTCTTGACAGCATCGAATCTTTTCCAAAATCTCTGGCTGAAGTGTCATCGCATCCGTTGCTTCATTTACAAATTTTGGAACTCGTGCTTCTATTTCCAACTTTTCAAATTCCTTGAACAACTCTTCAAAAAAAATCAACACATTCAACCTTTCCTTGCGGCTCAACCCATCCGCTACAATATTCTCTTTCCCGGGATGATAACTTATCGTACAGTCATAATCCTTAATCAATTCCAACCATCTCCTTTGCCTCATGTTTAATTCTTTCTGATTAAAGATATATTTTAAGCTCTTGTGATCCGTGTAAATCTCAAACTTTTCTCCGTATAAATAATACAATTGTTGCCAATTCCAAATCATGCGTAGTATACTTCTGCTCATGTGGCTTGAACTTCCTAGACGCGTATGCTATTACCTTTCCGTATTGCATTAGCACACAACCTAGTCCTTTATACGAAGCATCACTGTAGATTACAAACTTACCCTTTTCATCGGGTAGAACCAACACTGGTACAGTTACTAACCTTTTCTTTAGCTCCTAAAAACTTTCCTCGCAGTTATCTGTCCAAATAAACTTCTCGTTCTTCCTTGT
Organism: Apium graveolens; assembly: GCF_009905375.1. Lineage (NCBI taxonomy): Eukaryota > Viridiplantae > Streptophyta > Magnoliopsida > Apiales > Apiaceae > Apium > Apium graveolens. Next base: position 159,128,159 of record NC_133648.1, on the reverse strand, counting down.
CAACTTAGTCAATGGGACTGAGATCTTACAAAAATCTTTCACAAATCTTCTATAATATCCTACTAGTCCAAGAAAATTTCTTACTTCCATAGGAGTGTTTGGCCTATCCCAATTCATCACAGCTTCAATCTTTGCGGGATCAACTTTAATACCTTCAATGTTAACTACATGTCCAAGAAACTGAACTTTCTTTAGCCAAAATTTGCACTTAGAAAACTTCACGTATAACTTTTATTTTCATAATATTTCCAAAGAGATCCTCAGATGTTCCATATATTACGCTCCCGTCTAGGAGTATATCAAGATATCATCGATAAACACTATTACGAACTTCTCCAAATATTGTTTAAACACTCTATTCATGAGATCCATAAATGCAGCTGGCGCATTTGTCAAACCGAATGCCATTACCAAGAATTCATAATGCCCATATCTTGTTCAGAACTCTGTCTTGGGTATATCTTCCGCTTTAATCTTTAGCTGATGATATCCGGATCTTAAATCAATCTTCGAGAAACAAGTAGCTCCTTTCAACTGATCAAATTAATCGTCGATTCGCGGTAGAGGGTACATATTCTTAATTGTCAACTTATTCAACTCGCGATAATCGATACACAGATTCATACTTCCATCTTTCTTCTTCACTAACAGCACTTGTGCACCCCACGGGGATACACTCGGGCGAATAACTCATTTTTCCTACAATTCCTGTAATTGCATCGCTAATTCCTTCATCTCAACAGGCGTCATTCGATATAGAGCTTTTGAAACTGGTTCTGTTCCAGGAGCCAAATCAATCGTGAACTTGATCTCTCAATCTGGAGGTAGTCCGGGTAATTCATCTAGAAACACATCAGGAAAATCTTTAACTACTGGAATATCCTCAATTCTTAATGACTCCACCTCTAAATCCTTTACATGAGCCAAATATGCTTTGCATCCCTGTCGCAACAATCTCTTCATTTGGATAGCCGATAAAAACTTCCTTACTTGCTTCTTACCTCTAAATATCAGTTCAACTCCATTCTTGGTTCTCAACTTCACCTTCTTTCTTTTACATTCGCTTTGCGCATCATGGTTTGACAACCAATCCATTAATATAACATCGAATTCTCCACATTTGAAACATGTCATCTCTAGTTTTCCTATACCTCTTGGGCATTCCGTTGAATAGTGTTCTTTTTGGTTGCACTTAAAAAAAGTCACGTTCAGCTTGTTGCACCTCCCCAGGTGTTGCTTTCCCCAAACCTTGCACTACTGGGTCTGAGGTCTATTATCCTTTACCGTTTATCCCATCTTCTGGAAATGATTCTTTTGATTTCCATTTCCGGGCTTAAACTTCTGAAACTTCTGGCTTTGACCTCCACCATTCTTTCCAAACTTCCCTATAAACTTAGAGCTTCCCTGATCTTATTCTGATTCCTCAAACTTTCTCTTCTTTCCCTCACTTTCTTTCTTGGTTGCTTCTTTCTCTCCTTCTACAATCATCGCTTTCTGGACTAATGCGGCATAATTCCTTATTTCAAGAAGAGCCACCTGACTTTGAATCCCTGGTCTCAATCCTTGCTGGAATCTTTTGGCCTTCTTTGCTTCGGTATTCACATACTCGGGCGCAAACCTTGCTAACTCCAAAAACTGCACTTCATATTCAGCCACGTTCATATCTTCTTGTCTCAGACTCAAAAACCTCATTTCCAACTGGTCTCGCATATAAATTGGCAAATACTTCTCTAAAAACATCTCCGTAAACTTCTCCCATGTTACAACTTTTCCTTCCAGTAACACTTTAGAAGATTCCCACCAATAACTAGCCTCGTCCTTCAGATAATAACTTGCTTATTATGCCTTCTTATCATCCTTAACTTCCTCTAACTCAAAAGCTTTCTCTATTTCTCTCAACCAAGACTGAGCTTTAATCGAATCCGACAATCCTACAAACTTTGGGGGATGTACAGATTGAAATTGCTTGAAATTACCGACTTTAGGGGCTGAGGGTTTCTGCAAAAGTTAAAAGAGTCGGTTCATCATAGGTGTATCTTGGTTTTGTTCTTGATCTTGGGTTTCAGTTTCTTCTTCCTGGTGATTTGGTGAAGTGGCCATTTCTTACAAACCTGATTGAGCAATTATTTAGCAATACGATAGCATGGCATACATATCAATAGAAACTCTTTTAGAAATAGCTTTTCAGGTTTTAAGTATTACCCAGTTGCGCATGCAATCCTATTACTACATAATTTTCTCATCAGTTAGGGTTCTCATCTGATATAAAGTATATTTTCACATGATATTAAGTACGGCTTCTTGGAAATATGATATGTAGAATGGTTTATGAAACTCAAAGGTTCACAATGTAAAACAAGATTCATAATTTATTTAATGATTCAAGGGTACATAGATAAAAGGTTCAAGTACAACAAGTGCTGATATAAGGTATAATAATAAAGCAGGGTTAAACAGAGGAAAAACTAGAAAATATCCCCCTATCTACTCCTATCTTCTACCTAACAATTGCTATTGTAACCAACACTAGTTCTGAAATACAATACAACATGAAAATGAAAAAAAAAGGATCACGACATCTGACCAAGTATTCCAAGCCTACCAGTGCTGAAAATTAATAAACAAATAACAACTACTACGGGTTCCACCAGATGTCCCGCTTGATCAACACCAACTCACTCATCACCAGAATCTAGAATCTCTCTCAACACAGTCAAAATCCAATGAATGATCTTATGTACCCTCCTGGTCCCTCGTCCAATCTCCTCCGAGCAACCTGTTCCACCATCTGAATTCGGACTCTCCACTCATCCTCCACAACTGAAGTCCTCTGCCAAGACTCTCGAGCCAACCTATCCATCAAAGCTCCCAACTTAGGAATATGGGAGTAAGCAAAATCTCGATCCTGGGCCAACTTGCCACCAATACTGACAGGCACAAGCACCGGCATAACAGACTCTCGCTCAGGGGCTGGGGTCACTTGATCTGGTCTCAGGGGAGAAATGTGCATAGGGGCCTCACTGCTCTCCGATGGATCCTCCTCAAGGTCTGAACTAACATACACAGGCTCCTCTGAAGAGGGTGTAATAGAGTCCACTAGGGTACCGGTCAAACTAATCTCTGAGTCGGAATCACTACCACTATTGGGGTCCTGAGATAAAACACAAAATAACAACCAAGAAATAGCATTAGGGTTAAATAAGTCTTCAACTAACTCCGCACCCCAACTCTAGTTGCTATCTTGACCTAATAACTTTGCTTAGACTATACCTAATAGACTAGCTCAACTCTATATGAGTCGAAACACTCTCGCAATATAAATATATACCTAAATACCCTTTTATCCTAACTTGTCTCAGGGACTAGATCCTGCAGCTCTGATACCAACTTGTGACGCCCTCAATCTCGGGGTTAGGAAATGAGGACCCGCTCACCATTAAACTAATATAATAGCAGCAGATATAATAAACCCCGATTAAACACAAACAAGATATAAATAAGATTAAGAGAGAAGATTACAACTACCAACCTGAATAAATATATTACAACAAAAAATAATTATAAATTCAAATTTATTCAATTCCGACATGGAACCAACAGATAACCCATTGTATCTGATCCAACTTATACAATCCTTCCAATTAATACTCTTGCTCACACAGACACAGCTACATGCTCTAGCATCTAGAAACCTGCGACACGGTAGGGACCGCCAGGAACACTCTTGCGAGGGGTGTGCCTAATTCTGGCCATCTTCTTTTTTAACTGCCATGGTTAGATTAAAGAAAAATATATGAGCAAAGAAGCTCAGCAAGTAACTATATAAACAGTTTTATAATGCAGTTAAAATATCAAAATCAACAAACGAGGCATTCTACTTAAATATCTAGGTGTAAAATTTCTATCTCTGGCTATGAAAGGGTTACGAAGAACAGGATTATCGATCAACTACAATATGTCTCGAGAAAGTTCAGAACACTTGCCTGGTACTAGCTTGCTATACTGTACTAATTTCCAATCACAACCGCCTACTCCTCGACTATTTGTTTCCCTTTCCTACGTCTTGCCTCTTCTGCTCATATAACATAAGCATCTATCAATATTCAACTCATACGATTCTATTCGATACACACTTCTATCTACCCTTCATTTTACCCAAATCTGATTAACTGATTGAAAGTTACACAATAAACAAGTAAACACCGAATATATAGACCGATAATCAATCAACAAGTCATATATAACACGTAACACGTTAAACAATCAATGATATATTATTTATAAAGGAGTCTCGGGTCATAAATAGGCTTTCGGGTATTCAAAATGATTTTTAAAATATTTTTCGGAATTAAAACAGGTCGTTGGATAAATTTTAAAGTAATATACAGGGTTCGGTTGGCCAAATCTGGCTTCAAAACAATTTTATAATAATTATCGAGTCTTGAAAACAATTTAAAATAATATTTTAAAGCTCGAAACTATTTTTTGGAATTTCTAAATCATTTTTAAATAATTAATTAAAATCAATTAATCAAATAATTTTCAAATTAATTGACCAATTAATCAATTAATTATTAACTAAAATTAATTAACAAATTAATTCAGATTTATTTTTGAATTAAAAATAATTATTGGAATTAAAGTAATGATTTTTGGAATTTTCAGAAATTAAAAACGGATTTTTATAATTAAAATAAATAGAAAATATGATTTTTAAACATTTTTAAAACAGGAATCCTATTTCTGCAACTTTCCAGAAACTTCAGGGACTAAACTGTATCGTCCCCAAAAGTTTAGGTACCAAACTGCAAATTTTACAGGGCTCGCCGGAAAACGATCGGGGTTCGCCGGAGATGGCGTTCCCGGAATCGTCATACCTTCAGGAGCTCCAGATATCATCTACAATTCATGAGAAACACATCCAAACAATCATTTCGTCCTAATAACCCCAGACCTGGCCGTAAAATGGCCAAGAACTTCACCGGTTTCCGGTGACCCAACGAAAACTTCAAAACACGACTCTCTTCGATTCACGAATCCTCTGTTAACGAGCTATATACCAATCGATTGCAAATTTCATAAGGAACACAACCCACTATATATCAACAGCTAATAACCCCTAAATTAAAAAGCCCTAAATTTCAATTAAGAACATTCATACGGGTTATAAACCCTAATTTCAAAATTCGATAATCAAACTCAATTTTGAACATGTTAATGAACTCCAAATCAGTCATATAATATATCAAAATCATCAGGAAAACAAGCTCTACAACATGCAATCATCAAATTATTCAAACAATCATCTGAACAAAAATTCATATTTTAATCAAAATAATTCAAAAATAAATAAATTTATAGAAAATAAACCTTTGATTCTGCGGGTGTATGGATCACAGATGCTGATAGTACTCTTCAAGACCTTTGATTTAGTTACTCGAGCGTTGAAAACAAAAATCACTAACACCTTCGAATTGCTGTTTGATTCTCAAAAAGGTTTATGAATATAAGTATTTTCTCTGGAAAACTATATAATTACTATCTGCAAATGATTTTTGATACGGAACAAAATACGGTAAAGGCTATTTATAATTACCGAAAATTAGTATCCCGTTGGATCATTCCGGATATAAAATAGTACGTTTATTAATAAAAACTGATCCAAACGGTACCGGTTTTCGGGATAATTATCCAAACCAGTACAACTTGTACTGCGGTCTTGGTCTCAGCATCTGGTTACACGTATTACGGGGTGATATTGTGATAGTTTAATAAAAAGATCTCGTTTATCGAAAATACGAGTTTTATTGATTTACCGAAATGAATAATGTATCGAAAATGTTGCGCCAGGACCCGCGCAGGACAAACCGTACGCCGGATCGAAAAAGTCGAAACATGGAAAATGCTTGGAATATTGCAATTAGGTTAGGAAGGAGTTTTCGAAAAAGTTTCGGGTTATAAAAACGTAAAAACGGATGACGTCGGTTGTTCCCGATTATATAAAATAGTTTTTAAATACTCGGAAAAAGATGTTATAAAATCCGTATCTTTCCTATAAAATCATAAATCAACATAAAAATAAATAGGAAGATATGACAATTATCTATATTTTATTTTGGACATATAAAGATTAAAATACTCAATTAATATTATTTTAAACATCCAAACACATATAACACTTACCAGATAATTCAGAGAATAAATACTGAACATACATAATAATTATTTATCAGCAAAATAATTACACGGTATATCCCAGATATTACATCCTTCCCCCTTAAAAGGATTCTGTCCTCAGAATCTCCTAAAAAAACAAATGAGGGTACTTTTCTCTCATATCACTCTCTAGTTCCCAGGTTGACTATTCAACCTTTAGGTTTCTCCACAATACTCTTACTAACTTTACCACTTTATTTCTCAATACTTTCCTTCTTTCCTCTAGAATTTCTATCGGACTCTCCACATATGACAAATCTGCCTGAAGCTCTATTGGCTCATACTCGATTACATGCCTGGAGTCTGAATTATACTTCTTAAACATCGATACGTGAAAAATATTGTGAATGTGCTCCATGTGCGGAGGTAACGCCAACTCGTAAGCTACTTTGCCAATGCGCTTTAAAATCTCAAAAGGTCCAATGTATCTTGGACTCAGTTTTCCTTTCTTTCCAAATCTTGTTAATCCCTTCCACGGTGATACTTTCAGTAATACCAAATTTCCTTCTTCGAATTCCATATCTTTCATTGATTGATCTGCATACTTCCTTTGACGGTCTTGTGCTGCTATCAATCTCTTCTGGATAACTTCAACAACTTCCTTTGTCTGCTGCACCAATTCAGGTCCAAGTATTTTGCGTTCTCCTACTTTGTCCCAATATACAGGAGATCGACATTTGCGTCCTTAAAGAGCTTCATAGGGTGGCATCCCAATACTGGCGTGATAACTGTTATTGTAAGCAAATTCTACCAGAGGTAAATGCTCGTCCCAACTTCCTTTGAAATCAATAGCACAAACACATAGCATGTCTTCGATTTTCTGGATCGTTCTTTCACTCTAGCCGTCCGTCTGTGGATGGTAAACCGTACTCATATTCAGTCTCGTTCCCAAACATTCTTAAAAACTCTTCCAAAATCTTTTATTAAATCTTGGATCTCGATCGGATACGATAGACACAAGAACTCCCTGACGAACTACAATTTCCTTCAGGTACATATGGACCAACTTGTCAAGTGAAAATCTTTCATTTATAGGCAGAAAATGAGCTGACTTGGTAAGTCTATCCATGATAACCCAGATGGCATCATGATTAGCCTTTGTCCTTGATAATCCAACTATGAAATCCATGAAAATATGCTCCCACTTCCACTCTGGAATCTCCAATGGCTGTAGTAATCCACTTGGTCTCTGATGCTCTGCTTTAACTCTCTGACATGTATAACATCTGCTAACCCATTGTAACGCCCCCAAATCCGGGGTCAAGGGATTTGGTCGTCACGATGAAACCTCAATCCAAAATAACCTGTTAAATCAAATAATAAATGCCAGCGGAAGATATTTATCATAAATGACCCCAAACTAATCCAAGATCTTTTAAGGTTACAGTTCTAGAAACAAGATATCCAAATTCCACAATAAATTTTTCTCTCTTTCTTTTAAAACTCTTTTCAATAAATTCCAACTCAAAACTAAACCCACTAGTATAACTTCGAAATGAAGTATACTAGGCCCAAATAAAATATACAACTATAATATAATATAATATAAACAACTTTATACAATAAAACTTACACTAGTCCGCAAACCCTGGACCAACCACCTTCCAAGAGCTTCTGCTTTGCTTCCTCGAATTACGCAGCTAAACAGCGTAAGCTAATCCTCACTGGAGGTTAAATTTAAAAATAGGCAAGTATGAGCGAAAGAAATGCTCAGCAAGTTAATTATAACATATATAGGGTCGTTTTGATATAAAACCGACATCTGCATCAGCGCAGAACATTTAAAAATCATAATTGCTGAATCATAAAATTTTAGTAGTGGAACCCCAGAATTGATTCCTTAATTGTATTCAAAAACCCTTTTTATATTTTCCAGCGACGTGCTTCAGCAATACTTTGAATCATAACGAGAATAAAACTCGTAAAACAGTGTTTACGGAAATATCGTAAACCACAATAACATGAAACAATGATTATGGATTGAATCATAAACTTTATTCAAAACCGAACTCTGGAAATTAATACTTATTTTGCTGTCATATCAAATTAGATATCAATACGAACTTTGATGCTCACAACATTCCATACTGAAGTTAACATCAATCATCTATACTAATACCACCTTTGATATCTAACAACAACGTAAGTATCAGCATAAATCAGAATCTGAATCAAAACCGCAATTCACTTTTAATCCAAAATAGAATCAGTACTTTTAATCCAAAATAGAATCAGTTGATAAATCATTCCTTATAAGATTATCAAAAGCAATATAATAATATCGATTGGAACCAAATTATGCACTATGTTGTTCCTGATGATCAGTCATGAAACAACACCGGTATCCCGCAGCCATACCGTTAATATAGGTACTACCCGTATCCCGAAGACATACGGTACCTATAGGGCGCCAGAAAAAGGCATAACTAGCCTTGTAAGATATTACACTTCTGTATTGCACTTCCGTATAATAGCTCACGCTGGACCGGTGCCTCGGCCTCTTACGCTACCAGTAACCATCAAATCTCAAAACCTTTTATTGAAAAGGGGTCATAATACTCGACACCCAAAATAATTTTATTCCCCCATTAACTTGGGTAGGAATATTCACAACCAAATCACTTTTCTCAAAATCCAAAACATTTATAAATCCAGAAATTGGATAAGTAAAATCACTTGACTATTCTGAATATATAGAATAGCAGATGAGTATTTGCATAAACAGAATTATTTAATTCAGCGATATGTAAAACATTTATTTATTCCGAACAGAGAATAGGGAAAACAATACTTGCATAATATAATTCGAAATAAACGTCACTTGAATGATAAGTAAAGTCAGGGGTACTTGCATAATATGAATCAAAATAAATGTCACTTGAATGATAAGTGAGGTTAATGTACTTGCCTTTGGGTTTTAGCAGTTAGTCACACTCGCAAAGACGCATCTATTCTGACATTCTGCCTCAAAACATCACCGTCTTTATTCAACAAATCATTTGGTCTGCTGCTCATGCAGTGCTGCAACCCAAGATTCCATACTATTCAACTCTACTCTTTACCCATTCCATCTGGTCCTGATCGACTTGAGAGATCCGCATCTATAATAAAAAAATAACCTTTTAATCGTCTAATCGATAATCACTTAACGAATTGCGCGTTAAAACCCTATCGTCTACCCATACGATAGCCCACACATAAATATAACAGACAATCACAGGACTCTTGATCCACATACACACATAATTCATATAACACGTAATCACATAACTCACGTATCACATAATTCATATCACATATGACTCGGTTCGTCAAAAGGGTCGACTCGGTACGTTTAAAACTGAAATCGGGTCAAAAATATGATTTTGTCGATCAATAATCGACTCAGAATGACTCGTAAAACAATCGACCTTTCAAAACAAAAGGATTTGGGTCTCGAAAGTATTTTTATTGAAAGCAGAATATTTTTATGAGTCTGTACGCGTTCGTTTCGTATTAAACGGACGAACAGTTTATTTAATATGAATTTTTGAACATTTTTCGGAATTAAAACGATCTCCGAATCATTTTATAACTAAATAATAGGGCTCGAACACCCAAAAATAATTTTATAAAAATTATCGAGCTTGGAAAATAATTTAAAATAATATTTTAAAGCCCGAAACTATTTTTCGGAATTTTTAAATCAAAAATAAATAATTAAATCTAATTATATGATCAATTAAAATTAATTAATAACTAATTAAATTAATTAATCAATTAATATTTAAATTAATTGACTAATTAAATAATTAATTATCAACTAAAATTAATTAATTAATAATTTGGATTTATTTTGAATTAAAAATAAATTTTCAGAAATAAAATGATGATTTTCCAAATAAAAATGAATTTTTAGAAATTAAAAATAGGATTTTTGAAAAATAATAAAAGAAAATAATTTTCTGAAATTTAAAATAATTTAGTTAATTATTAAGATAATTAACCAAATTAATTTATGGAATTAAAATGATTTTAGGAATTTAAAATCAAATTTTGGATTAAATAAATAAAAATCAAACTGCAGAAACATTTTTGCAGTTACAGTTTTCTTCTTTAACAGATCAAACGGCGGAGTAGGGGGGGGGGTAGACCGGAAGGTGACGAACACGTCACCGGAATCTGGATTTCTCCAGAAACCGGCCGACGTCCGGCGTATTTCCGGCGACGTCCAAAACGTAGAAACAGGTTCGTTTTACTCGGTTTAAACACGCTTTCAGTTCAAATCGATGCCAGGAACTCAACTATCATCATAACAACGTCGATTAATCTCCCGTAATTCAAATCCGGCCAAAATCACCATCTTTTCCGGCGAGCTCAAGTAAAAATCCAGCCATACCCCGTTTTTGATCATTTCAACACCAAATTCAATGATTTAACAACCAAATTAAAGCTTATACTATTTATATTCTATTCATATGATCTAAAAACATCAAAAACACAAGAAAAATTCACAAAATCGATTTAAAAAAACTGTTAAAATGATAAACTCGAACTTAATCAATTCTTGATCAAAATCAGCAAAATAAAGTGCTAAATCATTCATTATGATACCAGGAACATTTATCAATCATCAAAAACAACAAACAAGTACCCAAGAATCAAAAACGAATTCCAAGTTCAAGAACACAAATCGATTTTTCCGAATACTTACTCTCATATCGTGATTTTGGTACCAATAGAACGAGCTCGAAACAAGGATCAATTTGGTATGTGGAACGCTTGATATGGTTTCCTAGAACTCCCAGAATCATCAAATCTTTGTTCTTGAAGAAATTTTACCCCCAAAATATTCTTGATTTTTGTTTTTAATAAAAATAAAATGAAATAAATGAAATTAATAGGCTATTTATATTTATGGAATATTGGATCATTCTGGATCATTAAATTAGTTGCTTAGCCGCTAAGTAACTATAAAAATGATACAATTCAATACCAGAATTGGATAATTATCAAAACCGAGCTTTTTATAAAACACTATATACGAAAATAACGTAAAAATATCCCGTCTCTCGAGAATACGGGTTTTATTGATTACCGAAATAACTATCGTATCGAAAATATTGCGCCGGGCTACGCACGGGTCAAACCGTAATCCAGATCGAAAAAGTCAAAACACGGAAAATGTCCGGAATTACCCGATTAGGTTAGGAAGGAGTTTTCGGAAGAGTTTCGGGTTATAAAAACGCAAAAACGGTTGAAGTCGGACGATTCCCGGCTTTATAAAATAATTTTGGCAATTATTCAGAAAATAATTAATAATTCATAAATCAATATAAAATTATCTAACAGTCCAAAAATTACCAGAAAAATATCACAATTATCTATATTTTATTCTGGACATATAAAAATTCAAATACTCAAATAATATCACATCTAAACACCCAAACATCAATTCCACTTATCAGATAATTCACCAAAATTCACATAAAATCACATAAATAATTCCAAATAATTATAATAATAATATTGGAAAATATGGGATATTACAATCTACCCACCTTATAAGGATTCCGTCCTCGGAATCAGCAGAAGAAAGCACTAAAGGCTTTCTAACCAACTTTTCATTTCTAAATAACCTCAATGTTTCATAATCTCAAACAAATCTTATATTCCTTGTATAATAAAACTTTTACAGGAGCTTTACTGTGCACCACTGTTCCATCTACATCCTTTGACCAATTTCTCAATAGAATCACTTTACTGATTGCGAGAAAGAAGAATAGAGAAAAAGATAGAGGGAAGAAAAGAGAGAGAGAGAAAGAGAAATAAAGAAACAGATTGACTTCGCTATACACCACTGATATTTTAATCGCATTGCAATCCACTATTGCTCTTGATAATCCCCTCACATAACCCTACTTTGACTTGATCATGATAACTCAGCTTACTTGATTGGCATACCTTCGAATATTTGGAATGATAAAATCATAGAATTTCAAAAAGAAGAGAATTTGATATCATAACAGGACCAAAATCTGAATTTGAGAAAAAGTATTGTTGAAATATAAGAATAACTGAGAGATCAATATGATCAAATGAACTTGGTATTGTGTGTCCAAATTAAGACACTACTAAAGGTTGTTAACCTTCATGTATTCACAATACACACAAGTGATGGCGTCCCATCCAACTCCTATCACACAGACAGGTATACCTTGTTTCCCCTATAATTAGGGTTGTTCATCTCAGTCGGAATAAAAATATCAAAGAATTCAAAATCAAATGAATAAAACTGAAAAGATTTCAAAACTGATATTTCTGAAGGAAATGAAATCCAGAGAACAAAATTCTGGCACCAAAATGAGCAAGTGGTGTCACATCATCAAGAAACTATTCACCAAATAAGAAAAGTGGAATTAAATTATCATAACTTGACAAAGCTATCAAAACCTGAAAAATAGGCTTCATGACAGCCTCTAGCATATTTAAAGCACAGATAGGATTGAAAATGAGTGTTAGAGAATATATCCTCTAACAATTACTTCTTTTTGAGAGATGTCAAAAGAAATTATAGAAAGAAAAGGTATTGCCAAAGTCTAAATATTTATCTTCAATTTGAACTCTTCAGTTGACTCGCCCTCTGATTCTAGACGCTTCTTCATGTTCCAAGGATATCGATAATCTTCATCGTCGTCAAATCGTAGTCTCGGAAGATTCCACAATAGAAATTTGCAGCTTCCCGGAGTTCCATCCAGTTCAGCACAATCATCTCAAACAAATACGCCTTATCTTAACTTATTCGTTGGTACTATATTCAATAGTCCAACAGGAACTCGATATGAGCTCAAACGTCCTCACATAGCTATACACACTCCTACACACTCTCGTTTCTAGTTTACTATAACCTCAGCTCTGATACCAACCTGTAACGCCCCCATTAACTTGGGTAGGAATATTCACAACCAAATCACTTTTCTCAAAATCCAAAACATTTATAAATCCAGAAATTGGATAAGTAAAATCACTTGACTATTCTGAATATATAGAATAGCAGATGAGTATTTGCATAAACAGAATTATTTAATTCAGCGATATGTAAAACATTTATCTATTCCGAACAGAGAATAGGGAAAACAATACTTGTATAATATAATTCGAAATAAACGTCACTTGAATGATAAGTGAAGTCAGGGGTACTTGCATAATATGAATCGAAATAAACGTCACTTGAATGATAAGTGAGGTTAATGTACTTGCCTTTGGGTTTTAGCAGTTAGTCACACTCGCAAAGACGCATCTATTCTGACATTCTGCCTCAAAACATCACCGTCTTTATTCAACAAATCATTTGGTCTGCTGCTCATGCAGTGCTGCAACCCAAGATTCCATACTATTCAACTCTACTCTTTACCCATTCCATCTGGTCCTGATCGACTTGAGAGATCCGCATCTATAATAAAAAAATAACCTTTTAATCGTCTAATCGATAATCACTCAACGAATTGCGCGTTAAAACCCTATCGTCTACCCATACGATAGCCCACACATAAATATAACAGACAATCACAGGACTCTTGATCCACATACACACATAATTCATATAACACGTAATCACATAACTCACGTATCACATAATTCATATCACATATGACTCGGTTCGTCAAAAGGGTCGACTCGGTACGTTTAAAACTGAAATCGGGTCAAAAATATGATTTTGTCGATTAATAATCGACTCAGAATGACTCGTAAAACAATCGACCTTTCAAAACAAAAGGATTTGGGTCTCGAAAGTATTTTTATTGAAAGCAGAATATTTTTATGAGTCTGTACGCGTTCGTTTCGTATTAAACGGACGAACGGTTTATTTAATATGAATTTTTGAACATTTTTCGGAATTAAAACGATCTCCGAATCATTTTATAACTAAATAATAGGGCTCGAACACCCAAAAATAATTTTATAAAAATTATCGAGCTTGGAAAATAATTTAAAATAATATTTTAAAGCCCGAAACTATTTTTCGGAATTTTTAAATCAAAAATAAATAATTAAATCTAATTATATGATCAATTAAAATTAATTAATAACTAATTAAATTAATTAATCAATTAATATTTAAATTAATTGACTAATTAAATAATTAATTATCAACTAAAATTAATTAATTAAATAATTTGGATTTATTTTGAATTAAAAATAAATTTTCAGAAATAAAATGATGATTTTCAAAATAAAAATGAATTTTTAGAAATTAAAAATAGGATTTTTGAAAAATAATAAAAGAAAATAATTTTCTGAAATTTAAAATAATTCAGTTAATTATTAAGATAATTAACCAAATTAATTTATGGAATTAAAATGATTTTAGGAATTTAAAATCAAATTTTGGATTAAATAAATAAAAATCAAACTGCAGTTACAGTTTTCTTCTTTAACAGATCAAACGGCGGAGTAGGGGGGGGGGGTAGACCGGAAGGTGACGAACACGTCACCGGAATCTGGATTTCTCCAGAAACCGGCCGACGTCCGGCGTATTTCCGGCGACGTCCAAAACGCAGAAACAGGTTCGTTTTACTCGGTTTAAACACGCTTTTAGTTCAAATCGATGCCAGGAACTCAACTATCATCATAACAACGTCGATTAATCTCCCGTAATTCAAATCCGGCCAAAATCACCATCTTTTCCGGCGAGCTCAAGTAAAAATCCGGCCATACCCCGTTTTTGATCATTTCAACACCAAATTCAATGATTTAACAACCAAATTAAAGCTTATACTATTTATATTCTATTCATATGATCTAAAAACATCAAAAACACAAGAAAAATTCACAAAATCGATTTAAAAAAACTGTTAAAATGATAAACTCGAACTTAATCAATTCTTGATCAAAATCAGCAAAATAAAGTGCTAAATCATTCCTTATGATACCAGGAACATTTATCAATCATCAAAAACAACAAACAAGTACCCAAGAATCAAAAACGAATTCCAAGTTCAAGAACACAAAATCGATTTTTCCGAATACTTACTCTCATATCGTGATTTTGGTACCAATAGAACGGGCTCGAAACAAGGATCAATTTGGTATGTGGAACGCTTGATTTGGTTTCCTAGAACTCCCAGAATCATCAAATCTTTGTTCTTGAAGAAATTTTACCCCCAAAATATTCTTGATTTTTGTTTTTAATAAAAATAAAATGAAATAAATGAAATTAATAGGCTATTTATATTTATGGAATATTGGATCGTTCTGGATCATTAAATTAGTTGCTTAGCCGCTAAGTAACTATAAAAATGATACAATTCAATACCAGAATTGGATAATTATCAAAACCGAGCTTTTTATAAAACACTATATACGAAAATAACGTAAAAATATCCCGTCTCTCGAGAATACGGGTTTTATTGATTACCGAAATAACTATCGTATCGAAAATATTGCGCCGGGCCACGCACGGGTCAAACCGTAATCCAGATCGAAAAAGTCAAAACACGGAAAATGTCCGGAATTACCCGATTAGGTTAGGAAGGAGTTTTCGGAAGAGTTTCGGGTTATAAAAACGCAAAAACGGTTGAAGTCGGACGATTCCCGGCTTTATAAAATAATTTTGGTAATTATTCAGAAAATAATTAATAATTCATAAATCAATATAAAATTATCTAACAGTCCAAAAATTACCAGAAAAATATCACAATTATCTATATTTTATTCTGGACATATAAAAATTCAAATACTCAAATAATATCACATCTAAACACCCAAACATCAATTCCACTTATCAGATAATTCACCAAAATTCACATAAAATCACATAAATAATTCCAAATAATTATAATAATAATATTGGAAAATATGGGATATTACACCCATTCCGCAATTTCCCTCTTCATATCTGGCCACCAATAATTTTCCTTTAAATCTCTGTACATCTTGGTACTCTCTGGATGGATTGAATACCTTGAATTATGAGCTTCTTGTAAAATTTCATTCTTCAACTCCATTACTGGTGGAATCCAAATTCTAGAAGAAAACCTAAGAATACCTTGATCGTCCTTTTGCATACACAGTTCTTCACCTACCAAACGATTTATATCCTGATCCATTACCTCTTCTTGACACTTCCTTATCTTCTCTAACAACTCTGGCTGGAAAGTCATACGATATATTTTTGCTTCATTAGGCTTGCAAACCCTAATCTCCAATTCCAGTTTCTGAAATTCCTTATATATTTCTTCGGGTACTGATAACACATTTACCTTTTCTTTCCGACTCAACGCGTCCACTACAATGTTTGCTTTATCGGGATGATAGTTAATCGTGCAGTCGTAATCCTTAATCAATTCAAACCATCTCCTCTGTCTCATATTAAGCTCCTTCTGTATGAATATGTACTTCAAGCTTTTATGATCCGTGTAAATCTCGCATTTTTCTCCATATAGATAATGTCTCCAAATTTTCAAAGTGAAAACTATGGCTGCTAGCTTCAAATCATGAGTAGGATATTTCTGTTCGTGTAACACCCCCAAATCCGGGGTCGGGGATCCGGGTTGTCACGAGTTCCATTTCCCTTAATAACACCCAATCTTAATAAACAACCAACTACTGCGTACTGTGACCCCACAATATACACACACACACACACCACAAGTTATAGTCTCAGAGATGAATACCAAAAATAACACAAGTCATTTTATTCCACAATTATAAACCGTTACACCTTAAAAGGGTTTCTGAATAAATTTACATTTCTTTGCCATTATTACAATTCATAAAGATACATAAGTTTGGTACATCAAGAGTTGAAAGCCTAGCCTATTGGTAGTTCCTACCTCAGCTACAGCGACATCAACGCCTATAGGAAACCGTGGAACGTTTCCTATCCGCTCGCGAATTGGGAGCTTGGTCATGTTCATCTTGTCTATCTGATGTTGTGTGATGAAAGAAGAAAGCAAGGGTGAGCAACAAGCCCACCAAAATAATATGTATAATAACTAACAATATATGAGCATTCTCATAGTACACATGAAAGTCTTGGTCAAGAAGAAATGAACCAAGATGATATCTTAACGCGTCCAAGTCACAAAATATTCAGTATATATATACATATATACTTTTCACAATCTTTGAAATCCTCTGACATGTATAATATACGCAGAGTTCCCATTTATAAATGTATAAAATATCGTTGCAAGGTGATCTCATATATCTAACCTTATCTCAACATTTTTCCGAAAATCTTTGACATGCACAAGATAATCATTTACTAGATATAAGTTTAAAAGATGAAGTTACAGGATACTCTAATATACTTATATCCGAATACTACTTGAACTACTACCGTTCAAGTTATAATCAGTTTCAAAAGTTCATCACCCTGATGAGACTACAAGATAAGACTTGAATAGATTCAATCCTTGAAATATCATTATAAATAATGAAGTTACGAGATACTTCATTAAGTCCTGATATATATATATACACCTATATATATACATTGCATACACTCCTTGAAAACCTCTGTTATGAAAATTATAAACAGAGTTGTAATATCCAATGAATTTGGAAAGGAGAAAACCTTGGCATAAATCTGATATCTTGCTGATCAGGCAAAGATACCAATAAGTAACCTTTTCTACTAGTAGATGGACAAAATCCCCACTGGTCATCACCCTGGCTGCAATAGGACCTTATGCTGGACTGCCACTCAGCCACTTACGCATTTGATGGACTCCCACTGAGCCACTTACACTTTCATGGACGCCCACTGAGCCCATGTTGCTTATGCCGACTCAATAGATGGACTTACTTCCCGAACGTTGGGTAAGTAATCAATTCATTTACCAAAACAGCAACCTCGTTGTGAATGTAAAATACACCACAGAGCCGGATCCCTCAGGTTTTGAGCGAGTATTTAAATCCCCTTTGAAAGGAAGATCTTAAATATAAAAATGAGTTTTGGAATCCGCTCTAACATTTAAAATCATTTTGAAGACTCGGAAACATTTTTAAGAATGTTTGGAGTAATACTGATTTAATGAAATAATCAGTCCCGATATATTAGAAAATATCTGAATATTATTATTTAAATAATATTCCCAGAAGGATAATCCTTATAAAAATAATCGAAGTAGAAGTTTTAAACTCATACTTGAAAGGAATATTAAATAACCAAAGATATACT
The DNA here is from genome assembly GCF_009905375.1 of Apium graveolens. NCBI lineage: Eukaryota > Viridiplantae > Streptophyta > Magnoliopsida > Apiales > Apiaceae > Apium > Apium graveolens. The sequence continues at coordinate 159,109,777 of NC_133648.1, read as the reverse complement.
TATACGAAAGTACTATCTTTATTTGAATAATAAAAAATAAGTTTGATTTTCGACACATTATTCTTTAATAAAATACAGAATATTAATTAGTAAATAATCGGAGTCATAAGTCCTCAAATGAATATTCAAAATAATATTCATTAAATAAAATAAACGGAGTCTTAAGTCCTCGAATGAATATTCAAGATAATATTCATTAAATAAAATAAACGGAGTCTTAAGTCCTCGAATGAATATTCAAGATAATATTCATTAAATAAAATAAACGGAGTCTTAAGTCCTCGAATGAATATTCAAAATAATATTCATTAAATAAAATAAACGGAGTCTTAAGTCCTCGAATGAATAATCAAAATAATATTCAATAAATAAAATAAATGGAGTCTTAAGTCCTCGAATGAATATTCAAAATAATATTCATTAAATAAAATAAGCGGAGTCTTAAGTCCTCGAATGAATATTCAAAATAATATTCATTAAATAACATAAAGTTCTCGAATAAACCTTATTCAATTAATAGTTTTGAAAACTATATCTTTCTATCTATATATATATATATATATTATACTCGGGAACATCGACTCCCGGTTTAGAAATATGTTCACCTTTGGGTCCCCTATACTAAGGGTATACGCAACTACTGCTTATCTCTAGCATAGGTATTATGCAACTTATAAGCATTTGAATCAACAATTAGATATCAAGATTAGAAAACAGACATGCATATATACCATATCAGCATGCTCCAATATATCGCAAGATTTGCTAATAAAATTCATGCACTTATCACAAGATAATGCATATACATATATACATCACAACAACAGTATAACGGGTAGAAAACTTGCCTGAGTGACTGGGTGTTATAAATGGCTTGGGACGAGTCTGGTAACCTATAAACAACATATAAGTTGGAATTAAACCAAAGTCACTTATAAGTCTATAATTTAACCAATTTAGACTCTAACGCTCGCTTTGCGCTTAATGATTCTCTTAAGTCGCTCGAGTACCCTCGGCTCCACCATTTTTAATAAATTAACCATTAAGAGTTTTAAGGCTATTCTTTCGCGAGTGCCTTACCAACTGCCTAATACACTTTGCATAAATGTTTCATATTCCAATTAGTCCTTTTAGGTCTTTAACCTTTGTTTCAACGTAAGGCGAGGGGTAATGGTTTGTTCGCGAAATGCCGTTACTTAAACCGGTCGTTTCTCCTAAACCGTACATCGGATTCAAACGAACCACATATTAAAACGAAGCTCGTAACATGAACTATCTAATAATGGCAATGGTCAAAACCTACCAGTGAGTTCAGAGGTCTTAATGTTAAGAACAAAAACAGTCTAAAGTAAATCGGACATTACGACGACTATGTTTATGCGATTACCAATTTTTATTCTACTCCAAACTAACCACCAATCAACCACAATTCATTCATACAACCAAAATCCATCCATACCATACTACAACAGCCCCAACACCTCAAGTTCTCCAATTTATATTATTCTCAAACATGAATTAAAACTATACTTAAATTCATTAATCAATAATCCAAGATTTACAACTCCAACTCATTACAAAACCAACCACACTCTAAGTCTACAAGAATCATGCTTCTCATGAATCATAACAACAAAACTAAACCTAATATTCAAAGTAAAGTTAGGGTTTGGAGGGGTTATACCTTCCTTGGAGAGTGGAGAATCAATTAACTAGCTTGGAATCACCCTTGAAAGTCCTTATCCAAGCTTAATCTAAACAAAAACTCAAGAACAAAAATTTAATTTGTTGAAAAACACTATTCACCCTCTTCGTCCATGATTTTTAGGAAGAGATTGTGAATGAAATTGAAGCTTAGATTCATGGGATAGCTATATCTATGTATAAGGAACCTTGGATAATTACCTCATGATTTAACAATACTTGGATCTTGGATTTTGATTTTTTTCTCCTTGAAAATGAAGAGAAGCCGAGAGCTTCTTCTTGGATAATGAAGTCAACTTTGTGTTTTGTGATTTATGATTTGTTTTGCTTGGTTGTTTTGTTTTGTTTTGCTTAATTACCTTTTAACCATGGTAACTTTTACATGGCCAAGAATTAACCAACAACACACTTCCTTTTTGTCATGCTTATGTCACCTTGTTATGTCATCCTCCCACACTTTTCCTCTTCTTATTGGTTTGATGACATCATCCTCACTAACCTCTTTGATTAGATTCTAATTACTTGGCTAATGATCGCTGATCTGTTATGCGGTTCGCTTAACTTTCGTTTTCGTTTATCGTTTGAGGGATCATACCCGGGACCTTATTACTTAGGTTTCCTTAACCTTTCTTAATACATTATATTCCTTTTATGATCCTCTCTTATAATCCTTTAATTTAAATCATTTTTATCCTGTTCCCTTATACTCAATTCTTTCGGTATCTGGTGGATTTTCGGGAAAAATCAAAGTGTTCGAATTTGGATTCTGATGATCTTTACATACACTTATATACCATATAAAGTACTAATTAGATCTCAGAATAACAAAAGAAGAACCCCTACATAGTGTGGCATGGAAAGTTTTCTTATTCAGCATAATCAGCAAAACAATATTCATAAGGGTTTCAAAAATTCCAAAAATTGGGGTTATTACAGTCTCCCCTCCTTAAAAGGATTCGGTCCCGGAATCAGGTAGAAAATGAATAGGGATACTCTCTTAGCATTGCACTTTCTAACTATCCAATAAATTTTCCCACATTGTGGTTCTATCATCAAACTCTGACTAGTTTGATAACCCTTCTCCTAAGCACTTGTTCCTTTTTTTTGATCTATAACCTTTCCTGGTTGCTCCACGTGGGTTACGTCTGGTTGCATGTCTATGCGCTCATATGCCCCTATTTGTCTGGCATCCGAATTACACTTCCTTAACATTGATATGTGGAACACGTTATGAACTTGCTACATGTTCGGGGGTAGGGCTAGCTCGTATGCTAACTTTCCAATACGTCTTAATATATCCAAGGGTCCAACAAATTGTAGACTTAGCTTTCCTTTCTTTCCAAACCTCATCAATCCTTTCCAAGGGATACCTATAACATTACTAGGTCCCCTATTTCATACTCTTTGTCCTTTCGAGTCAAATCAGCATACTTCTTATGTCCATCTTGGGTTACTACCAGCCATCCTCTGATTAGATCTATTATATCCCTGGTCCTTTGGACTACTGCGGGTCCGAGCATCTTGCGCTCTATAACTTCATCCTAGCATAAGGGAGATCGACATTGTCTTCCCTCAAAAATCTCATAAGACGACATCTTGATACCTGACATACGATCTATTATCGTGAGAAAACTCAATCCGCGTTAAGTGATCATTCCAAATTCTTTCAAGTCTATTGTACAGACTCTCATCATAGCTTCTAGCATTAGAGCTTTTGCTTCTCAATACCCATTCTTTTCCAGTTCGTAATCGCTACTACCTTCCGTTCCTAATATTAAACTGGTTATACTTTTGCCCGTTAGCGTTCTATAACCTTTTTAATAACCACGTCCACCATAGTATCACGAATGTATTTCCATTCCGAATACCACCATAACTTTACTACTCCTTTTTTAGCTATTTCTATTTTCCAAAATTTGATCAATCATATAGAAGTAAAGGAATTTGTTGAGAGATCACTATGATCATGCACACTTGTTCTATTGCATAGTTAGTACAGAAGGTGGCCAGCCTTTAGTACTTGCCAAGCAATTAAACAACATGTGGTATCCTACTAGGCTTCTATCACACAGATAGATAGTCATTCGGAAATACCTCCCCTTCTGGAAGGGTTGTTCTTCTCAGCTTACATGAAATGAAAAGAAGAGAAAAGAACGAGCTGAAGAGAATTGTATATACGTAAAAATTTATTGCCATAAAATATCTGGCTTGGAATCTACCTTTGAACTATAGAGGTTTGTCATAGGAGAACAAAACATATATGTATTTATATCAACATCAAGTATTATAGCATCGTATTTCACATGCCTAAATATTTTCGCAATTCCGTCCATCATTCTATGGACCCATGCTCCTCCTCGAGCTTATACACAATCACCTTTGAAACTCCCTCGATATCGAAAATCGAATCTGGGATCTCATTCTAGACATCATTGTTACTATAATTCTATGCTTGCACCGCAACCTTCCTCGTATAATAATACGACTCTCTATTGATAAGAAAGAATAAATATTCAATAGGTAAATAATCGACCTAGTTTCTTTTTTTTTTCAAAGATAACTTATACGTCCACGCGACCCGATTAGTGGTACTCAATCTCAACATCCATTCCAATACAACTCTCATGCTTATAATCAGCTCATTACTCGCTGAATCATTGCTGCATTACTATAGTCCACCACTGACCTACTGTCGTCATTTACTTTCCATAAAATCTTAATATCTAACCATACGGAGTCCATACATGTCGTATAGAATTCTTCTAAGGAGTTAACATAATCACCATTCATAATTCATGAAGAACACTCCAAATTCTGACGTACTTTCATGACATGAAGCAGATAAAATTGCAGAAGAGTTTCAATCAAAGCAACGATAGCAGGTTAATACCATTCTTAATCATATGCCTTAAATAGAAGACTTAACTCAAAGGTTCGTCTAGTCCGTTTTTTTTGAAACATGGTCCTGGCTTATCTCAAGATAGTACCTTCTGAGATAGATAGCCCGCTCATGGCGATTACACGAATTAAACCTTTACCAACTACTATTACGGTTGGGTATTGCACAGTCATCAGAAGGAATGTCAATCTTCCAAACCATAATACAACATTCACAGCTTTAACCATCATCACTGTATTCCTTTGGCACAAGCGCCTATAATTATCCTCTTACTTTTAAAGTGTCGGCCACCTCTTTGGCCTTTCCTGATAGTAAAATTTCCTTACAGTCAATGTCATTTTAACCACCTCCAAATAAATTTTCTACCTCATTTCAATCACTGCTTATGTGAAGATGTTTTCCTTAAAATCTGATGAGTAAAAAAAATATCACCATTTTTCCATAAGTTATTGCCTCAGTCTTAGAGGTTAATCACTATCACGACTGACTCTCACTCATACTTAGAACATCTTTTATCTTAGGTCCTAATTGCCCTGAACAATTTCGACCTTTACTGGTTCGATCCATACTTTCTCGTGGTTTAACACGTGCCCCACTTGGCATCATTATAATTACATCATATTTCCTTTATCAACATTTCTATTCTTGAGAATTTTGAATATTACCTTTCTCCTTGTAAAACCTCTAAGGTTATCCTTGAATCGTTCCTCCTGTATTCCCTAGATACAGGGCATATTAAGATACCATTTATTAATACCAGAATCATTGTCTACATACTTCTGAAAAATTTCTCCACTGATCTTAAAGGTTGTTATTACCTT